>NC_082639.1:3240000-3540000 GCF_028023285.1 Balaenoptera ricei
CATAGAAGGGGAGGAAACTAATTAAATTTCTAGAACCCCAGGACTGGGTCTGTGTGTGCCAATGCACCCCCCCCCCCAACCCGCCTCCCTGCTCAAACCTTCCCTGCCTTTCTCGAGGACGCAGTTGGCATCTGCAGGTTTCAGAGGGAATCCATCCTCTCCCGGTGGTCACAGTTCACAAGTGGCAGGAGAGCAGGGGCAGGTGACAGGTGAAGGGGGGTGAGTTGACAGTTATTTGGGTTCTGCTGACTCTCTGCCCCTTCCCCAAAGCTCAGCTGGGCCTGAGTCTAGATTCCGTTGCCTGACCCTATCAAGCTGCACATTCTTTATTGGGTCTTGTGTGTTTGCTAAGATCTTGCTTTAGAAAAACCAACTCTACAATGAGGTAGTGTGTCTCCCCACATCTCCCAGGTGTTGTGCCCTTGGATGACCCTCACCCACCTCATGTGTCATGGTTTGGGGCATAGTAGGACCTTTGTGGGCTCAAGATCATTCCACAGACAGCCTGTGAGCTCTTCCTCTGCAGACAGGTGTCCTTGGTTCTGTAGGGGAAACAAAAATGCACGCGTTGTAGATCCTGTCCTCAGGAAGCTTCCAGCTGGGAGGGAGCCATAGCAAAGTTTTTCAATACCAAACACAGGACAGAGTACCCAGCACAGGGCTAAGTACCAGCACAAGGAGAATACCCAGCAAAGGACAGAGTACCCAGCTCAGGACATAGCACCCAGCAAAGGGCAGAATACCCAGCACAGGGCAGAGTACCCAGCTCAGGGAAGAGCACCCAGCACAGAGCAGAGTGTGGAAAGAGCTGTAAGAGCATCCCAGAGATTCTTTTCTTTTTTTCCTTCTGATATTTCTGTCCATAGTCCATCAAAGAGATAACCTTTTTTGGAGGTAAAATTCACATAACACAATACTCAATTTTTTAACCAACTTGAAGTACACAGTTCAGTGGTTTTACTACACTCACAAGGTTGTGTAACCATTCCCACTATCTGGTTCCAGAACTTTTTCAATCCCAGCAAAAGAAACCCCATTCCATTAGCAGTCCCACCCCCGTCTTCTGTGCCCCCAGCTCCTGCAGCAGCTCACCTTCTGTCTGGAATGTGTCTATCCTGGACATTTCGTACAAATAGAATCACACACTATGTGGCCTTGTGTGTCTGGCTCCTCTCCATCAGCATCACGTTGTCCAGATCCATCCCTGCTATCGTGTGTCGCTTATCAGCACCTCATCTTTTCTGATGCATGGACCCACCACATTTTGACTGTTCATTCACAGCTTGATGGACACTTGGGGTGTGTCTACATCTTTGTTGTTGTGAACAATGCTGCTGTGAACACTTGTGGACAAGTGTCTGTTTTGAAAATATGTTTTCAAATCTTGAGTATATACCTAGGAATGGGATTTCTGGGTCAGGTGGTAATTCTATGTTTAACTTTTTAAGGAACTGCCAGCTGTTTTTAATGTAGGAATGTTTCAGTTTGACCAGCACATGTTATTTAATGAAATGTTAATGATGATTTTGGCCATCCTAGTGGGTGAAAAGATGCTCTTTAATGGGCATGCTCGGAACTTCCTCTCAGCCCCTCTCACTCGACCTATGAGACATTGACCCTGGGTGGACTTGGCCTGGAGTGGGGCTGTAGGGGAGGAACGGGGCTGAGGACTCCCTGCCCCATGCTTCCTCACCAAGCTCTGGGCATAGGGCGCTGGCAGCCACCACCCAGGGCAGGCTCAGCCATCAAGGCCGTGCATGGATTTGCACCCCAGCAGGGGAGAGAAGCTGTGCCCAACATGCTCAGAAGGTAGTCCTGACTCCTGAAGATGGCTGTCTGCAAGACAAGGAGAGAGACCTCAGAGGGACAGCAGCGCCCACACCTTGATCTCCAACCTCCAGACTCCAGGATTCTGAGAAAACAAATGTCTGTTGTCTCTGCCACCCCGACTATGGTACTTGCTACGGCAGCTCCAGAAAATGAATACAGTGAGTTCCACGTGGGCATTGGTTCCCATTGGTTTCCTTGCAACGAGCCATCTAGTCCCTTCATCAAGGTCAGGAGTCACCAGCCCAGGGGCAACTGAGGTTTGGTGGAGAGTGAGCGGAGAGGGTGTGTGGGGTGCTCTAACCTCCTAACTGTGGATCGGAATTGTTTACCTTAAAGTGGCTCCATCACTGCTCTTTTCAGCGAATTTCCCATGGCCTACGGCGAAGTGCCGTCTAACTTTCACTCTAGTCCTCGTCTCTACCATGTAATCTTAGGACACTGCCTGGGGGACAAAGGGGCCTTCGCTCTCATTTTACAGGAAGGGAGCTGGCACCCAGAGCGGTCATGGAGCGTCCCTCAGCAGGTCTGGGTGGGGCTGGGAGAGGAGGGTGCCGGCACACAGAGAAAGCTGCATCCAGAGCCACTCAGCCAGCGAGAACCAGGCCGGGAGGGAGAGAGGAGGGAAGGAAGAAGGAAGGAAGGAAGGCAGTGCTCTCCCCCAGCTCTGAGTTATCACCTATGCATTGCTGACTTGGAAGAACAGCTGCGGCTTTTGCAGAGACCGCGAAGGCCAGGGAAGGGCTGCATCTCTGATTTCATTAGCTGTGATGGGCTAGAGGGAACCAGAAAAGTGCCCTCCTAGACAAAACAGAGGGCTGTCCCCTTTTCCTGCCACCTCTGGCTCACAGGGCACAGCACACACCCACACACAAACACCCCCCCCACACACACACACACATTCCATGTTGCCCCTTCCAAACCACAATCTTCCAGACTGGGTTCTTTCCCGATGCTGAGTCCAATTGCCCTGTTGACACAGGTCATGCTCTAATGAGTGTGTCAGGTGTGATCTATATGAGTTATAGCTACATTTGCTTTCCTTACTGGTTGAAGGGATTAGAACCTGTGTTCTGTTCATTTTCAGTGCCTGCCTAGCATCTAGCTCATTTCCCAGCACGTAGTAGGCAAATTACTACCACGTGCATGATTCAACTGAATGAAAACTTTTTCCAGTGTTCATCAGTGTCACCAAGGGACCCCGACCCTGGGAACTCCATGAGTCAGGGGTGGAGAGAACTCTGGTTTCAGAATACCAGGGTGGGGGTCCCCAGCAGCTCTGAATCCCTTGCCTGTTCCTGGGGCTTCTGATTCATACTTAATTCTTCTTTTTGGCTAATAATCTATCAGCAGGCTTCAACAGCGTCTGACCACTGCCTGGCTTCTAGCAGCGGTGGATTTTGAACAGCATTCTATTCTGTATTAAACGCAGCACTCATCTTTGTAAAAAAAAAAAAAAAAAAAAATGGGTAAAGGCTTTGAACATTGATTTCTACCTTCAGGCTAAGGTTATTTGGAGAAACAGTGGTAGGATAAAGGATGTTTTGATCTGTTTTGCATTTGCCTTAAAAAATAAAAATCACACCCAACACTTGACAGCTCATTCATTACACCCACCCACCCCCTGTTTTGTGAGGTTGATACCCAAATGAAGAAAGGCTCTCTGCTTGGCGATGCACTCCCCTTGCTCTGGAAAAGCCGTGGGGAGGACGGCGACTGGAATCCTGATAACCATGGCACGTCGGGATGGGGGACATACAGCTGCAAAACAGGCAGACCTGGTGGAAATCCTCCATCTGTGGCTTCCATCTGTGGGACCTCAGCTAGGAGCTTAATTTCTTCCCAGGCTTCTGTTTATCGCAGATGAAATGGGCTGGGTGCTTGGACCAGCCTGGCAAGGCTGCTGAGACCACATTTATGAAAGTACCCGGAACAGAGCAAGTTGTTTTTCTTGTTGTTGTTGATATTATTATATTTAACGTTTAAGACACTCGGGCAGAGCTAAGAGGCCAATGTGATTGAGGTTTCGGGCCATATCAGAGGTTTGAGTGCAAGAGACAGGTGCCGGCCAAGCCTAGAGAAGGGTTTGGACCCATTAAAATGAGTTGGTGTGAAGCACAGAGAAAGTCCCCTGGCCGTTGTCCCAGTTAAGCAGACGTGCTCTTTATTAAGGGAGCAGTGATTATGTGGATTCTACTGTATTAATAACAATAAATCTGAGTAATGTCCTGAGCATAGCCTCCTTCCCAACGCAATCACTGAGTCCATGCATTAACTCTGCACTGCTTCGTACACAGAATCAGAGCTCCCACTAGCAAATTCCCTCTACCTCAGCCAGGAAACGGTGCCTCTCTGGACACACCCAATGGCACAGTCAGCTTGGGACTGAAAGGGAACAAGCCAGTCTCTTTCCGATGACATTTAAAGGTGAGCTAGGACCAGCTCATTATGGAAATGAGACAAAGAGGGAGGGTGGAGGCAAGAATGAGCACCGACTCCTTTCCAAAATGTGGGCTGCCTTTCATCTGTCTCCCAGCCACACTTCCATCAAACCCAGAAGTGTAGGAACTGATTTGTGGTTTGAATCAAAACAGTAAATGCTTTATGGCAGACATTTACTTGCTTATTCATTAGATTTGCATTTACATAAAGAACATTTCCCTTAAAAAAAAAAAAAAAAAGCAGAGCTGTTGCCTATAAAAATTAAAAAAAAAAAAAAAGTGGCAGCAAGTTTAGCTGTTAGAAATAAAAGAATGTTGTGCTGTAGCCTATCCTTAAGAGAAAAGCTATGCAGGAAAACATTCTGACCAGAGATCAGAGACTGGTCCAGGGATAGGAATCCAGTGAACAGAAGTGGTAGAACCCACTTCCACCAGAGCAATTTATTGTGGCTATACTAGCAAACAGGAGACCCCAGAATATGGCTTAGCAGCCCATAACCAGCCTCTGAAGTTGACAATCCCAGAAACACTGGGCATGGACAAGAAAGAGAGGTCAAAGGAAGCCTCCCAAGATTTCTTCCCCGCCCCCTTCCTTCCTTCTCCGCTTCCTTCTTCTTTTTCTTTAGATTTAGAATAGGAGTTGGAGCTGCCAATGGTGCTGGTGAAGGAAGGGGTGAGCCCACGAGCAGAAATGTCCAGAGATAAGGCTGGGACCCAGGAGGGAGCGGGTGCTGTGGGTGCCTGCCTCTTGGACGCCTTCACCAAGGGTTACCTTGAAGGTACCACTGCAGAAGAAGAGAGAGAGGTGCCCAAGGCGGGGTCCCATGGGACGGGGCTGCTGCTGTCTCCTGGGACCCTGGGTTTCCAAAGAAGGGCCTGTAACAACCTTGCAAAAACGAGGAAGAAGGAGAGGTAGCAAGGCGTTGGGATTCGCATGCCCTGAGCCTGTTGTGCTGCCTCACGTGGGTGATGGGTGGACCCCTTTTGTTTACATGGAGCAGGGGTTAGGGTTGGGAGGGCCAGGGGTGCGCAGAGACGGGGTGAGGAAAGGCAGTGAAAGTTGACACCAGCGATTCTGTGATTAAGAGCAGAGTGAGCGTCCGGGGAGCTCGTTGGCATGAGCAGTCTGACTGAGGGCTGGGTGGGGTCAGAGATGCAACCTCAAGTTCACTGGGGCTCTTCTGAAGTGCAGAGGCTCTTCCCCCAGACCTGCAAATCAGGACTGATTTCAGTAAGGGCCTCGGGAGACTGACAGGCCTGTTAGATTGCTCTGCTTTAGACCATTCATCTTAAAAGGTGATTCTGAACAGAAAGAGGCTGGGAAGTAGATAGAGGGAAAGGTAAGCAAAGGAATTGCCATAAAAAAATCCATTTATTATCACAACAAATATTAATAAGCTCTTACCTTTCATGCATGTGGAGACAGCACAGCAAGACAGGCTGCTCTGTGAGCGCTCGGAGCTTCTTTTCCAGGGAGCAGCAACAGACCACGCCCAAATACATTGTAGGGGCGATGTCAGCTTTGCGACAAGTGTCATGAAGAATAAAACAAGATAATGTGACAGGAAGTACTGGGGGGGGATGGTTCCAGAGTGGGTGGTCAGGAGTGACGTTTGAGATGAAACCCCAAAATAAGAAGTCAGTCACGGGAAGATCTAGGCAAGAACCTTTCAGAAAGGAGCGACAGGAGGTGCTAAGGCCCTGGGGCAGAGGAAGGTGGGCTGTTAAGATGGAAGGAAAATGGGCAAAGGACTTGAGTAGGTATCTCTCCAAAGAAGACACATGAATGGTCATCAGGCACATGAAAAGGTGCTCAGTGTCACTAATCATCAGGGAAATGCAAATCTATTATCAAAAACAAAAGATAACAAGTGCTGGGGAGGATGTAGAGAAAAGGGAGCCCTTGTGCACTGTTGGTGGGCATGGAAATTGGTGCAGCTGCTATGAAAACAGCATGGGGGTTCCTCAAAAATTTTAAAATAGAACTACCATAGGATCCAGCGATTTCCCCTTTAGGAATATATCTAAAATGATTGAAATCAGGATCTCAAAGAGATAAGCTACACTCCCATGTTCTTTGCATCATTATTCATAATAGCCAAGACATGGAAACAACCTCAATGTCCATTGATAGATGAATGGATAAAGGAAGTGTGATATATATAATGGAAAATTATTCAACCTTTTAAAAAAATAGAAAATCCTGCCATTTGTGATAACATGGATGGACCTGAAGGACATGATGCTAAATGAAATAAGTCAGACAGAGAAAGACAAATACCGTGTGATCCCACTTATAGTTAGAATGTAAAACAGTCAAACCCACAGGAGCAGAGAGTAGAATGGTGGTTGCCAGGGGCTGAGAGGAGGTGATGGTCAAGCGGTACTGAGTTCTAGTTATGTGAGATGAAAAGTCCTAGAGATTTGTAACACTGTGTCTAGAGTGAGCAGTAAGGTATTGTGCACTTCAAAACATATTAGAAGGTTAGATCTCATATTAAGTGTTCTTACAAAAAAAAAAAAAAAAACCACACACACACAGACACACACAGCAAACTAGAAATAAAGAACAAGAGGAAGTTTTTGGAGGTTTGGTACCTTGACTGTGGAGATGGCATCACAGGTGTTTGCATGTGTCCAAACACATCAAGATGCATGCAATTGTTTGTATATCAATGGTACTCCAATAAAGCTAAGAAGCTCCAAATTTCAGGCAGCCAGTGGGATTGGGGCACAGATAGGAAGTTGGTGGGTAGGAGGGATGAGGATGGGGGAGAGGCAGGCCCCCTGGTTACCAGTGAGCAGCGTGGATCTGGGTCTAAGACTGCCTTGGCGGGAGGGAGTGCTGACCATCGTTGAAGAGTAGGAGCCACCAGCCGGAGGGAGGAGATAATGAAGATACAGAAGGGAGGCCACTGTGGGCCGGGAAGAACTCTCTGGAAAGGCAATTAGGAATTGCATGGCCTCTCGCTGAATGGGTGATCATCCCTCCTTTTCAAAGCAATCGCTCATAAAATTAAGGCCTAAAAGAAAGAAAGGGCGTGAGAGATGGAATACAAATTGAGTTTCAGGGGGTGAAACTTTGCAATTCTGGTACACAGAGGCCCTGCCGGCGAGGCCGGGGATTCGGCCAGGAAGCGGCCGCAGGTCACGCCAGCAGCACATATGTAATTCTGTCCCTCCTCTCTCCCGCTCTGCACTAAATTCCTCCCATTGAACACCACCTCATGCTCCGAGATGGACTTTTATTACCTCCGCACAGGTAACGCATAACAATTAACAGCTTTTTAACGTGAGCTGCACAGCCGTGCAGGTAACAAGCCAGCTGCTACCTGGCATCACTCCGCAAATATATGACAGGGACAGGGTCGCTTAGCCAAGGTCAAGCCATGGTCAGCCTTAAGTATCCAAGGCCAGGAAGACAAGCCCGAGGAGAGCAGGGCCAGTGGGAAGGCATCTATGGGGAGACAGACCCATGCTACCCACACTGTGCCCAAAGGGACTCTGCCCTGGGGACACCTGCCTGCCCACCAAGGAGAAGTCCCCTCACTGGGCACTCGCAGTGCACTGACCACTCCCTTCGTCTCCTTTAACAACCTGGAGAACCACCCTTAACCCCCTCGCAGTTCTCCCCATGCAGCCTCACCCTCAGGAAGACTGGAGGGGCCCAGGGCACGTGAGTAGAGGGTCTTTCTATCAAAAATCACTCTCCTGCTGATGCCTGGAATCCCACCACTAGCTCTCTGTGCCTTGAGATGGGAGTTCTCTCTCTTAACTGCCTGCACTTCGGGGAGAGGTGGTCTGTTAAGACTCTGACACCCCCGTGTAAATGATTTTATCCAGTAGAACACAGCCTCGGAAGATGGTGCCTGAGAATCCTCTTCACCTAATCAATCATTCTTTCAAGGATGAATTGCTGACAATTATAAGAAGTTAGACCCCAAGCAGATGTTCTCGAGATACAAATTACTATGTATAAAATAGATAAGCAACAAGGATATATTGTATAACACAGGGAATACAGCCATTATACTCTGTACGAATACTGAATCACTATGCTCTATACCTGAAACTAATATAATATTACAAATAACTTGTACTTCAATTTTTAAAAAATTTCTCCTGACTTATTTATTCATTCATTCATTCATTTATTTATTTATTTATTTGATTGTGTTGGGTCTTCGTTTCTATGCGAGGGCTTTCTCTAGTTGTGGCAAGCAGGGACCACTCTTCATCACGGTGTGCGGGCCTTTCACTGTCGCGGCCTCTCTTGTTGTGGGGCACAGGCTCCAGACGCGCAGGCTCAGTAGTTGTGGCTCATGGGCCTAGTTGCTCCGCGGCATGTGGGATCTTCCCAGACCAGGGCTCGAACCCGTGTCCCCTGCACTGGCAGGCAGATTCTCAAGCACTGTGCTACCAGGGAAGCCCTTCAATTTTCTTAAAGAAGATGTTCTTGCATCCTGGCCATCAGCCCCGGTTCACGCTTCCGGGGTTCCCACGATGCCTGGTTGCTGCAGAGGGTGCGAAGGTATCCCCATCTTACAGGCTGTGCTACTAGGAGGGATGCAGCCTAGACTCAGACTCAGATGTGGGGGGCTTCCAAGCTCAGGGTCTTCTCTCCAGCAGGCATCTCCTGGGAGCCCATCATTGTTTCCACAGTGTCAGGGGGCTAGTGGTTCCATTCCAGACACTCACGCCTCCTTCGCTGGTCTCAGGGCAGTACTGCTACTTTCAGGACGTGCCCTACCAGCTGTTGCCCCCAGTGGTCCCTGACTTTCTCTTCCACCAGCACCCCATAATAGCACCATCTTTATTTAACAGGAGCATCTGTCCCTGCTAAGTCATGGAGGGGCGCTGGGGCACCAGTTGGAGGGGACACAGGCGGGGCATGGATTCCCCTATTGTAAAGGAAATTTGCTAACCCTAACCTTAATCCTAACCCTAACCCTGAGAAGTTTACAGTACAGTTGGACAGAGCCTCCAGGGAACAGGTACAGAATAAATGCAGAAGCAGCCACAAAACCCCCAAGGGTTTGAGAGGTACCAAAATTTGCCACTCCCAAATATGCCTCTTTGGCACAAGGACTATTTTGAGCTGAAAGCCACTGAGAACCAGCACACACTAAAAACAGGTCACAGATTCCCCTTTTGTAAAGGAAATTTTCTTTTATAAAGGAAATTCCCATTTGTGGAAATGTGTCACTCTCCCACACCAGGAAGAGGGGGGCTCTTCACAACCCTTATCTGTGAAGAAGGCACCAACTTCATCTGCAAAACACACCTCACTAAACAACCCTTGTTAACCATACTTTTTCCAGTCACCCTCCCATAACTTGACTCCCCCACCCAGAAACCCCAAATTCCTTTTATTTTGCTGGTTTTAAGCCCAAGTTCTATCCATCCCTTTGGGCCACTTATCGCTGGGTACTCCCATGTGCGCATGCCAAAGGCACATGTTTGTTTTCCTCTTGGTTAACCTGTCTTTGGTCCATCTCATTATGGGTCCCCAGCTGGAGAACCTAAGATGGGTAGATAAAAAGTGTTTTCCTCCCCTCACCCCCTTCTGTGCAGTCTCACATACTCTCTTTCTTCCCCTTCAAGGCATCCTCATTGTAAGGTAGATCCATCTGTCTGATGCATCCAAGATAAAGATAAAAATACTCCCACCTACTGCATAGCTGTTAGGCACTTGCCAGACTCCTCCAGTCTCCTTGACTTCTCCCAACAATCCCACGAAGTAGGAACTATTTGTCCCATTTGAGAGAAGAGGAAACCGAGGATCCAAGTGATTAAATGCCTTGCCTGAGATCCTTGAAAATGAGAGCCAAATGTAAACTCTTTTCCATCCAGCCCAAAAGTGACTCACCCAGGTCCACTCAGCTTGTACTTGGCTGAGCAGAGACGCCCCTGGGATGTTTGAACTCTTGTTGCCCTGCAGTCCTGCCACCCCTGAACACTCTGCCCTCACTGGGTGTGACAGTCCCTCTGCAAGAGGTGACCAGGCACCATCTGCCCCAAGCACCCAGACCTGTCTTTGCCCTGGCATCCCTTTCCCACCCCACGGCGGCCCCATCACCCCCACATGCCCTGTTTTTTTCTCCTCTGGCAGAGGAATCAAAGGCTCAGATGAGCTTTAATTTGTGACTGGACACGTTCCAACAACATATTTCCATGTCAGATGTTTCATTTACTCCGTTTATCGTGAATTCTGTGATGCTATCTCAGAGCCTAACAGTCTTCAGCTTGGGCAATTGACACATCCAAATGGACTATTTGGATGGAAGCTTCCATCTGACCAAGTGCAGCCAAAGCACCAGCAAATGGAAAACACAAACATATGGCAGAAGGAGAGGAGCAGATTTCCAGCCATATTACAAGCTCTGTAACAAATGGGGCTCTTGCAGGGGACAAAACTCTTATTGTCTTTGCTCATGGTGGACGGCCTTTAGGGCAGAATAATGATAACTGAGAATTTTGATTCAAGTTAACTCTTAAATTAGCAAAGTTCTTGAATATTAAATTTTGGCATTTATTTTCATATAAACTTTTTAAAATTAAACACTACAGTGTTAGTCTTATGCCCAAAATTATGAGCCTGGCCAAAAATTATGAGTCTGGGCATAGTTCTGGTTGAAGGAAAACCCAGCTTCACTAAAAACAGCATCGGAGAAGGGAGGGTGGTGGCAGAAGCCAGGCAGGAAATGCCCCATGCCACAGATACCATACCCATGTGTCCTAGAGGTTCTCCCTCTGGTTGCCAACATCCTGGGGTCTCTGAGAAGTTGAGGGAGGAACACAATGGAATTGGATTTTGGGATGATTTCAGAGCCTAGAGATGGTGTTCCAGGGGGTGGTGTCTCCTTAAGAGCCTCCTGCTGTAGTCAGAGATGCGTTCAGAACACAGAGGCATTCCTGCAGCCAAAGCAAACTTCATCGAGATGGGGTGAAGGCTGTCTGAGGGCTGGTAGGGAGATCCCAAGGAGAAACATCCTCAGAGAAGGCCAGTAACATGGCTGTGGTGTCTGTATCAGCTAGGGTCCTCCAGAGAAACAGAACCAGTAGGATGCCTATGTCAGTATCTGTATTTGTGTCTCTAGATGTATCTCCCTCTATCTATCTCTCTATCTGAGATTGTGAGACTGGCAAATCCTAAATCTGCAGAGTAAGCACGCAGTCTAGAGACCCAAGGAACATTTATGATGTGATCTTAAGTCCAAAGGCCATCTGAAAACTCTAATTCAAAAAGGTACATGCACCTCTATATTCACAATAGCACTATTTACAATAGCCAAGACATGGAAACAACCTAAATGTCCATTTGCAGATGAATGTATAAAGAAGATGTGGTGTATACACACACACACACACACACACACACACCCCGCACACACACATATATATATAATGGAATATTACTCAGCCATAAAAAAGAACAAAATAATGCCATTTACAGCAACATGAATAGACGTAGAGATGATCATACTAAGTGAAGTAAGTCAGAAAAAGAAAGACAAATACCATATGATATCACTTACATGTGGAATCTAAAATGTGACACAAATGAACTTATCTATGAAACAGAAACATACTCACAGACATAGAGAACAGACCCGTGGTTGCCAAGGGGGAGGATAGGTGGGGAAGGGATGAAGTGGGAATTTGGGATTAGCAGATGCAAACTATTATATATAGGATGGATAAACAGCAAGGTCCTACTGTACAGAACAGGGAACTATATTCAATATTCTGTGATAAACCATGATGGATTATATGGATTATTACTCAACCATTTATATGTATGTACATAAATAACTGAATCACTTTGCTGTCCAGCAGAAATTAACACAACATTGTAAATCAACTATAATTCATTATTAAAAAAACACAAACAAACACTGTATGGAGGCAAAATTCCCTCTTCCTTGGGGGACCAAGTCTTTTCCTCTCAATGTCTTCAACTGATTGGATGAGGCCCTCCCACTATGCAGGGTGATGTGCTCTACTCAAAGGCTATTGATATAAATGTTAATCACATAAAAATACCTTCACCATGACATCTAGACTAGTGTTTGATTGATACCTGGGTATCATGGCCCTGTCAAGTTGACACATAGAATTAACCATCACAGGGTCTCAGGACTCCAGTGGATGGTCCTCCCCAGCACAGGCGGCTCAGATGTGGGCAGTCAGCATAGCACCACTAGTGTGCCTGGGCCCAGCATGGGAGGACACCTGGGGGACATGATGGGCAATTCTTCTGGCAACAAGGGAGGTGGTTTGCTCTAGTTCAACCACTGAACACAATTTCCCTGGTGCCAAGGAGTCGACTAGGATGGCTCCTTTTCATCTTCTATGCTCCTCATCAACATGATTATTAATCCACGTTGTCAAAAATGTGAGGCTATTCCAGCTCAACCATCATCATGGCCCAGAGCACGGTCTTAGCATGAGCCTCATACCTGCCGTGTTCCTGGTACTTTAATCAGGTTGGGGAATCCTTGTGTTTTTAAGGAGTTTAGATTTTGATGACATGTCCATTGTTCCTGATTATTACCAGCTGTTAATTTATTAATTCCCAGAGAACAAGCATCTCCATTCTTGGCATACAGATCCTGAGCTGGTCAAAGTTGTAGCTAATTAGGACTTTTAGGGAAATTTCATGAACCCGTTGGCTGGCACCCATGTGGTGTCTGTGGGTCAGAGCTTTTCTGGGTTTACAAGTTGTGGTTCTCTGTACTTGGTGCCAAAACAGCAATTGATGTGGCTCAGTCTCTGAAATAATTCTCTTATCATAGTGTACAGTTCACTCATTGACTTGCCAATCAGTTTCCTTGGGGAAAATTGGTTTTAATTGCCACGCGTGTCCCATGAAAGGGTGGATTTCTTGCATTTGCCTGAGCTCCCGATGAGGTGTAGTCAGCGTGTTTTGGCATGTTCACGGGCCAGTGTTGCAAAGCATGGACTTACACGTGTTTCCCGAGGCTGTGGTACGTGGAAACTTCTAAGAATTCTCATTGGAGAGCTGGATCCTGTCACAGAGAGGGTGCCTCCCAGAACTGGGAGGAGAGGGGAGGTAAAACCTCAGGGGCACATTCTGTGAGGTTTCTCCCAGGTGGGCTCGAACAGACCAACTCCTGGCCTGGGAACATCACAGGCTGAGTTGAATTAACCCACATGGGCTCAAATACAACCTCTCCTACCCTTTTTCTCTCTTGTGTGTTGGTTCGTGTAGATAAGAGAGTGTGCAAAGACACCTAAAATGGTGCTCACGAAACAAGAAAGAAACCCAACCAAACAACTCCGCCATCCTGTCCCCTTCCTTCCAACATTTAAAGTCACTTTGATCAGATAAAGCCCAGGACAATGTGTTTCCCCCTTTCCTGGGTCCTAGGAGCACTCACTTGGATTGCTAGGAACCAATTATAATGATAATTATGACGATAGGAAGTTTTCTAAAACTGTAAGTGCTTAAGGGTAGAGTAAATGAGACACAATTTCAGATTAAAGCACCTCCCACCTGCCCTGCTTCCATGGCTAAGCAAGCAATGTCCAGTTCTGATAACACAGCTAAGGATGCTAGACTCGGCCAAAGATGAACACTGGACTTGAGTCTCTGGCTCCAACCCTGGGTCCCATCCACCAGGCCCAGCCGCTTCTCAATAGTAAACACAGGCAAGGGAGTGTCAGATCTAAAACTCACACACTGCAGGCTTGGGTTCTGTGTGGCCCAGGTCTCCTTGCTTTTTTCCATGGAAATAGAGTGTCAACCTGAAGATGGTTATCACCGGTCACCATGGGGACCCTGCCAAGGTGCCCCACTGAGAAATAGCTCCAAGCTTATCTTTTATGCATGATGGGACCAGCAGGGTCATCTCAGACATCATAAACACAAGTCTGTGACAAACAGCTTTTCCAAGATCTATGGGAAACAGTCCCATGAAAGTTAATTTTGAACAAGAAAGAACCACAAGGTCAAAATTGTGGGTCAGGGTGGGAATGAGCAGGCAAGGACTCAGATGTCAGAGTGTCCTGAGAACAACTTCAGCAGCATGTACTCAAGCACGGGAGGGTGTGTTCATGCGTGTAGGTGTGTGCTATGCGTATTCGCACAAATACATGGGTATGTGCATGTGTGTCACCTCTCAGATCATAGGCGGAGCATCTGTAGTGACATCAGTTAAGCATGGCAGACAGCATGTGTAAGTTTCACACTTCAGGGTACGTCCCTTCTTGATCTGAAAATGGAATCCACACCTAGGGAGCTGGTGAGCTGGCATCAATTTCCCCGGACCTTGTCTGCAATTAAGAGAGTGAGGTGTGATGCAATTCTTTACTTTGTAACAAGGAAGGATGTTGTGGAGTTCAGGACTCATGTAATCGGTTAGGTGGCTCTTAGGCTCTCAAGTCAGACTTCCGCTCAGCTAATGACAAAGACTGCAATCCAGACTTCATCTTCATCTTAAATTTCAAAAGGAAAAACCTTGGGAGTGTACGCTCATGGTCGATTTTATCAGACTCTCAAGTCTTCCAGGAGCTTCTTGGTCTGCTCTGAGTACACTTTCTTGCCTATAAAAGGGGGTCCAAAAATATTGGCGGAGTTTAATTGGATTACATGATATGGAATCAAAGGAAAGACTAAACAATCGAATCAAAGCAGAGACATGAACGTCAGCCACACGGCCAGACGAAGGTGTTTTCATCCTGACTGGGTTGTTGACCCTGGCATAAGATGAGAGAAAACTTGTGTTTTCCCTCTTGTGCTACGAGAAGAATGTGTTAATTTCAGTGAGGAATTAATTTGGTCAAACGATGTGCACAGGGCCGGCCAGGGTAAGATCAGAATTTTATTATGTACAATGGCCCAATGTCAAAGCAAATTCAAGTCCTCAAGAGAAGCTTTGTAATTCTTTATTCAGATGGGACTTCTCCTTCCTTCCATGTGTTGGGATTCGATCCCCACAGTCACCGCTGGGAGCTATAGTTTTGACTTGCTTCTGAATTATGTGAATACGAAACAGAATAATGACTACTGTATTTTGTTTTTCTCCTTTGGCTTTTTATTATTCCCAAGATGGCTAAATGGATTAAGTTCTGAAAGTGTTTAAAAAGGAAAGAAAAATAGCTTGTTTTCTGGTCAAGACCAACAGGAAACAATTTTGGCCCCAAAGACATTTTCAGAGTGAGTAATAATCAATCAAAAATAAACTTATAATAGAAAAGGTTTTTCCACTATTACTATAATGTGAGCTACTAGTAATGTAATCGTACTTATATATGGAGATATGGTTTTTATTTTAGAAAATGCCTATAATTCTCTTGCATGCAATCTTGGAATGGATTGTAAATTTCTATTTGACCACAAGGCAAAGGCCCAAGGACAGTTTGAGGAGACAGTGCAACCAGGATTCCTAAGTCACAGTCACAGCGGTTGTCTGAATACATGGAAAATACTTGCTTAACTGTCGCCCTTGCAGCTGTAATTAAAAGGACAAGCACTCTCTCATATGGGCAATGCTATATTCTGCTCCGCGGTTTAACCGGTGCATTCCCAGGAACACCGCCTTAATTAAAGACATAAATCCATTCAGTCATCTGCATAAACACTGCGAATTGCAAGACTCTGAGGATTTTTCTCCTCCAGGTGCCACATCATGGACAAGATGGAAATGATGAATTGGGACAATCACAATGCAACTGTGACAAAGAAGAGATAAAACAAGAAAAAAGTGTGGATTTTGGTGTTAGACAATAGATAAACAAGAGGGCTTTTTTTCCTCAACACATTTCCCTTTCCGTCGTTCTAAAGTTTCTTTATCAAAGTGTGGGATCCTGGGACACAGACGTGGCCTGGGAGATCAGAGTCCCTTCCTTGTAAAGCAGTGAGGAGAGCCTCTGGGGCGTTCTTGGTCACTGCACTCCACACCCTTCTACACCCTGACTGCTAAGTATCCCAGGGAGACGCTCAAAGCTTCCACCGGGAGGGGCAACCTTCCCCTCCCACTAGTGACTTTAGAGAGAGGAGCCCAGAGGCTGCTGCAGGCTGTGAGTAACTTCAAAGTGATAGTTCCAAAAAGAGGAAGCCCTCCTGGACTGTTTTTGGAGGCAGCTGCCAATCTCAAGCAGGCTCGGGACACGCTGCCCAGCTTCCTAGAAGATCTTTGCCCGGTGATGGAGACCCTCCTTCTGACTCCCTCCTTTCTCCTTTGCACAATCTCCATCTCCCCCATCACTGTTTCTTTCTTGGAAGTTCTATTTCCATTTCAAATCACGTGGAGATTCTCCCTTCTGGTCCTAAAAACAGACTAACCCCTATCTCAGAGGCCCAATGGACACCAGCTCAAGATAAACGAGACTTTTTATTTCCTTTGAGATGAAAATGAATGGGCTGGTCTGAGGGACCAAAGGGGTGAGGACAGGAAATCTGAGAGGGACACTGATGCTAGTTTGGGTTGACAGGGGCCTTGAGGGGGCACATGTAGACAGGGGGCTGGGACCCATTTCCCTCCCCTGCTGATAGGGGCCCCTGTTTGCACAGAGGGACCTGTGCATCCCCAACACTAGGAACCGATACACACAATCTAAAGGAAGTCTTTGTGACACTCCTCCACGAGACTTCACCCTCCTTGTTGCCACACACGACAAAGGCAGTGTGCCTCTTTCTTTGTGAAACGGTCCACAACAGTTCTGCCTGGCCCCAGCTCTCTTGGCAGAAGAGGTAACACCGCAGTGGATGTCTCAAAGGATGTGAGTTGCTGTACACTCCAATCAGAAGTTGTAGACGAAGCGGATCCTCCTTCTCTTGGCTTCACATTTCCATGGGAAGGGACATTTATGTCTGTAACACCTAAGGCCTCCCTCCATCTCTCGACAAGAATCACTGGTGAGTTTGGAAAAGGCAGTGTGTCGGATGGCTTAGTTCTGTCTTCACCTTGCTCCATTTGTGGCTCTTCTGCTTGTGATGACCCCGGGTAAGTTTCATCTGGGGGCTGAGAATTAGGAAGCTCCCTGTGGCTGCACCCCTAGACCACATTCTCCAGACTGCCTTAGCAGTAGTAAAAGTTTTATTTTGGTTCGCTATTCTTTTGTCTTATCACCCAATTGCTACAGCACGCAAGTGAGCTCTGGATCCAACAGGGGCCACTCCTGACTGTATACCTGGGGCGAGAGACCATGCGCTCAGGAGAGGACGGAGAAAGGAAGAGCCTCTGCCTGCTCAGAGGTCCCTTTGTGGCTTCAGACTGGATTTGAGCTGCTTCATTTTAAAACCTTTTTCATCTCAGCCAGAGGGAGGGGACAGTGTGGCCCTCAGCATCATGGTGTGGACAGAAGACACCGTGGATTCTGGTCCTGAGGAATCCATCAGTGTGTGGGCAAAACCTTCATACTCTGTGCCAACAGGGAGGAGCCTTCTGTACAGGTGAGTCTTCAATCTGGGGAAAGAAGAAAGGGAGGCCTGGTGGGAAAAGGAGAGGAGAGACATAACTTCTGAGAAGTGTGCTAATGTGCTAGGGTTCAGATATAGTAAATGGTCAAAGAAAAATGAGGGAAGATTCTTACAATACCTCTTTTTTTCCCTGGATGTTAATAATATTATATTGACATATGATACTCTGTCTATAAGACAACCAAACTGGTTTGTCCATGAATCTCCATTGGACTTTCTCATTTCACTATTGACTATAGGTTAAGAACAAAGGGGAACATGGATACTTGTCTATAAATCACCAACTGTCTTGTTGCTGGAGAACTCATTACGCTGACAGCCCCATCTTTTACACTGCATTTATTACAATGGTCGTGCTCGGGGATGAGGAGTGCATGGAAGGAAACACTGAGAGCTTTGTCTGTATCCCTACCCTAGACCATCAATCTTCTCAATAAAACGAGGCAGGAGGTGTCATCCTTCCAGAAGGGATGGGATAAAAGATGTGCTGCTGAAACAACTTATTATTACGCATTTGCATATGAGAACTTGCAATTTGTACCCATCAAACTTGCTTCTCCTAGGCTGGCTTTGGCCCTTTGTTTTTAAATTAATAATTTTCAGTAAGCCCAAAACCATGGAAGGAGCTTTAGAATGATCCAGAAGGGCCTGGTGCTGTGGGTATGTATGCGTTTAGTATGTGTTTAATGGATTTTTAATTGATAAAGTTAATAGGCCCTCATTACAGAAAGTATAGAAAAGTGCAAGCATTGGTTTTCCTCTTGGGAGTCATACAGGTTTCTCAGATTTAAATGAATGGCTGCATGAGAAAACCCTAGATCGGGGGTCCTTGAAGTGTGGACGCTGGCTGGCAGCAGCCCAAAACCTGTTAGGCTTGCAAACTCTTGGGCCCCACCCAGGACTTACAGAATCAGAAACTCTGAGAGTGGGGCCAGTAATTTGTGTCTGAACAAGCCTTCCAGGTGATTCTGATAGACACTCAGGTGTGGTAACCTCTGCTCCATATGAGACTTGAAAAACAAGTGGTGACAATAATTTGCGGAAGGCATCCCCAGTGAGACAAACCTAGGAACAGTCATATCACATGATAGAATGCAACTTCTCTCCTGTGGGCGTGCACAGCCTAAAGAAAGACATAATAGACCCTCAGAATGTCAAAAAGGTATTGAAGTTATACTGAATTTCTCCGAAATACTAGCATTTTGTGTGTGTGTGTGTGTGTGTGTGCATGTGTGTGTGTGTGGGGGTGGCAGTGGGTGGTGGGGTGGGGAGAGGGCACATGGGAATTCACAATTTTCTTCTTCACAGGCTTGGAAAGCCAACCTACTATCCATTTAGTAGATAACAAATACTCAGTGAACATCTACTACATGCCAGGGGTGATCATATATGAAACATTGGCAAATAACTTGGGAGAAATCCTCTCCTTCTACACTTCTACACTATTCTATCTTAGTGGATCCTACAGCCTCATACTATCACTTTTAAACAATGATATTATGTAATAGGTGATAAAAAAGTGTGAGCAGAGGGAAACAGAACAAAGCTTCATTTGGAATCATCTGGAATGTAATTCATTACCAGTTTTTTGTCAATGACACCACACACATGATTACATTTCCCTTTAATGTTCAATCAAGGATGATGACAATGAGAAATGGAGAGATACCCTGGGGAGCCTTCCAGCTACAAAACAATTGGTTCTTGCATAAAACATAATTTTTATTGCCTCCCTCATCTTGCATGGAAAACTTGAAGAGGTCTTAAAAAGGGGACGTAGAAAAACAAAACCTAAGACAACAGAATGCACTTTCTTTTCAAGTGCTCATGGAACATTCTCCAGGATAGACCATATCTTCGGTCACAAATCAAGCCTTGGTAAATTTATGAAAACTGAAACCATATCAAGTATCTTTTCTGACCACAATGCTATGAGACTAGATATCAATTACAGGAAAAAATCTGTAAAAAACAAAAACACATGGAGGCTAAACAATACACTACTAAATAACCAAGATATCACTAAAGAAATCAAATAAGAAATCAAAAACACAGTGACCCAAAGCCAATGGGATGCAGCAAAAGCAGTACTAAGCGGGAAGTTTATAGCAATATAATCCTACCTCAAGAAACAAGAAACATCTCAAATAAACAACCTAACCTTACACATAAAGTAATTAGAGAAAGAAGAACAAAAATACCCCAGAGTTAGCAGAAGGAAAGAAATCATAAAGATTAGATCAGAAATAAATGAAAAAGAAATGAAGAAAACAATAACAAAGATCAATAAAACTAAAAGCTGGTTCTTTAAGAAGATAAACAAAATTGATAAACCATTAGCCAGACTCATCAAGAAAAAAAGGGAGAAGACTCAGATCAATAGAATTAGAAATGAAAAAGGAGAAGTAACAACTGACACAGCAGAAATACAAAGGATCATGAGAGATTACTACAAGCAACTACATACCAATAAAATGGACAACCTGGAAGAAATGGACAAATTCTTAGAAAAGCACAACCTTCTGAGACTGGACCAGGAAGAAATAGAAAATATAAACAGACCAATCACAAGCACTGAAATTGAGACTGTGATTAAAAATCTTCCAACAAACCAAAGCTCAGGACCAGATGGCTTCACAGGCGAATTCTATCAAACATTTAGAGAAGAGCTGACACCTATCCTTCTTGAACTCTTCCAAAATATAGCAGAGGAAGGAACACTGCCAAACCCATTCTACGAGGCCACCATCACCCTGATACCAAAACCAGACAAAGATGTCACAAAGAAAGAAAACTACAGGCCAATATCACTGATGACCATAGATGCAAAAATCCTTAACAAAATACTAGCAAACAGAATCCAACAGCACATTAAAAGGATCATACACCATGGTCAAGTGGGGTTTATCCCAGGAATGCAAGGATTTTTCAATATATGCAAGTCAATCACTGTGATAAACCATATTAACAAATTGAAGGAGAAAAACCATATGATCATCTCAATAGATGCAGAAAAGGCTTTTGACAAAATTCAACACACATTTATGATAAAAAACCCTCCAGAAAGTAGGCATAGAGAGAACTTACCTCAACATAATAAAGGCCATATATGACAAACCCAGCAAGAGGGTACCATTACCATCTCCATTTTCACATGAAGAAGTTGAGGCTTAGAAATATAGGAATCATATCACTAAGAGCAATGCTGCTTCTTGTGGTTCCATGGTTGACCCCGTCCAGGGGGCTGAAGTCTTCCTTCTGCCTGAGGGGAGGGGACGGCCAAGGGATGGACACTTGAGTTGCTTGAGGCTGTCCTTACTGTCCCTAGAACTTTGTGGGAACATTTCTTTACTTTGCTCTAAAGAATAAAGTGGAGCTAATGCTCTCCTCCCCAGGTTCACCTGGAAGTACAACGCATTATGAACCATTCAGGCTGAATTCCAGCTAAGGAGGAAACCAGACAAGGTAAGGCAAGGGAGAAGTAGTTACTCATTTGGGGTTTTCCAAAATGGCAGGAGTGAAAAATGTGGGAATGTGAGTACTTGTCATCTTCCTTGAAGGCAATGACATTGGTCCCCCCTCCCCAATGTCCCTGAGCCCAGCTTTAAGCCTGTTATTCAGAGAAGCAAGGATGACAAGGCTGGGAAACCCCTAACCCATCCTGTTGGGTCATCCACTAGCCATTCAGAAAAGAGTCCCAAGTGAGACGTTAGTAACAGAGCTGCAAACAGGACCCTGCACTCCCAAGGTGCTGGGGGTCAGGGATGAGATTCTGCTTAATTATGGGCCTGGGACTTGAACTCAGATCTGTAGAACCATAGAACCCATCGTACTATGAAGCTACCCACCAACTGCACTCCGCTGAGAGATGTGAAGGTCCTCCTTTATTAACTTATAGGCTTTCAGAAAACCCTCACTCAGCCATCCCCCTCTTTGGCGATGGGGCTCCTGCTCTGTGCCCCCAAAGTCCCAGCTGCTTTTCCCTAGGACAGCCCTCTCCACGCTGGGAATTGCTGGGTTCCCCTTGTCCCCAACTAAGACCACTGGTATGGCTGTGGGTCATTCATGTCCACATCTCCTGCTCCTGGCACAATTACTGTCAGTAAAGGCTCTTGTTGATCAATGAGGAAAGTGACTTTCATTTTGCAGTAGGATTTGCAGGGAGAGCAAACATATTTCAGATTAAAGAATGCGTATCACAACATAAAATAGCTTATCACAACCATTTACTGTCAGGATGACAGGAGGGATCACAAGAAGGTCACAGAGAGTGAGTTTTACCATCAAAAGCCATATCGACCAAAGTCCATTATGACGACCTGAGAGCATGGGACTGGAAGGGCTCCGATGCATTAGTGATTGTCCCGAATATGAGAAAATAGATCAGTGACAAATTAATCCTGGCAGCTTTCATTTTCGATTTCCTTTCTGAATTATACAGAACCATTATAATGTACCCAAATAGAAAAGAATAAGACAGGACAAAGAGAGATACATGTGCCATATATTGATTTCTTACAAATACAGTTGAAGAGTAGATTTAATTTAACTAAATGGTAGTAGTAATATTGACATAGTCATCATGCTTCTTATAGCAATGCTGCTTCTTAGGGATCCCTGTCTGACCCCATCCAGGGGGCTGAGGTCCCTCTTCTGCCCGAGGGGAGGGGAAGGCCAAGGGATGGACACCTGAGTTGCATGAAACTGTCCTTACTGTCCTTAGGACTTTATAGGATCATTTCATTAATCTAATGAATAAAGTGGAGCTAATGCTCTTCTCCCCAGATTTACCTGGAAGTACAGTGCATCATGAACCATTCAGGCTGAATCTTAGCTAAGGAGGAAATCATGCAAGATAAGGCAGGGGGGAAGTTGTTACCAAATGGGGTTTTCCAAAATGGCAGGAGGCGTGGATAAGGAGTGAAAAATGTGGGATTATCAGCACCAGTCATCTTCCTTGAAGGCAAAGATACTGGTCCCCCATCCCCAAGGTCCCTGAGCCCAGCTTTGAGCCATAATCCAAAGGAACAAGGGGAGACAGGAGAGCAAGAGGCAAGGCTGGGCAACCCCTAACCCACACCATTGGCCCATCCACTAGCCATTCAGCAAAGGGTCCCAAGTGAGGAGTTAGTGATATTGCTGGGACCAGGACCCTGGACTCCTAACGTGCTGGGGTGCCAGGGATGAGATTCTGTTTCACCATCTGCTCAATAAGAAGACTGGACCAGAACAGTGGTTCTCAGACTCAGGTCCATGGACAGGCTATGCAAGAATCATCTGGGACTTTTAAAAATGATGGATTTCCTCAACTGCCAACTCAACAGTGGGGCCCAAGCACATGTGTTCCAAAGCTATCCCAGCAATACTGATACCACTAGTTTGCATCTATGTCTCTTTTCTCATCCTAGGGCTGCTGTGACAAAGTCCCACAAACCAGGGTGCTTCAAACAACACACATTTATTCTGTCACAATTCTGGAGGCCAAAAGTACAAAATCAAGGTGTTGGCAGGGCCATGATCCTTCCAGAGGCTCTAAGGAAGAGTCCATTCCTCACCTCTTCTAGCTCCTGGTGGCCCAGGTGTTCTTTGGCTGTGGCTGCATCCCGCCAACCTCTGCCTCCATCTCCACACAGCTTTCTCCTTTTTCTGTGTGTTTCTACTCTGTGTGTATCTTATGAGGATACTTGCCATTAGATTTAGGGCCCACCCATATGATCCAGGATAATCTCATCTTGAGATCTTTAACATCTGCAAAGACTCTTTTTCTTTCAAGATGAGGATATGGACAGATCTTTTGGGGCCACAATCTGGCCCACCAGAGCACTGCTTTCTTAAACGTTCTGGGTGCCAGAGCTGCCCCCCAAGGCAGGGCACTGACATTCACTCTTGCTCCATCAATCAGAAGTGGCCACTTCCTGAGGACTCAGTTCTTGGAAGGGGCCTTGGTCATGGTACCTGGAAAACAGGACAAGGATGGTCCTAGAGACTCTCCCTGGCCTGTTTCCTTTCTGCAGCAGGTGTCACTGGGCCCATTGTAAACCTGTTGCAAACCCTTCCTCCACTCCTGGAAGGAGAGAGAGAGAGAGTGGCCAGCCACACAAGCTGCATGAGGGCCGGACCCTGGTTCTGTTCCTGGGTCTGCCCTGTGCTGAGGACAGGGCCTGGCAAAGAGCAGCCCTCCAGCAAATGGTCATCAAGTCCCCAGACACGTGCCT
The DNA here is from genome assembly GCF_028023285.1 of Balaenoptera ricei. NCBI lineage: Eukaryota > Metazoa > Chordata > Mammalia > Artiodactyla > Balaenopteridae > Balaenoptera > Balaenoptera ricei. The sequence goes on from NC_082639.1 coordinate 3,263,931, forward strand.
GGCCGGCTCCTTCACCTGATCTGGGGTTGCTCCAGTGCTGAGTTGAAGAGGCTTCACCAACCATGGCCTGTCAAGGAGGTCACCCCACTCTCTTCCCCCATCTGCATCTCCTCTCTCCGACTACATCAGACACACCACCTAATCACTCAGCTGTCCTTTGAGCATCCCCACAATCTAGAATGGTCCCTGGCTTAATGGATGGATGGATGGATGGATGGATGGATGGATGGATGGATGGATGCATGGGTGTGTGGATGGGTGGGTGGGTTGATGAATGGATGGATGGATGAATGGACAGATGGATGGATGGAAGCAAGGATGGATGGATGGATGAATGGGTGTGTGGATGGGTGGGTGGATGGATGAATAGATGGATGGATAGATAGAAGCAAGGTTGGATGGATGGATGAATGGTTTTGTGGATGGGTGGGTGGATGGATGAATGGATGGATGGTTGGATGGAAGGATGGATGGATACTTGAGTGGTTTAATAAGCAGCCTAATTTGATTGTAGGTCATAGGACTTGGTGTGTGGAAGCCGAGGAGGCTTGTGTTCTGGCCCTAGGTTGGAGCTGAGCCCTGGGAGGCTGGTTAGGAGCTGAGTGGTGGGTTCAGCAGGTGGTGAGCCCAGTATAGAGGGAAGAGTGTTGAGAATGGTTGCCCACATCCTGGGTATATCAGTCTTCTATTGCTGCCATAACATTACCACAAATTTAGGAGCTTAAACATCATGAATGTATTATCTCACAGTTCTATGGGTCACAAGTCTGACATGGGTCACTGGGCTAAAACCAAGAAGGAGACAAGGCCAGGCTCCTTTTCAGAGGCTCCAGGGAAGAAGCCAGCTCCTTGTCCTGTAAGACTGAGGTCCCTGTTTCCTTGCTGGTTGTCAGCTGGAGACTGTTTCCAACTTTTAGAATCTGTTCACATTACTTGAGTCTTGGCCTGTGCTGTGGACTGAATTTTATCCTCCCACCCCCGCCCCGATACATATGTTGAAGCCCTAAGCCTCAGAACGACTGTATTTGGAGTTGATGCCTCTAAGGAAGTGATTAAGGTTAAACGAGGTCAAAATGTTGGGGCCTGATCCGATAGGATTACTGTCTTCCTCTGTCTCTGTCTCTCTCTCCATGTGACGGCAGCCAGAGAGCAACCATCTGGGAGCCAGGAAGAGAATTCCCACCAGGAACCACAACTGCCGGCACCTCGATCTGGGACTCCAGTCTCCAGAATTGCAAGAAATCAATGTCTGTTGTTCATAAGTCACCCCATCTGGGGTGTCTTGCTACGGCAGTCAAAGCAGATTAAGATGCCTCCTCCCAACTCCATCTTCAAAGCCAGTAACAGCAGGTCAAGTCCTTCTCACACTTCAGTTCTCTCTTAATGACTCTCCTGCCTCCCCTGCCCACATTTAAGGGCCTGTGGGGTTACACAGGTCCCCCTCAGAAAAACCAGGATAATGTCCACATTAAGGCCCATAACTTTAATTCCATCTGCAAAGTCCCTTTGCCACATAACATAGGATACCCACAGGTTCAGGGATTAGAGTGTGGGCATCTTTAGGGGCTGACCACACACAGAGAGAGATGCCTTGGGCCATCTGCAGGGGATGGGTGTCACTAACCTGAAGAGGGCCTGATCTGCGGACCCACATGACCAGACTCTGCTGTGGTCCCCCTGGAGAAACAATGAGAGAGAGACAGAGAAGAGAGAGGGATGGGGAGGGTCACCAAGGCTCACCTGGTTCACCATCCCACAAAGCAGAAGGGCACCTGGCCAGGCCACCTGCAGCGTCCTGCAGTGGGAAGCTCCAGGCCCTTGTCCCACCTGGGGCAGTATTGTAACTGATTCCAGACTTCTTATCTCCTGGAGGCTCAGAGCAGATTCAATTTGCTTTAGAAAAATCCAGGAATGGGCATTTCCTCCAATGGAGAGAGAACAATTTATACAGAAGCAAATGAACTCAAGTCTGGGCCAATGGAGCCCAGCCATCTGATCACCCAAATACCCTGGCATGTGCAGAACTAGGAAGGGAGCAGGAGGCTAGGTCAGGGCCACCTCTCCCTCACTGGCCGGCACTCGGGCCGGATTATTTTCTCCTGCACTGTGTGTGCATCCCCGCACCTACCAAGGTCTGCATCCCAACCCCAAATCCCCCACCTCCCCACACAGCCCCATCCTCTTCCCACTTCGCAGGGCTTGGGAGGCCTCTCTGTGCCCACCGTGGGCACCATCTTCTTGCAGCTGCTGGACGAACAGTGGTGATTTCTGAGGTGCAGCCCCCAGGGTCAAGTGCTCGGGCCCCGGTGGCTGGGAGACACTGGGAATAATCAGTAGTCACAGCCTGCCCTCCCTTAGCTGATCCCTGGGAGAAAGCTACTGCCCCCACAGAAACCAGTGTCTTGCAGGCTTCAGCTGGGACGCTTCATCTCCAACCTGAGTCCACAGGAGTTTTTGTGGGGAAAATGCTAGTGAGAAGGTGGCAGGATGACCAGAGACATCCTGGTTCCTTGTCTTGCAGAGGACTCTGCGAAGCCTCCCCCCCCACCCCCCAACCCCGTCCCGGCCTCCTGTCCTGCATCATCAGCATTTGTCTAAAACTGCTTCCAGCACAGCGCTCGGTACCAGATACCAGAAACCGAGGGGCTTCTCACTGAAAGGGTCCAACCTGCCTCCCTCCGGCTGCCTTCCCTGAGCTCTGCCCGGCTCACCTGCCGCCCAGCCCAGGCGGGCTCCTCTTCATCCTTGCCCTTACCTCTGCTCTTGGCAAACACCCTTTCCCCACCAGCTCTGCTCTTCCTGCCACCGAGACCCACCGGCATCCTGCCCTTCTGTGGGTCCCATCAGCTACCCGCCTCCTTGGTGCCCCGCTGGGATTTCACTTGCCTCTTGCAGCCACAGAACCAGGCCTCTCATTCTCTTCCGCAGCTGGCTGTTTCATTTGGATCCTGTTTGATGTTGTGCCGATGTCCACTGGCAACACACCCACATCTAAGCAGCCTCTGTAGGCAGCCAAGGTCACGTGCACGGCTGCCTGTACCCACAGTGACAGAGGTGCCCCCATGGTGACATGGGCACATGGCCACCCATGTCCCATGGTGACAGTGGAGGGGACAGAAATGCACGGGTCCCTCTTGCATCCCAGGCACTGTGCTGGACATTTCCCTGACGTCGTTGCTTCCGGCACATGGAATGGTGAAGAGTGCCAGCTTAAGGACCTTGGTTACATAAATGCTTTGAGCATTTGAGCGGGACTAAGTTCTTCCTAAAGCAAGACACTTTCACCAGGAAGTATTGTAACAAGACTCAGGGAGCAGGACAGTGGCAGGACCAGGACAACTGACAAGGGTGTGATCGTGCTTTGGGTCCCTGTGGTCCATGAAGATGGAGCCCCGCCCAGAGGGGAGGACAGAGCTGGGAGCCTGCCTCTCCTTCACCCACACTTGAGGTCAGGCTCGTCGTGTGTGCAGCTTCGGACGCACGTCTACAGGGCATATCCACCATCCTGTCCAGCGGTTAGAACCAGGACAGGGTCCCGGATGCACTTCAGTTTAATTCCTCCAGAGGCTACATACCGATTCTAGGAGCAACCAGTTTCAAGGTTTTGGGGAGTTATTTAAGGTGTGGTCCTTCTGTCATGTCTCTGACTCAAGGGAAGAGAAAACTTCAGCCTCCTGACACCTGACAGATGCTTTGTAGGTATTGCTAGTTCCAGGATTCCAGCAAGACATACCTGTGTGAACGGTATCCAGGATACCGTGGCCATCAAGCCATCACATTACAGCCACCCCTGATGGTGAGCCCCGAGGGAACTCAGGATGGAGATAAATGGGCTGCCCACTGCCAAGCCCTTGACCACTGCAGCCACCCTCAAAGGTGCACCCTGAGGGGACTCAGGATGGGAAAGAACAGGATACTGGCCCTAGATAGGTAAGGTGAATATCAAAGGAATGATTTCAATGAGCCCAGACTCTTGCATCTTCCCAAACACAGAAAAACGTGCTAAATTTGTTAACTTGAGATGTCTGGTTTTCTTTAATTAACAGTAATCTTTTGATGGTCCGACTACCTGGTCTTTGTTGCAAAAACTCCTATATATCCTGGCTGCTCCCTTACCTCTTTGGAACAGTCAGTCAGAGCTATTTTAAGAGGCTACCTCCTGGGCTTAAAGCCCTAAGTTTGTCCACAGAATAAAACATAACTCTCAACTTTTATGTTGTGCTTTTTTGTTTTTCAATTGACACCTGGGTTCCTTCGAAGCAGAAGGAGCCCAGGCAGGTGCATGAGAGTGTTCTACTTTGACAGCTGCTGCTTCATCCATCCATCCATCCATCCATCCATCCTCCCAAGAAAACTTTGATTAATATGGTAAGGTTCCAGAGACTATGCTGGAATCCTGGCTATAGGATGGACATGGTGGACCCTGGCGCCCATCCCAACCCAAGCATCTGCCCAGAACAGGTGCTGGTTAAACACAACTGACAAACAAACAGACCCAGTGAAGCAGAAAGGGCAAACTGCCCCTGGAGAGGCCCGATGGGAGGGTCCGGCTGGGATCATTAGTTGCTACTTGGCTGAAAGAAGAGAGTTAGAGTCTATGTCATAAAATGAGATCCTTGGCTACTGATACAACGCGGCCTCTGGTCCCCAAGACCACCAGGGGCAGCCAATTAAAGCAAAACCACTCTGGAAAGCAATTAGAGAAGGGAGCCCTGGGGAGCCTCCAGCCCACGGCCCTGGGAACCGCCTATCAAGACCCCAAATGATGTGCTGTCTTTCCCAGAAACCCCGGAGTGAAAATGAGCTTTAATCACCCGTCCCCTTAAAATTAATCACCACCCATCAGCAGGACAGACCCTGCCAAAGTGGAGTCATTCTCAATCACATGGGCTAAATAAATGAATAATTGCAGGAATAAATGCTGTGGTTAATGCCAGCGTGTTGAGCACGGAACGGCTCCCCTCTGCTCCCGGCCTGACTGCAGAGTCCTCAGGATTCCCCCAGGGCCACCGGGAGGGGACAGAGGCTCACACACCAGGCTTGCCCTGGGAGGTCTTTACCACACCCCTGCCAACACGTCTGAGCCATGCTGCACATCCTGGAGAATTAGGATTGGCCACATCCTTCCTAGGAGGACCCAGAGGGCAGCTGAAGGGACTCCCATTGCTGGGGACACACGAGAAATGGGACGCAGCGGCAGCACCCCCTGTGTGGTCCAGGGCGACTGATGCTGCCTTGGAAAAAAAAGCCACAGGCTGGAGTCCTGGGCCTACGCCATCTCCCAGGCTGCTGGGTTCACCTTTGGGGAGAGTCACAGCACCTTTGCAGGGAACGGGGGTGTCAGTGGGGCCCACAGAGGTGGCTTCACAATGACCAAAATCGCCCTTGCCCACCACTGCCTGCACCTGCTTGATCCAGAGCCCTCCAGGGCCATCACATAAAGACAAAAAGAAGGGGCGATTTTCTTCTCCTGCTCTTTCTTATAGAAGTAATCAAGTGGTGGTGTGTTCAAGCCACGGTTTACCCAAAGGAATGAGCAGAGATCAATATTAATACCTGGGCACCTACACACTAATCTTCTCGAAATGTCACACAAAAAGGCATCAAGAAACTTTATTCTAGATGTTTGCCAGTCACGGGGGTGAATCTCAATATCTCTCTCTCTCACACACACACACCTCCCAACACGCACAAACTTCTGAAAGTGACACACGGCACCTGAACAGACACCGACAATCCATGTGGAATTCTGGGTCCTTTTCACTTGGAAAGATCAGTGTGAACCCACATTCGGGACCTGAGGGAAGAGGTTGGAAGATGCAGAGGGAGTTGGACCCTCCCCCTCAATGGTGTTGGGTGGGCCACAGCCCCAAGCTGCCTGCTGTGAACACTGCTTAAGATGCCTTCTCCAAAACCCACACTGCTGTTTTGTTATTTATTGATCGGAAGCTCAGATCTAAACACAGATGCCTCCGAGGGGTCCCCACCTGCACGTGCAAGTAGTTTGTGAGTCACGCTCAGCATCCACTCCAGGAAGGTCAGTCCGGAATTAGGGCTGAGTGGGCGCCTGGAGGTCCTGGAGCTGATTCCCCTTGGAGGCAATTTGTGTCCCTCTTGGAAGCCCCCAAAAACACAGTCGCGGGGGCGGCTCTCTCTTTACTTCCTTGGCTCTGGGTTCATTCTCCAAACGCCCAGGTGCTTCCGAGAGCCCCAAAGAGAAACCTTTGAGATGGACATTGTTCCCACAGCTCAAGACACATCTTCCTGAACTCTAGTGGGTCAGGATTTGGCCGGTAAATGTGCCCTCTGCCAACCCCCCCTCCTCCACCCAATGGGCCACACACAACAGCCTGGGGCCACAGAGGCTGTGAGGTCTTGACTCCTTGGAGCCATGGTTCCCTTGTCTGAGAAGCAAGACGAAGCAGAGTCATTTCTGAGTGGACACAGGTTAGGGATGGAGCCTGTGAACTGTCCACCGCCACTCCTGGGATATAGTAAGCCCTCGGGAGGTGTTAGGGGTCTCTTGGTTATCAAGAACCCTAAAAATATCGGTTAGTACCATTTGTCATTATTGATTCTTCTCGGCTTGTTATCGCCACCCACACATCTTGGCTAATCACCTTGCAGACGGGTAGGTCAATGTGAAGGGCGTCTGCTCTTTGCTGTCTGCCTTGGTGTCCCTTAGTTGTGCCCCAAAGTCCCAGCTTCTCAGTCCCTGACGACAGAGGGCAGAGTGAAGGGCCCAGCTCTTCCAACTTACCTGTGGGATCTCGGTGAGAACCTTCCAGGTGAACATCTGAATTCCTGTGATTCTGACTCCTTCCTGTGCCTCCTGTGAGAGGATGGGACAGACAGGGAAGCAGGCGAATTGCCACACACCTGACATAGGGATGGGGTGCTGTGCTGGGCTCCCCTTCCGCCTCTGTCACTCACACAGGAATTCCACTTCCTTCAAGCCAATGGACCACAAAACAAAAACGTACCTCAGAGAAAATTATAGTCAGAACCGGAGCTGATTAGCAGTGAAGCACGAAGAAATCCTTGTCAAACCACTTTTAAACCAGCAAAGCTCTTTCCTCAAGGAAATCATGCATGGAAACAAAACAAGGCCTATGTTATATTAGTGCCAGTCTATTTTACAAGTCTCAAATTATTCTGTTCCTCTGTCTTAAAGCAAAATCAATATGAAATGAGAATCAGGAGGAACACCAAAATCAAAACTGATACTTGTAGATGGAAAAGAAAAAAGAAAAAAAAAAAAACACCTCTTATAGTAACCTTTGTTTCCAATATTTTGGGGGCAAAACCTGAAATTTTTGATTTGTGTAGATAAATTGTCACAAATAGAGTCACTTTTTAGCTTCTCATCTTCAAGATCTACTTCCTTTAGGCTGATCCAGAAACTTGAAAGAAGAAAAGCAGGAAACGTGGGTCTTAAAGTTGAATCACCGAGTTAGAGACAGCAGCTTGCAGGCTTTATCATAAACTTTTTTTAAAAATCAGATAAGAGGCACCCAAAGTTTACAACAAGCTCTAAGACAACATATGATGGTTGTCATCAGTGCCTTGTGACTCTCATGCTCGGCACACACCCTGTCTCTTGTATTCCCAGCGCCCCTGGGGGGCTGCAGTTCCAGGGTTGGATGGAGAAGAATCTTCTTTGGCACAATTTTACGTGGCTGAGCGTGTACCATCCTGATTCCAGTGGTACCACTTCCTAATCAATGACACTGCATGTACAATTCAAATGCTTGCACAGGCAGAAGAAAGTCCATCCCAAATCTGCAGAAAAGTGTATTCATCTATATCCATAGTCTCTATCATGCTAATAATACAACATGTAGGGAAGGATGTCTGTGGTTTAAAATGTCTTTGTGGCTTAAAGACATTCAAATTGTGAAAGGCTTTCAAAGTCCCTCTGAGCCACCTTAAAGGAAGACAAAAGTAAAGAAGACAAAAGAGCCTCCTTCTAGCAAGTTCCAGTCTTGAGATACACCTCCAGGCAATCGGGTTAAATCCCACCGCCACGTTCCAAGACTGTTGGCATCTGACTTTGCAGTCAAGGAAACCGAGACCAAGAGACATGAGTCAACCTGCCAAAGTCCATGCAGCGAGGGTGCAGGAGAGCCCAAGTTTGCCCTGCCCTCAAGTCCACATTCCTTTTAATGTAATGACCATACGATCCCTGGGAACAAAGGAGACTTCCGGGGGCTCTTGAGCTGGCCCTAAAGACTTCCACTGCCGTTCCCACCACCGTTCCTCGCCCCCCTGCTCGACCTCCCTGCTGCTCCTCCAGGCACTCCCCCATCCACTGCCCCTCGTTCCAAAAGTCCTTACCCTCAAGTGTCTGCCTGACTCTCTCATTTGGCCCCGTCACTCTGAGCTCACATGTGCCTTTTGAAGGAGCCTGACCGTGGCCACCTCATCTAAAGTCACCCCCTCCCACTCACTGCCTAACCTACCGCATTGCTTTTACTTCTGTATTATGCTTATTGTTAATTGTCCATCTTCAACACAATCTCGTAAATTCTGTTTGTGACCTAGGATAGGAGTTTGCGATGGTCCGTTTTACATGTCAGCTTGACTGGGACGAGGTGCCCAGTGATGTGGCCAAACAATATCCTGGATGTTTCTAGGAGGGTGTTTGTGGATGAGATGAACATTTTAATCTGTGGGCTCTGAGTGACGCAGATCACCCTCCCTAGTGTGGGTGGGCCTCAGTGCATTAGTTGAAGATCTGAACAGAACAAAAGACTGACGACCGCCCCCCCCTCCCCGCAACAAGAGGGAATTCTGCAGCAGACGACCTTTGAACTCAAACCCCAGCATCAGTTCTTTCCTGGGTCTCCAGCCTGATGATCCATCCTGTGGTTGCTGGAACTCGCCAGCATCCATAATCACATGAGCCAATTCCCTACAATAGATCTCTCTGTATGCAGGCATATTCTGTTGGTTCTGTTTCTCTGGAGAACCCTGACCACACAGAGCTCACAACTGTCTGTTGAATGAAGGAGTGAAGAAATGAGTGAGTGAAGGAATGAATGAGTGACCTTGCAGGAGAAGCAGGCCCTGACAAGGACATCATGGGGGTTCCTGTTGGGAGCGAGCCAGCATCCTTGTGGATCTCTTGGTCCTCTCCTGTTACCCATGTGAGGACTTGCTCAACCACTGAGCTCCCATCAATTTTAGGGGCTCCTCATCCAAAGGAGCCACCTCTTTTCTCTGGAGAAGTATTTAAGGTTCAGGATGTCAGGTCTTCTGTGATCAGATTCTCCTTCAAAGTAAGGAAAGGCAGTGTGCAAGGTTTGGAGTCAGGAGACCCAATGACCATCTGTGACCAGAAACTCAGCCTCTCAGAGCCTTCATTGCCTCGAGTCCACAGTGGGGAGAATGGTAACCCCTACCCCAGAATTGTCGTGATTTGTCAACACAGTTCACATGGACAAAGAGTTTGTGGAGTGCCTGTTGAGTAGGCTCAATGGTGGTAGATACAAAAATACCAGCCACTGGGTGGCTTATAAACAACAGAAATTTATTTCTCAGAGTCCTGGAGCTGGGAAGTGCAAGATCAAGGTGCCAGCAGATTTGACACCTGGTAAGAGCTCTCTTCCTAATTCATAAATGGTCATCTTCTTGCTGTGTCCTCACATGGTTGATGGAGTGAGGGGCCTCTCTTGGGCTTCATTTATGAGGAAACTAAACCCTAATCACCTTCCAAAGACCGCATCTCCCAATACCATTACCTTGAGGATTAGGATTTCAACACATAACATTTGGGGGACACAAATATTTAATCTACAGCAATAATGTAAATAAAATGGAATATATTGAGTCTACAAGCAATATCTCCAGTCCTCTTGCACTAGACCTTCCCAAAGAATGTTTGAGGAAACCTTCCAGTTAAGAGCTCCATGTTTGATCATTCATTTGTTTATCCATCTATTCATTCATTCATCCATTCATCTGATTGCCTCCGCTAGCATCAGCCTGGCTCACAGCTGAGGAGGAATCAGCCAAGGGCATGAGCTACTTCATCTCATTTTCAGGAAGGTCATGGGCAGCAGGCAGAGCATTGAGGGGGCAGGATGCGTCCACAGTGCTCTGGGAAGGCCTGGGGGCAAGAGGAGGGATCCTTGCTCAGGACCACTGCTCCCAGACGACCAGCCAACATAAGCCAAGTCAGTGAATTTTCCAATACCCACCACTCCAACTGAATTCTGAAAATGAGAATCCCACACAACCCACACTCAAATTCAGAAGCCTGGGGCCATGATGTGCTTTCAGCCATCTGCTGTCCACCTGTCTTCACAAGCCATTGGTCAGATTCACCATCAGATCCTGGGTACCATCAACATGCCCGCATGTACATGTGTGCATGGTCTCCTGGCTAATGAGCCCCAGGGCTCCCCTCCCCTGCGGGGCTTGGGGTTAAGTTCCAAGGGCCTGGGCTGCACACACATCTTTCTTAACTCAAAAGCCCTGCGTGGTCAAGTGCTTGGACACTCAGAACCAACGCAAAATGAAACGCTTGACAACATGCTTTGTCCACAGTTAACATCACAGAAACTTGCATGGTTATCTTTCATTTCTTCAAATGAAATGAAACCCGAAGCGCCATCCTGCATCTCAAGAATTACTGTCATCCAGGCTCCTAGAACTATAAGCATGAAACCCAGGAAAATTCGGGGCTCTGGTGGAGGTCCCAGGAGCCTGATTCCACCTAAGTCTGCCATCTTGACGTGATTGACATTGACCAAGAGTGGCTGTGCTTTATCATTTTCTATCTGATTGTGTCAAATTGGCGCAGTTGCCTTTAAACTATTTGTGTTTCCTATTTTGGGTCTCTGTGTTTATCCTTTGAAACGGCCTGGCTTACAACTCCTATTTCATCTCCCTCTTTCCTTTTAGAAAAATGAATCTCATAAAAATCACCAGACTGGTGACTGAGCAAATTCTTTGGCATCATAAAATTTTGATTTAGAGGTTTAGCAAATGTGATGGAATATTTTTGTGTGCCCTTCTGATGTGTGCAAACTATTTTTGGTGTGAGGGCATTTATATAATATCGCCAGACACAGGCTTATTTCACCCCCCCTCCTCTCTTTTGAAATGGGAAGTGATGAGTCAAACCAGGACGAAACAGGTTCTGAGTCAGAAGACACGGGTTCGCCAGGTCAAGCAATTCAAGGTAACATTCAGGCACAAAGTACTGGAGTCAGATGGTGAGACAGCCCTGGAAAGGTGAAATACCGACACCCAGAAAAGAAATATGTTTGTGCCCATCATCAGGTAGTTGCTGCTACCCCGAGCGTAAGAGGATGGAGCAAACTTTGATCATCTTTTGAGTGGAGGTAAATGACTTGAAGTCAGGCAGTGGGTCCCCAGTGGGGTCATGGGACCATCTGCAGGTGACTGGAGGGGCTATGGGAATGGGACCCTTCTTTCTCCCCTCCACGTCACCCAGGAGGATGCATGTACCACGGGACACATTCTGGAAAATGGCTACTTAAAATTTTCCCCCCAAACTGGTGAAACAGATACAGAAATGGAGATTCAAACAATTGGTATAAGAATGCCCCAGAATGTCTACAAGGGAAGAATGAGAACTGTCTCAAGATGACGGTAGCTGACCCACCCCCCACAAGAAGATGAGATCTAGGATTTGTGGGAAAGAAGAAAATGACATTTCTCTGGGTTCCGTAGGAGAAAGCCTGGAACTGGACTTGATGTTTGTAACCTGCTTGGATACTTACAATAAGCTTATGATGAAATACGAAAGCTAGTTAATGTTTATTGTGGTCTGACTGCAGGGTTAGCTGTTGACTTGTGTTTCTGAATCCTCACATCAACCCATTTTGTAGACAGGGAACTGAGGCAAAGCCAGGTCTTTGCTACTTGCCTAAGGCCATCCAGGAGGTAGGGTCAGAGTTCAGATCCAGAAGCTCTGCATTTCACACTGCACGGGCTGCTTCTAATTTCTAAATTATGGCTCTGCTTCTCCAGAAATGGAAACTGGGGCTCAGAATGGTCCAGTAATTTGTTTGCAGTCCCACAATGACAGTGAGGGAGCCTGGATTCACACTCGAACTGGCTGACTCCATAGTTGGTGCTGTTTCTGGGACACACCTGTCCTCTCCACCCTGGGGGCAGTTGGCATACCCTGTATTATGGTCTCTGCTGAGGGCTGGCTGGGTTGCTGGTTCAGTGGGAAGGCATCCTGTTGGCATGGAGACCACCCTAACCATGGACGTCTTCTACCATCTTCATTTCAGAGCCCCTGGGCTGTCCTTATGAGCATCCTGGCTTCTTGCTGTCACGTTCATTTCCTCCATTATACTTCAAATTGCTTGATCTACATTGTGCTGTCTCGCCATTGAGTCAGTGGTTAAATTAGCTGCTATTTCTCTCTCCTGCCTCACAGGCTCAGAGAAATTTGTTTATGAATCAAATGGTTCTGTGGGCTCAGAGGGAAAGCTTAATATATATTCATTACAGCTGAGCCGTAATCACCTTCAATCACAGGAACCTCGGTCCCAGGCAAACCACTAGTCTTGCTGGGAGCAGAAGCCCATCTTTTACCTGACTGGGGCATGCTGCTAATGTGTGAATTTTCATCAGAATTCATGGAAGGGCATGCAAAGGGGAAGCAATATGTTTTAAAAATCTGTAATTTCAAACTGATGCAAGATTTTTTACATGTCTCGCCCTCTATGTGTTCAGAGAGTGCCAAACCCAGGTCCACCAACCTGGCCTCCAGCCTGGGTCAGTATCGCCATCCATCTCATGTGGGAACAAAGATAAATGTGGATGAGCTCAGAGCAATGGTTGGTGAGATGCACCACACTTCTCCTCCCATCTGGGGCCATGATGCACGTTCACACTTTGGCACTGCACCCAATTGGACCTTCTCCAGAAGAGCCTTCAAGGTCCCCACAGCGGATACTGGCACGTCCACCCCAGGGATCTGCTCCCAGTAGATGGTGGTGCTCAGAGGGCTGACTCAGACCCACGAGGCCATTCACACCAGACCCTGCCCTCCAGAGGTGTGGGGTCTCTGCCCCTCGGGCCTGCTTTTCCTCATCCCCTGTGGGCCCCAGCCCAACCCAGCACCTTCCAATTCAGAGATGGGATAGTAAGTGGCAAAGGGCATACTGTCACACTTCCTGGTCACTTATCTACATTTTAATAGGACAATTCTAGACTCCCGACTATGGTCCCTGCAATAGACTGAATGTTTGTGTCCCCCCCAGAATTCATACGTTGAAATGTAACCCCCAAAGTGATGTATGGAGGTGGGGTCTTTGGGAGGTGCTAAGGTCATGAGGGTGGAGCCCTCAGGATGAGGTTAGTGCCCTTATAAAAGAGACCCCAGAGAGCTCTTTTGCTCCTTCTACCACATGGGGACACAGCAAGAAGATGGTCATCTGCAACTTGGATGAAGCTTCTGACAAGACACTGAATGTGCCCACTCCTTGATCTTGGACTTCCAGCCTCCAGAACCATGAGCAATAAATGTCTGTTGTTAATAGAGCACTCAGTCAAGGGTGTTCTGTTATAGCAGGCAGGACAGACTAAGACAGTCCCCCTCACCCTCCAGTGGGTCTCAAACAGGAGATTCTGGTGATGGAGGCAGATGAACGAGGGAGAATTCCAGGTGAGGTGCCTTGGAGAAATCCTAAGATGTGTCAGGTGTGGCCTTTCCTGAAAGTGGGCCCAGAGGTACCCCCAGGAACATCAGGAGGCTGGCATAAGGTGGAGTTCCCCAAGGATCTGTGAGTCTGTGTCAGGCCTGTCTGTCCTAAAACGCCAGACTCCAATGCTGAAGCTGAGGGGTCAGTGACTTAGCTCAGACTGACACATCTGGGCAGGTGTGGAAGATCGTTGGGAGCTGAGCTTACCTGGAGGGCCTCTACCTGTGGGTGGTGATCCCACAGCTGAGATGGGCCTGTACCCACAGGCACCCAGAACTTCCTGTGGTTTCTCCAGAGCATTTCTCTTTCCCAGTCAGAAAGGAGACCAAAGCATCTCAAGTCACACTGCTGGGAAAACCAAGAGTAAAACTCCCAAAGCCAGAAGCTCAGGATATTTCCATTCTGCATGACAAGCACTCCCCGTCAGAAATTTTATTTGCGGATTTTATTAGAAACTAGTTTATGACACAAATTACGGGATGGCAAGGAAGTGTAAACGAATCAGAACCTGCTTATCTGTTTCAATGGTGAAATCCACGCCATGCAGGTTTTTATCGCCATCCATTTAAAACAAAGCCTGATCCATTATGGTCTTACAAAAACATGCTTTACTCCTAATTCCATGGACAATGTTCTACTTAATGAAATGTCTGAAATAACCACATGATAATATTCTTGACTGTGACTTCACATGGAGAGACCAAGGATGGAGCAATGCCCAATGTCTTCACTGTCTTTGGAAATCCTAATAGAAACTCTGGAGTCAATGTTCAAACCTTTATGGGGAACAGTGGGCACAGAGGTCATCCCAGCCAAGATATGGGAACTCTTGGGGCCAAGACAGAAGGTAAAGCAGGTTTAAAAAAAAAAAATGTTCCCCTGGAGGCTAAAGCAGAAACTCATCCTGCTCACCACCTGGGCCGTTCCTCTCCCCGGAGCTGCATGCCTCCACATCTCCGTGGGCTGTGATTCACGGCCAGGGCTGACACTTAGGACTGAGTCACCTCCAGATCATGGGGGTGTGTGTGACAGGGTGATATATTTGTGTACAACACCCAAGTGCCCCTGGCTGAAGCAGATTTTTCCAAATTACTATCCTCCCAATCCCATTTAAAAATGTAATGAAGGCCATTACAGAAAGCTCTTTAAGGTAGATCTAAATGAATAAATTTACTTAAACTCTTAATGAATTTTCATCTCTCCAAACTGGAAGGTACTGGGGCTGGAATCGCTAACTGCGGTGTTGGTGGGAGCTGAGGATGGGTGGCGGGGCTGACAGCCTAACGCTTAGCTGGGGTGGGGGGGGGCGGACAGCTCGTTTATTATCTGGGTCCCTGGGAAGCAGTGACCAATTACTCCAACTGCTCAACACCTCTCTTCCCAAAACAGACAAATTAAGCCCTAGACCAGTCCCATGCATCAGATCCAGCTGGGATGTAGGACCGCCCCCAACCTAGAGAGAGTCTCTAAATGCAAAAGCAACCAGAAAGAAGTACCTGGGAAAGGGGTCTTGGGGGATGCCCCGTGGCTTGTTGGCAGGGAGGAGGGCCAGAGCGCTCTCTTTTGTTCAAAGGGACTTGCTCTTGCCAGAGGCCAAACCGTGGACACACTGGATGGCCGCCTGCAGGGCTGGTGTCCTGGGACCCGTCTGGGTGCACCTGGGAGCCAGCATCATGTATGCTCTGAGGCCTCCACTCAGAGCAAATGTCCCTCATTTCCTTGAGCCTATTCTGCCCTACTGTTAGACACAAGAATTTTCAGTACTGTCCAAATAGCCCAAATCTACAAACGCCGTTCTTGACCTTCCTGAGATGGGCTTCTCTTTTATGAAGATTTGGGTCAAGGGTAATTTGCTTTCCTGCCTCTTTCCTTTAAATGCCTCTCTCCCCAAACTTACCCCACCCCTTCCAGACCTTGGAGTCACCACCGTCCCCATTGCCCCAATGAGCACATCCATCCATCCAGTTCATGGAGGGGCCTCTGCTCTCCATCTGTCTGTCTGTCTGCAGGGTGGGGTATGCAAGGGGTGTTCAGTGATGACTCACAGAATGAAACTCACTGGATTACTTGTGAAAGGCTTATCAAGAAGCTTAGGAATGCCAGATTTTTCTGGGCTCTGAGCAATTTCTGAAGTTTAATGTGTCAAGATGTAGGACAGAACTGGGAATAACCTAATCGTCTGTCCAAAGGACTCTCAACTTGACACGGGTTGAGTACCCAGCGTGCTCGTTGTTTTCCATCACCTTGAAGGAACCTTCGTGAGCCGACTGGTGGGTCATCAAGATTAATAAATACAAAGGCTTTAGCTCATGCTCAGCCACAGAAAAGGCACCTGGATCTGCTCTTTCGTGACTGATTAATTAGGGAAAGACTCGGGGGCGTTAATTAGAGGTTGAGTATTTTCTGAGTTTTAACATTCATGGTATGCAAGTGTATCAATTTCTAACAATATCTAACAAGATCATTTGAAAGTGAGATTCTCCTGAGAAATGCAATCATGGTTTGGGGAAGGTGTGGGGCCCCTTTGGTTTAGTACAAACTCATCTAAGTCAACAGGAAGTTCGTTACCAATTGTACTAATGTTCTTTAGCAAACGGAGAGATTGGCCAATAAATATGCATTAGATGTAATTCTATCTACCTGTTGCATTGAATCCCAGAAGCAAGGACCATTACATTACGGAAGTTTGATGAATGTTTTCATGTGCTCATATGACTTGGAAATGAGTGAGTTTGCCCAGATGGGGGGAGAGAGCTACACGTGAGGCCGAGCACCTTCACGGCTTCCATGTGGAAAGCTCTAAATTGAAATCTGTACCTTTAGGGATTGTGAGACCAAAAGTAAACTGTTGGGCCCCAAAGGGACCATTCCCCACCATAATGAGAATTTTAAATGGAGGGTTTAAATTCTTTGAAAAGCCTTTCAGAAACGTGTGCAAATGATGGTTTCTGAATTACTGGCAGAGATTAAATTAACTTAGAGAGAGAATATCTCCTCATTCTAATTTCCCAGCCTGAAGACCCTTCTCCCTACCCCAGGAGGAGGCGGGGGGTGGGGGGCACATCCCGGTTACAAGCAGACTGGGAACCCAAGCAAAGGATTCTTCAAGTGGCCCCAGCTGCTGAATTTAAGCCCAGAAGGGAGAGATGCACCGTGAGAGGGACAGCCAGGTAAAGAAAGGTGACAATGGAACCTGAGATTAAAGGGTCCAGGGAGTGGGTCCCCAGTGCATCTGCCTCTTCTTCACCTGGTTACAAGCTCACTAACCCTGGGGAGCTGTCAAATGTTAGCAGAATCCCCCTCAATTCACCCACAAGAATGGGTAGCTCTAACAACCATCCGCCGAGCATGGACCAGTGCGGGGCTCCCTCTAAGTCCCACCTGGGTCACCCCCTTGCATCTTCAGACTCTCCTGGGCAGTGCATACTGTGAGTGCGCCATGAGAGTGGAAGGTGATGAATCTGAGAGGCTTTGTTTAGAACATAATGGTTAAGAAAACAGCAGGCAGCCTGCCTCTTGGGTTAGCTTCCTGCCTCCATCAGTTCCCAGGTATGTAGGTGGGTTACCTTTCTGAGCCTCCTCACCTGTACAACAGGGATAATAGGATTACCTGTCCCAGGGGAGTGTTTTGAGGATAAAATGAGTTCATCCATGCCTTGCATGGACTCCACAAAAGTGGTCGTTGTTACAGAGGTTAAGTAATGTGACCATTACAAGTAAACAGGGAAGCTGGGTTCCTACCAGTTGTGAATCAACTCCATATTGTACATTAAGAAAGGGGCAGTTGGGAAGAAATTGACTTTTCGTTTAAAAAACATGTGCTGGGTGACTGACTGAAGGGTGGTGAATAACGTGGATGACAAGCTGCAGAGCCGACGGTCATTTTTAACTTCCGAAGCCTCAGGGAATAAATGTTAGTGGTCATAGTAAGGGTGGTTGGTTCAATGTTTGGGAATCTGGTCCAAGTTCAGACTTCTTAGCAGAACGTACAAGGCTCCTTGAAGCCCAGCACCTGCCCTGTCTCCTGGTGCTCCCATATTCTCTGCCCCAAACAGCCGCCAAATCCTACCCACATGGCATGACGTGATAGCTGGAATAACAACCCCCAAGATCAGGTCCCAGTTCCCCGAACCTGTAAATGACACCTCATTTGGAAAAACGATCTTTGCAGATGTGATTTACTTAAGGATCTTGGGGTGGAGAGATTATCATGGGTCATCTAAATGGGCCCAGATGCCACCACATGTGTCCTTATAATAAGGGGGCAGAGGGAGATTTGACACCTGCACAGAGGAAAGGCCAGATGACCACAGTCACAGAGATTGCCAGCAGCCACCAGGAGATGGAAGAAGCAAGGGACGGATTCTCCCATAGACCCTCTGGAGGGAGTGCAGCCCTGCTGATAACCTGATTTTGGACTTCTGGACTCCAGAAATATAAGCAAAGAAATGTATGCTGTTTTAAGCCACTCAGGTTGTGAGAATTTGTTATGGCAGCTCCAGGAAACTGACACACATGGGTTTTTCCATCTCTCTGCTCTTGATCAAATTGCTTTATTCTACCTGGAAAACACCTCCTATTCTCCTATGTCTAAGTGATCCCTACAAGTCCTTCAAGGCTCATCACAACCTCCTCCAGAAAGCTTTCCAGGACTACACCTCCCACTCCTCACTCCTCTCCTCTGTACCCCTCTCACAGCAGCCCTGGATGGCCATCATCTCTTTCCTTATATTTCTCCCCAGCTAAACCAAGGGGTCTTTAGGAACAGGGATTGTCCTTCCTTTCAGTGACGTGTGGCTGTGGATGAACTGATACCTTTTATCTTTCTTATTAAAAGAACTCCCTGCAAGACTCAGAGGTGCAGCCATTCAAGGGACACACAAGGAGATTTCCAGGTGTCAGCACCTCCACTGTTTTGTAGGTACCAGTGGGGTTATGTTCCCTACAAAGAGCCCACAAGTAGAGGTTAGCTCCTCAAAGCCACTGCTCACTGTGAAGACTGGGGTGGGGAAATGCCACCAGACCATGATGAGAACCACAGGAGCCCTGGAAAAGCCCCCAGGGGGCTCCTAAGAGGGCAGTCCAGCTCTTTGCATGGAGACTTGAGGCTCAGTTCACCAAGGCTTCACTGGGAGCTTCTTCCCGTGCTGGAAATAAAATGTGTCTATCAGTGTGGAGGCTGCAGAAAGGGGCGGAAATGACCCTCACCATCATGGTCACTCAACAGGCATTGAATTGGGACTTGGAGGAGTCACTCTGTCCCCAGGTGAGCTTGCTTGGGCGAGAGGGTCCTCAAATGCCCTGCTTCTAAATGAGGGCCTTGAACTTGGTGGTGTCCACATCCATTAGAACTCTCAAATGAGACGACATTTAATGAGGGCCTCCAGTGGAACAGTGCTGTATTGTTGATGGACTTGGCCAGATGCCAGTGAGACGTGGTCTTGTTTCTTCATGTCCTGGCCTTGGCCTCCACTTGGCAGCTTCCAGACAGCAGAGTGTCCAAATTTTTCGGGTGTGGCTTCCTCTACCAGCAGAGAAGAGATTCTTGTCTGCACTCACCACTGCTCTGCTGCCAGGGTGCCTGCCCTTGCTCTGACCATCATGAATCTTAACTCCATGGGGGTGGCCTGGGCAGAAGGAGAATGTCCAGAACACATCAGGCTGTGGAACCTGGGATCTCATTAGGTAGGGACTGGGGGCTTGGGTGTTATTAGGGTTGGTTTCCTTGGCCCAGGCAGCCTTCTTCGATGGCTGTTGGGTTCTGAAGATACTTTAGTGATGTTTCGATGCCATCAGTAGCAGATGAGACTCCAACTGGACCTGAATAATTAGGGTGTGGAATTAGAATAAGAATCAGAATTGTAGAAATGGAATAGAATAGGATCCATCAGTCTCTAAGATGACTGTGGTGCAGTAATGACAGTGGTGGAGCATATGGGCTGAGTCACTAGTTCTATTTCTTGCCGGCTGTGTGATCTTGGGTGAGTTATCTCACTTCCCCAGGATTCACTTCCCCAACTGAAATGTGCAGGGAACTATAGTAATTGCCTTATTGGGGGTTGTGGTAGGCCACAAAATGTCCCCTCTCCCCCAAGGTATACATGTCAGAACCCTGTATATTCCTGCATTTGGAAGAAGAGTCTTTGCAGATATAAGTTTAGGATCTTGAGATGAGATCATCCTGGATTATCCCAGTGGGCCCTAAATGCAAAGGTAACTATCCTTATAAGAGACACACAGAGGGAGACAGACAGGCACACTGAGAAGGCAGAGACTGGTGTGATGCAGCCAAAAGCCAAGGATGCTGGCAGCCACCGAACTCTGGAAGAGGCAGGAATTATCTTCCCCCAGAGCCTCTAGAAAAAGTATCGCCCTTTGGATACATTGACTTTGGACTTTTGGGCTCTAGAACTGAGAGTCAATTTGTTTTAAAACATGTTTTTAAAGCCACAAAGTTTGTGGTAATTTATTACAGTAGCCATAGGAAACTAATACAGGGTTTATGAGGATTAGGTAGTTTAATACGTGTGAAGTGCTCAGAACAAAGTGAGAGCTCAATATATATCCATAATCATGGCATTGACATGGGTTTCCGCTTTGTTGATCTGTGTCTGCCTGATAAAATGGGCAGTCTCACCCCATGTGAGACTGCACTGTGTGAAGATTTTAGTACTAGTCAGTCATATAATACTAAGCATTTCCTCTCAGAATTTATTCAGATAAAGTGGGTGGAAATCACCCATGGCCTCTCCCTTACTTTACTAAATAAATATATTGAAAGCCTACTCAATGCCTGACACTGTGTTAATTTAATTTGTGATATATTATTAATTTTCCCACAAGCCCATTCATTAATCCAACGGGTATTTAGTGAGTGTCGACTGTGTGCCAATTATCATTCTAGGTTTTGGAGGTGGAATGGCAAACAAAATACACAAAACTATGCAAAGCTTCCCACCCTCAGGGAGTTAACTTTGTTCTGAGGAGAGAGGCAATAAGCAACATAAATGAGTAAAATAACAAAATATATTAGATGTGGTAATGAGTGTGGAGAGAATAAACAGAGACATAGGAAAGGCCTCACCAGGAACATGACCACTGACCAAGGTGCTGCAAGTGAGAGAGCAAGGCATGAGGACACATCTGAGGGAAAGACCACCCAGACTGAGGGAAACCTGGGAGGAGGCATGGAGAGTGCAAAGGTCAGCGGTGAGGTGGGTGGGTGGAGTCAGATAGGGACGAGGTCAGAAAGGAAGTAGGTGGGCCATTGTTAGTCCTTGGGTTTTGATTCTGAGCTCGTTGGGAACCAGCTGTAGGGTTTGTGCAGAAGGGGAACCCGACCCATCTGTGATTATGAATGTGTGTTCTATTTGGGATGATACTAGAGGGAAGTGGTGGTTGGAGCAATACCTGAAAAGAGACTACGTGGTTGGTCCAGGGAGATGTGATGGGTGTTTGGCTTCAGGGTAGCATGATGGAACAAGGATGGATCCCTTTATCCTGGGGCTGGGAAGAAGCAGCCAGTGAACAGGAATAAATGGAGGAAGGTGTGGTATGAATGGGCCAACGGACAAGTGTGTTTCTGGGAGAAGCAGGAGACTTACAGGGTCAAAGTCTGCCACAGGTCAAGGAAGGTTAGCCTGGGAACCGACCACTGATCAGTGTCCTGGAGGAGCCTCAGAGACGGACAAGAAGCTGAACACTAACTCCCCTTTTCGGTAACAGCACCTGGATTATCCTTGCAGGAAACCCAGCTCCCTTAAGACATGAATCTCTGTAGAGCTGTCATGTCAGTCAAGAGCCCCAGTTGTCCTTGGCCAAGGTAGAACTTGGGGCCCAACTTAGACATGCTTTCTCACCTTCTCTCTCCTGGAAATTCTCATCTTCCACTGGCATAAGGTAAACCAAACCACACAACAAAAGGTCATACTTAATCCCATCAAGAGGCACATGAAACTACTATCCACTTTTCCATCCTTCTATTTCCTTAAGGCGGCCTTAATTCCTGGGTATTCTAAGACTTTCTCCTTGATTCTGTCATCCCATATAATTCTAATGGACCTTCTCTTTGCAGCTCAGACTGCTACTTGGGCAGATGAAGAGACCTCTCGGATTGTCTGTATGCCTCCTGGTTGGTCCACCAAATACAAATGTGGATTGGGAGTGAGGCCCTGAGATCAGGAATTGCGCCAATGGCTACAGCAAACAGGACAATTCTGGGCAATTTTTGCAGTTTATTCTTCTCAGTAAACCTGAGAAGTCTTTTCACTTTGTCTCAGTATTGACTAAGGAAAAAAAATTTGAATGCTAAACCACATGTGCGTGCACTGGAGCGTTTACCCTGTCTTGCCCATCCTTCAGGGACAACAGTTTTCTGTGGTGGGTGAATTTATCCAAAGGTGGTTTAAATAGTGCCTGTCATCTACTGTCAGTTTGTCCCACACTGTAAACCCAAAAAGAAGTTGCCTACCTTGGATTTCTTACTTATGCATGTTCACATATACTCAAAACAATATCTGACTCACACTTTGCTTATTTCTATCTCCTAACAACACATCACAGACACACACACACATACACACACCTGCATGCACAAACCCACGCACATATATACCACTACACACCACACACACACCTGATTTTTCTGATTATTCACTTACTTTTTGGTTAGTTTTATTGTCTAAAATGTCCCAATTATCCCCTCACTTGATAAGGTTTGAATTCACTTCTTGAGTTGCCAAATTTGAAAGAAAGAACGCAAGACAAAACTTTTGGTTTGGCTCTGTTTCTCTCCTAATTTCATCATGCGTGCTAAATTTTTACTGTTGACATTCTCATTTAGGTTTCTGCTTTGTTGGGATACTTTGGTTTAGCTTTTTAAAAACTATCAGATATTTTATAGACCTTCTAATGGCATGTTTGGTGCAAAATTAATTATCAAAGATGCGCAGAGTTTTAAATTAGATTTTCTCTGTTCTTCAAGGCAAACAACTAATTCTGTTTTTGTCCTTAATATAAGGTTCTCATTGCTGCCTTTTTTCCTCTACAATGAAATGATAAAACAAATCTTCAACTTATTTTAATGTGTTAATTGGGGGTTATTACAGCTCATTTTATTTACATTGAAATAAAAAAGCATCAATTCATTTTCTTTGCACAAACAACTTAAGAAGGACTTTAATTGCCTCCTATACAACACACACTTGTAAAGGGAAATGATATATAAAACTAAAGGCCTGGAAAAAAACTTTGTTTGGGCAATGGGCTAGATTGAATCCATGGTTTTCTAAATAGACACCTAATGCCTTAAATGATTTCCCTTTTGAATGACTGATTCATACAAATGATGCTCCATACTTTGCAAGAAATAAATGCTGGTAGGAGATAGAAAAATCCAGAAAAAGAAATGAACAGGAGATTATTTCAGAGCATTATGGGTGTCCCACTCAACATTTTAAGTTGTTGTTGTTGTTGTTTTGTAATAGGTGAACACACAATAGTGTAGACTAGTTAGAAGCTGAAATTCAGGGTTAGTGGATCCCACACCCGTGGATATGAGAAGATGCACAAAACCAGTCGTTTATGCTCACCTTTGACCCTCTTCCAGATTCATCCCTGTCAATCTCCCTCTGTTCCTTCAAGTCTCAGAATACTCGTTCAGGGTTTTAAACATGTCATAGCTAATTATCGTGCGGCATGAGAGATGCAAAGACATATAATCAGAATATTATCAGATAATATTTCTGATTAATAGTTCAAGTCAAGCAAATATTTGTGGGAAACACTCACAAGTCACTGGCTTCTGGAATTACATTTTCTGCCTTTAGGCTTATTCTTCTCACTTTTTGCATCTTTCAGAGTCAGAATCTTTATTTACAGAGGCTGGGGGAAGTCCAGCTCCCTCTGCTATGTTTTGCTTGTATGGAAAATGCGGGGAAGTAGCAATGACACACAGACACGGTCTTTGCAGACTCCCTACACCCTCTAGCTCCCTCTCTCCTGTCTTCCAACTCCTGACTACAATGGGCAGTGGATGCTGAGGGGCTGGAGCTGCTAGGGCTCCTACTCCAAGCCAGCGACTGTGCAAGTTACAATATTTCATTCACTCCTCATGACTCATGACCCTATGGGATGCACTTGGGTTTATGATTTTCAAAACCAGTGGATGGCTCCTGACTCCCCTTGAGGAAATGATTGGTCATGAATTTATCAAAGAAAACTTGCAGTGGACTGAGCCAATCAGGCAAGGAAGCCGTGAGTTAACACTGTTGCAATAGGGGTCAAGACTAACACAGTGAGGGAGAGAGATTAAACTCAGTTCAGGATACAACAGGACAGCTGGGGAGGGATTTATAGCCAACAGGAGGGCAAAGGGGTCACTGAATAAAAATAAATTACCTTGAGGGCCTTGATTGGATATTGTCAGGGGAAAGTCTCCCTAAACTGGCTTAGCAGGATTCTTGCTAAAACTAAAGTTTGGTCAAGGAGAAGTCCTTATCACTGTGCAGAGAAATTTAGAAGCTTGTGGGAAGAAAGAGAAGGTTATTGGGAGACATTTTAGCAACATTCTCTGCTTGGCTTAATGAACGAATGAGCAGAGCCTCATGTGGGAGGAAGCTGGGACATAAACTGACCTCTTCCTGGGGTCACTAGAATATTCTAGCAACAGACAGGCTTGGGCCGACAGCCTTACTCCTTTGGATACTCTTCCCCCTTCTCCCCTATAAGCCTGGAGTCTCCTGAGATTGGGATGCCAAGACCCCAGGGTTCACTCAGCTCCACAGAGGAGGGGCTCTGAGTTCCCACCCACACTTTTCCAAAACCAATCCCCTGCTCACTCTCAAAGGTAAGGAAAAGGTGCCCCCAAGGATGTAAACATCTTGCCGGGGACCAGCCACAAGGCACTGCCAGGGGTGGGATTTGGACTTGGCCGCGGTTTGGATCCACCTGGTGAGGGACGGATCTGAGCGCAAGCATGGCTCCCCACCGGCCCTCGATTCCCGGAATCACCCCATTCTCTCAGCTCCCAGATGTGCACGAAGTATAACTATGGATGTTCTGAAAGCCACCTTAGATGCTGGACCGCAAAGTCTCTGTCTGGATGACGTAAGTTTCCCCTCATCTTTTTGGAGGCTGTGGAACGTTCCACACAGCCGGGACCCTGGATGTCCCGTGCTCGGAGCTGGCATCTGTGTGTTTCATCTCATTTCACAAGCATCCTGACACAGAGCCTGCAGTGTGTGGATCCCCTCAGGGCTCAGGAGGAGAAGCGGCCGGGTGTCAGGGGAGGAAACAAGCCAGATGGACCAGGAAGGAAGCCAGACAGGAAGATTGACCATAAAGGTAGCTAATCACACCAGGATCTGGTGAAGGCGCGGGAGGGGCCGGCTGCCCATGGTCTGGCTCATAGGCTGTTGCCTCACTTGTGTGATGCTGGATGCTGTTCTCAATCCTATTTTTAGTGCTCTGCAGGAAGAAGCGAGTGGTCAGCTTAGAACTTGAGTTTAGAGTTTCTTTTGCTCCCATCCTGGGGGAATTGAAACTGCCATCTCTTCCAGATGGTTGGTCACATCTGGTTGCATCTGACCTCACCCTACCTAGATACACCAATTTCCTATGATTCCCCCAAAGAGCACAAGCTCCCAACCAGAGGGTCCTTTCCTGCCCCAGATGTAGCAGGTTTATGGCACCAGACACCCCCTAACTGGGCCCTGTCTGTCTCCAAGGAGACACCCTCTCCCCAAACATTGAGTTCCAGCTGAGATCCATGAAGCTGTCTTTGATACCATCTAGTTTCACAAACCCCTACAAAGTGTGGCGGAAAATGACACCCCCCAAATATACCACCTTGGCATAGGGCTCTTTTGAGCTAAAGGCACCTGAGAAAACAGTAGGTGCAAGAAGGTTGCTCTGAATCCCTTTTCTTCCTGAAAGCAGGACATAATACTCCCATGTGGAAGATGTTCTCCCTGTACCAGGAGGAAAGAAACGTTCTTATCCTCAGAGATGGGAGTCGAGGATGAGAGAGAAATCTGTACAAACAGGCTTGTTAGCATGACTCCCACTGTCCTGTTGTTTCCCCATGTGTTCCAGTTATTTTCTACAATTGTCCTCTTTATTCAACCTGGTTTGTGGGCACTAAGGTTTTACCTCTTCCGTGGGTCTTCATTTTCCTGCGGGGGCTCCCACGTAAATGTGAAGATCTTCACGCTTTTCTCTTGTTCCTCTGCCTTAGGTCAATTTGGCTCCTAGGCCCAGCAGAGACCAGAGAGAGAGGAGGTAAAGTTTCGCTGACCCTCCACCTTCCTTGGTTTCCCGTGGCATTGAGAGTGCCCCCCACCCCCTTCTCACACATCCTGGGTTCTTTAACAGATTCAAAGCTGTTTGAAGAGTGATGAGACTCTTACATGGCCTGTGTCACCCTTATGGCTGAGCACCTAATAGGTATTTTTTAAAATGTGTTGCCCGAGCCTCACACTCTTGAAGAAAATGCCCCAAAGTGCTGATAAACCCTAGGTTTTCTGATTGTTGTCCTAGGATGCTGTGCTGGAGAGGGGAGGGTGAGCCTTCATCCTTGGTGCAGCTGCTCCACCAAACCTGGGAAAGAATTTGGCTGTAAACTTGGCGAGAGGCTGCTTCCATCTTCTGTGTGTTCGCCAGCAAATAAGGGAGACTCTTTATTAGCAGGGAGCCCTGGCCTCCCTCCCCTAACTTTCGCTGGTTGGGGAGATGGTAGTGCTCAGAGCAGACAGCTGATGGCTGATAGCTAGTGACGGCCACAGATTCTGAAGAGGTAGAAACAACTCGTGGTCTCACGTCTCAAACCGTCTCTTCTTCCTCTTCCTTCACTCTGCCCTGCTTGCTCTCAGCGCAAATCCATCCTTCATTGCCTGGACAAGAGATCTTATTCAACACATAATGCATCAGCAGAGGTTACCTTGAGCAAAGACCAGAGACCACTGGCTGCATATCTTCATTTTAAAACCATAGCCACAGATGCCAGCTGTACTGAGGATGTGATTTCCTCCCCGGGACCCGCAGGAGACAGCCTGCAAGGCAGGACCAATTGCGTTAGTTCAAGGAGCTGGGCATGGGGACAGTTTCCTAAGCAGAAACAGCTGTGCCTTCCACCAGATGTGGAACTGTCATATTGTTTCTCCCCCCACCCCCTTCATTCCAGGGCCCTTAGGCTATAATTGATTTTTGAATATGGCAATAAATCAAAGCTTTGAGAATTACAGAAGACTTTCCCCCCTCTTCCAAATGGCTCTGCTGGTCGCCTTACTGCCCCTTCCCTTTCACACTGTGTTCTCTAAGCACCGAAAACGTGTGCAGATATCCCAGGAATCAATGCCGAGAACAAATCCGTGTTTCAGTCTACAGCATTTGGAGTCGAAAAATAAAAATAAAACCCGAAATAGCATCCATCAATCACCCAATCTGTGTCATCTTGGTTTGGATGGGATGCAGACGTCCCCCTAGATGCTGGGGTGCGGAGTCAAGAAAGACTCTCCATTGCAAAGTCAAAGGCTTCACTCCCAGCAAACGCTGTTTATTTCCATTTTTAAGAGACACATTTTGCATATAAAAGCATCCGCCCGCCGCACCATCTCTGCTCACTGTTCTCTCCCGAAAACAGGCCTCTGTAATTGATGAGGAATAATAATCATAAAAAAAAGAGTGGGAGAGGCTGTACATAAAACCCTCTGTGTGGAAGCGAAGGATGAAAACAGAGAACGGCCTCTGGGCTAATCCGTGCGCTTTCAAAATTGCTATTTCTTTTGTTTTCTCTCCCGTGTCCCCCCAACCCTCCCAGATTTAAACCTCTCGCCTCTGCAGCTTCAAGCAGAGAAACAAATATGCTTGATTCTCTTAATGAGAAAGCTCCAGCTGAGGAGCAAGGTGAAGGGAAACAGAAAACTCCAGATTAAACTCCATTAAACCTGAGCAACTCTTGGCTTGTCACCGACTCCTCTTCAAATCTTACCTTCATCTAAAAAGTCTGGGGCGCCAGAGGCAACAGGTAGTCAGTCAGATGGGGACGCCCTCTGAGGGAAGTTTGCATTCATTTCAGATGCCAAGGTCTGAATCCTGCTCCCCCCCCCCTCAACCCCATCTAACAGCTGTGTGATTTGGGCAAGTCATTTTAGCTCCGTGGGCTTCAGTTTCCTCATCTGTAAAATGGGCCTGAAAAAGAGTATCCCTCTAAAAAAATATTTTTGTGTGTGAGGGTAAAAAGAAATGACCCATGTAAATCATTTAGGATCTGTGCTTTTATTATTTTAAAAATACCACCAGCCCAGTGGGGTTGTGGGGTTGTGAGCTCCAAGGCATCACCGTGACAGACCTGGTCCCTCCTGGCCCTCCAGGGAACCACGGCCTTTGGTAGGGTTGGCAAAGTCACCTGAGATAGCAGGGTGACAATGGTGGACAAGACAGGATGCTCATACACTGTCAGTTCGGGAAGCGTGTATCATGGAAATTTGGATGAATATCTAGGGAAGATTCCGAGAAGAGGCAGGTGCCTGATTTGGTCTAATTGAAGAAAGTGTTTTCTAACTCTGCTTAAACTGCTTTCCCGTGTTGATTTCTAAGCAGTACTTGAAGAAGCTGGGCCTCTCCCTGCATACTTCAGGAGACTCTCTCTTAAAATTGTGAAACAGCTCAAGAAGTTAGTGGGAATAAAAATATCTGGAGATACTCCCAGGTGTGTGCTAAGTCATTGACAGCCCTTGGAAAGTTTCTAGTTTGTGGTTGCCTCCACAAAAAGATCTATTATGATTGCACACTGTGAATTTACTCCTCAGTGTATGGATAGTTCTGGAAGGTTATGGGTCTTAGTGGAAAGGCTGTAAACTCAGATGATGTGGGCACACATCCTGCATCCCAACTTTGCCAAGTAACAGCTGTGGGCCCTTGAGTGCGAGGCTCCCCATCTGCTGTTGGGGACCCACCTGCTTGCTCAGAGAAGTTGAGGATTGCGAGAGAGGATGCTTGGGAATCTGGCCCTCGATGGGTTGGCTGTCACTTCCCTTCCTTCCCTGACATTTGTTTCAAGACACTCCCAGGTGTCCAACCCTCCTGGGCAAGAGAGAACTTTGATGTTAACTCTCAATTACCGACATGATATAATGCAATTAGTTTTCCACTTGCAATGAATTCATTTCATGATTACAGGGCTGCTTAAAACAATGTGCGTATAATGAATGAATCTTCCATTAGCGTGCATGTCTGCTTAGGTGTAAATATTTGAAACACAGCTGTGTGAAATCAAAATTAAATGACATCGTTTTGGTTGAGTTTGGTGCCAGAAATTGGGGGATACTCTCCCTCCACATCCAACAGGGTTTATTGAGTCTCTACTAGTTGTCAGGACCACTTTCCCAGGTGCTGGGGATGCAGGGGCAAATAAAACTGACAGCTCCTTGGTAGCATTGCATGGACGATGCACACATTTGAAGCCTAGTTCTTGACCCACTGTGTGCTCCTTTTCCTAGCGGACAGGGTGGCACCTGACCTCTGCCCCCAACCTCACTCTACCCTCTCCTATCTGGTCTCCATCCTCACTGCACCATCCAAGTGATTTTGGTTGAAGCCACCGGTGATCCTCTTGTCTTAAATGCAAAGCATGTGTCTCAGACTTCATCATACCCACCTTTCTGCATTCTTCACATTAAACCATCACCTTCTCCTCAAACTGACAGCCCCTCTGGGCTCTGGGCTGCCATACTACCAGGTGTTCATCCAGGGGCTCAACCCCTGCCCCCATAGGCACTCTCACCCACACCCATGGCTTCATCAACACTGCACACAGGCATCCCCAAGACCTGCATCTGCTCCCACGTCTTCGTTGAGCACCAAAGCCACATGGCCAATCGTCTCCTTGACCAAAAGCCTACAATGCACCACCAAGTCAAAAAGTTAAGAGCCCCGATTTTCCATAACAAAGCCAATCTTACTTATTTGAAAGGTTGGCCCACCATGAACCCAGTAAACAAGCCAGAAATCTAGGAGTCCCTCTGGCTGTCTCTCTCTCTCTCACCCCCATATCTAACCCATCACTGAATCTTCCCAATTTTAGCCCCAGACATCTGGCTGTTCATACAGCTTCCTCTGTCTCCAGTGCCTGCACCCCAAAAGCCATTGGTCTCTTTGCAAGTGTGCTTCTCAAATGCTCTTCACCCACTCTTGTCCCCTTCAACCCTTATTATTCTTTTCTTTTTAAGGATAATTACAAAGGGGGCAACTGGATACCCAAGAAATAGACCTTGGCCAGAGTCTCAGAGGGCTTGTCCCTCCCCCATGCCTTCCCCAACCATACCCCTGCTCCTTTTTAACAACATTTCTCTTGCTTTTATTTATTGCTTTGCCACCTACAAAGGTATCCCCAAACAACAGAGTTTAGATTCTGTCAGCTACTGATCTTACAGAAAAAGAATTAGACTACATGTGTTCTCTGTGACTTGCTTGTGTAGCTTATCATTTATTGGTGAGTGGTTTTAGCACTGTAACTTATTCATTTCCATTTCAAGTATTCAGCAATTCATTTATCTGATGTACAGCTGATAGACATCTGGGGTGTAGTCAGTATGTTGCTCTGAAAATTCCCTGTGCAGGTCCCCTGTATAAAATACACAACACTGCAATGGGAAGTGGGAAGTCCTGCAAGTCCTCATCTATCTCATCACCTCCTGTTTTCAGGTCTTTAAGCTTCTACTCTTCTGAGGTATGTGGTGTAGCTCATTATGGTGTTAATTTGCGTTTTCCTAATTAGCAATGAGGTTGGGGTATCTTTATATATGTTTATTGACCAATTGGATTTCATCTTTTTTGACATGCTTATGTAATACCTGTGAGGCTGTATTGTAGATGCTTTTAATTTTCTGTATATTAAGATGTTATAGCATCCTAAAACAAAACAAAAACTTTCTAGCTGGGAAGATACTGCCCCTCTTTGAGCCAGCAGATTCAAAGAGAGGGCAAAGGACCCAGGAGGGAGCAAGCCTTTGATGCGCAAAGTGACTAACCCAGAGCCAGACCTCCTTTATCTGACCCTGCATCCCAGGAGGCAATATTCCCTTGCCTTAATCATCCAGAGCCAGACACCATGTAACTAGGGACCACCCTCATAGCCCAAAGCTAGCCAGAATTATTCAAACTAGCCAGTCCTAAGCTGTTCACCTTGCCCCACCTTTTCTGCAGAAGCCCCACTAAAGACTTTGACTAAATGCTCCCCACCCCCACCCCGTTCCTGCCTCCTGACCACTCTGGTGCTTCCCCATGGGGCCCTGCATGGCATGCCAGCTCCTGTGTCTAGGACTCCTAAGTGTAACAAACTTTGTGTTTTCCTGCACCTCTCCTCCACCTTCTCTTGCGGCAACACCTGACTGACCACCCCATAAAAGAATACAGAACAGGGGCTGTGGATGGATCCTGATAGGTTGTCCATCGTCTCTAGGTTGATTCACACAAGTTCTCACTATCATCTGGACACTGGTCCTCTACTGATAAAAGAATCCAGACACCTCTCTTCTGCTTGAGGTAAACATTCCTAATTTTAATGTCATCAAATTTATGGATCCTTTATTTTATAGTTAGTGCTGTCAGCACCTTGTTAAAAAAAAATCCTTTATCACCCTTCGTGATAATTCTTGGTAAAGGAAATTATCCCTCCTTGCTCTTCAATAGCTTTATCTGTTTTATCCTCCCCTGCATTTGTTGGTTCGCTTTTACGTGTTGCCTTTTTTATGTCTATGTCAATACAACACTATCTTACTCATTTAAAGATTGTTGTGGTAGATTTTTGGAGTAATGGTCCCCAGTAGATCACATCACTTGTGTGTTTCCATCTCACACTGTGACTTGCTCTGGGCAATGGGACATCAGAAAATGGGACAGAGAGACTTGATAAGTGCTCCTTCACTGGGGATTACCCCCTGGAATGCTGCACAAGAATGACCATGGCATGAAAGACCACATGGAGAGAATGGCTGGGCCATGCCAGCCACTGCAGCTGAACCCAGGCACACACTTCCAAATGCAGCCAGTGAGACAAGGCAAGCCTAGCAGAATGTGTGGGTCACTTCACAGAGGGGAAAAAAAGAGTCACTATTGCTTCGGGGTGTTTGGTTATCAGAAATAGATAAGTGAAGCGATGGCCTTGGTAATCTTGGGTCTCTGTGCTTCTATCTGGTCCACAGCTTTCTCTCCAGTTCCCACCCTTCCATCCTGGTGTGAACCACTGACATCTCTGCCAGAGCCTCTCACTGGTACCTCTGCGTCCACTTTGTTTCATCCAATCTATCGGAATTCAAACATAGAAAAGTACTCAGAAAAATTTAACATACTTCTTTGTACTCAGCATATTTTTAAAATGTCATTTGATATTTCAATTCAAATTGTTTTGAATATAAAGACAATAAAGTCCCTTTGAGCCCTTTCCCAATAATACTCCCACCCTTCCTCTCCACAGGAAGCACTCCAGTAGGAACCATTATCCAACTCTTTGTATTGACTAAGATTCTCTCCTTGACCAAACTTCGGGCAGCCTCAAAATTTGTGCCCTGTTCTCCACTAGGCCTCATCTTTGGGCCCTGTCTTCAGCCTGCCGAGTCCAGTGTTAGCAAGAATCCTGATAAGTCAGTTAGGTAAGAATGCCTCCACCCCTGATAGCTTATTACCTTGGCCTGCCTTCATCAAGAATCCTGTTAAATCACTTTAGCAAGAATCCCCCCACCTTGATGCCTGCTCTTCATAATTTCCATCCACTGACCCCTGCACCCTGCTTCTTGGCTATAAATCCCCACTTATCTCTTGTATTTTGGGTTGAGTCCGATCTCTCTCTCCTATAGCAATAGTCTTCACCAAAGTCTTCCTTACCATTTTAACAAGTCTCAGAATGAATATTTTTTTAACAGATAGCATCCTTTTGTCAAAGTTTTTATATGCCTACTATGCACACATACACACAAACACACATACCATGTTAATCTATGAAATATTTTTAGCATTGTATGTGTTACATTTCCATAAGGTTAACAATTCTGTACATTCTATTATGCCTTCTAAAATTCAACCTCATATTTTGAGCACTATCAGGCTGATTCAAACAAAACAAAGTCATTTTTCCAAGGACTGAGTAGTATTCCATCGTAAGACTACACCACGATATATTTACACACTTCCCACTTGGTGAACATTCAGTTACTTCATGTTTTTCCCTCTTGTTGACCTTATTGCAAAGGAGATCTTTGTGCACATAACCTGGTGCATGTAAATAAGAGTTTCTAGTGTAGGATATAAAGAGAAAAGCAGCATTTCTGGGATTTAGGGTTACACATCTCACTTCCCTAGGCAATGCCCAATGTTCTTCCAGAGGGGAAGCATCAAGTCACATCCCACCAGCTATGGATGAGTCTCTCAACACCTTTGCCAACACTTGATATTTATATACATTTAAAATTTTTTACTTTATATATATATATATATATATATATATATATATATATATATATATATATATAATTTTATAAAATAATTCCCTTTGAGGTTATTTAAGGAAGGGCCTATGAATATAAAATCTCTTCATCTTTATATGTCTGAAATACATGTATAAATGTTCTTATTTAGCTTTCAACCTTGAATCATAACTATCCCAGTATAGAATTCTGGATTGATTATTATTTCCTCTTTGCCTTTTGAAAATCTTTTATCTTTCCAAAGTCTTATGGCATTTATGTGCTCTCATTCTAATTGCCATTCCTTTATAGATAATTTTCTTTTCTTCTTGGAAACTTTTAAAATTCGTTCTCTGGTTTTTCAACCTCCTGCAGTTTTGCTACCCTGTTTCTAGATTTGAGTTTGTTTTTATATTCTATCCCTTCAATATCTAAACTTTTTTTCATGATCTCTCTCTCTCTTTTTTTAAATTAAAGTATAGTTGATTTACAATGTTGTGTTAATTACTGTTGTACAGCAAAGTGATTCAGTTATACATATATATACATTATTTTTTAAATATTATTTTCCATTATGGTTTATTATAGGATATTGAATATAGTTCTCTGTGTTCCTTGTTGTTCATCCATTTGTGATCTATTTTTTATCTTCTTTTAGAGTGTCAATTTTTTCCCCTTTATCTCTTCTTTAAGTTTCCATCTCTTTATCCATCTGTGCAACATTTTGGCTGATTTCATTAATGTTCTCTTCAGCTCTATCTAGTTTCTTCAGTCCACCCATTGAATAGATATTTTCCCACATAATTTTGTTTTCTGGAATTTCTCTCTGGTTATTTTCAGAACTACCTACCCATGTTTTTTACTGTCTGATCTTGCTCACAGCTTCTAGCTTTTCCTCTTCATGTCTTACTCTTTTGCTCCCTCATCTATTGTTTCTGTGTTATAGTTTATCTGGTATTTCTTTATATTAGAAGCAGGATAGGGAATTCCCCCATTTCAAATTTTTCCACCATTTTGCCTAAACATTTCCAACTTGTTTTTCCCCCAGCAGCAAAAGTGAGCTGTTAAAAATGTAGATCTGCTTAAATGATTTCACTGGAAAATTTTACTAAATATTTTTTAAAAGAACATCAATTATACATAATCTCTTCCAGAAAATATAAGAGGAGGAAACACTTCCCAATTTATTTTATGAAGCTAGTGTTATCCTGATACCAAAACCGAGAAAAAGACAGTATGAAAAAACTCTAATGACAGCAACTACAGACTAATATTCCTCATGGATATAGATTTTTTTAAAAATTCTTAACAAATTATTAGCAAATAGATTTCAGAAACATAGAAATTACACACAATGACCAAGTGGGGCTTATTCCAGGGAAACAAAGTGGTTCTATATTTGAAAATTAATCAATGTAATCCAAAATATTATCAGGTTAAAGAAGAAAAATCGCAATAATATATCAATTAATGTAGAAGATACATTTGACAAAATCCAGCACCCATTCATCATGAAAAAAAAAATCTTGGAAAAGGAGAAATACAGGGAAACTTCATCAGCTTGATAAAAGCATCTGTAAAAATAAATAAATAAATAAACAACTAACATTATACTTAATGGTGAGACACTATACACTTTCCTCCTCAGCGTGGGAACACGGCAAGGATGTCTACTCTTATCACTTTTATTCAGTATAGTGGAGGACTTCTAGCCAGGGAGGTAAGGCATGTAAAAGAAATTAAAGACATACAGATTGGAAAAGAAGAAATAAAACTGTCCCTCCTTGCAAACGCCATAATTCTCTATGAAGAAAATTCCATGGAATCTCCAAAAAAACTCCTAGAAGTAATAGATGAATTCACTAAGGCTGCAAGATCCGAGGTAAACATATGGACATCAACTGTATTTTTATATATTAGCAATGTACACATGGACACCAAACTTTAAAATGTAATATAATTTACAACCGCTTAAAAATTAAATGTTTAGGTATAACTCTAACAAACCATGTACATGATTTGTTTGCTGAAAACTACAAAAGGCTGATGAAAGAAATCAAAGATCTAAATAAATGGAGAGACATACTGTGTTCACAAATTAGAAGACTCAAAACAGTAATATGTCCTCCTTTAATTGAAACACAGGTTTAGCACAATACATATCAAAATCTCAGCAAGATTTTTTGTAGATATAGAAAAAATATTTTAAAATTCATATGCAAAGACAAAGAGCTATAATAGCTAAAATAATGTTGAAAATGAATAATAAAGAGGAAAGATTTAGTCTATCCAATTTCAAGACTTATTATGTATCTATAGTCATCTAGAATGGATGGTACTGTCAGAAGGATAGACACATAGGTCAATGGAACAAAACAGAAAACCATAAATAAACCCATGAAAGCATTCCCAATTGATTTTTTGACAAAGGTGCAAAAGTAATACAACAGAGGAAAGATAAACTTTCCATCAAATGACATTTTTTATGGGTTACATTGCATCTCCCGAAAAAAGTATGTGGCAATTTTAAAATCCAGCACCTCTGACTGTGACCTTATTTGGAGAAAAGGGTCTGTATATAAGTAATCAACCTAAAATTAGGTTATTATGGTGAGTTCTAATTCAACATGACGGGTGCCATTATAATAAAGGGACATCTGGACACAGAGAGAGCCAAACACAGAAGGAGGATGAAGTGAAGAGACAGGGAGAGGCCATGTGAAGATAAAGGCAGAGGTCAGGGTGTTCCTTCTACAAGCTAGGGAACACAAAGACGCCAGCAACCACCAGAATCTAGCAGAGAGGCCTTGATCAGATTCTCCCTCACAGCCTCAGAAGGAACCAACCCTACTGAAACCTTCATCTTGGACTTCTGACCTCCAGAGCTGTGAGAGAATAAATGTCCATTGTTTAAGTCACCCAGTGTGTGGTACTTTGTTAATGGCAGCCCCAGGAAACTAATACAGTACTGGACCAAGTAGACAGCAATTGTCAAAAACATAAACCTCAACCTAAATTTCACACCTTATACAAAAATTAACTCAAAATGGATCATGGAATTAAATGTAAAACTATAAAACTTCTAGAAAAATCACAGGAAAAAATATTTAGTATCTAGGGCAGCCAAAAAGTTCTTAGATTTGACACCAAAAGCATGATCCATAAAAGGAAAAATGGATAAATTAGACTTCATCAAAATTAAAATCTTATGCTCTGTGAAACTCCCTATTAAGAGGATGAAAAGGCAAGCTACAAACTGGCAGAAAATATTTTCA
This sequence comes from Balaenoptera ricei, assembly GCF_028023285.1. Classification (NCBI taxonomy): domain Eukaryota; kingdom Metazoa; phylum Chordata; class Mammalia; order Artiodactyla; family Balaenopteridae; genus Balaenoptera; species Balaenoptera ricei. The sequence goes on from NC_082639.1 coordinate 3,300,354, forward strand.
AACCACATATTTGACAAAGAACTAGTATCTAAAATATACAAAGTACTCTCCAAAGTCAATAGTGTTAAAAAAAGAAGGAAAAAAAAGCAATCCAGTTAGAAAATGGACACATGACACGAGGAGAGATTTCACCAAGGAGGATACTCAGATGTAAAATTACCAAATGAGAAGATATTCAACATCATTAGCCATGAAGGGAACGCAAATTAAAATCTCAATGAGATACCACTACCTACCTATCAGAATGGCTAAAAGAAGAAAAAAAAAAAAAATCCACAACTCCAAATGCTGGTGAGTGTGCAGAGAAACTGGATCACTTACATTGTTGGTGACAATTAAACATGGGACAGTCACTCTGAAAAAGTCTGGGATTTTCTTTATAAACTAAGCATGCAACTAGCATATAACCCAGCAATTGCACTCCTGGGCATTTATCCCAGAGAAATGAAGACTTATGCTCACACAAAAACATGGCCACAAATGTCTATTGCAGCTTGAATTTCCTAATAGCCCCAAAATGGAAGCAATCCAATGTCCAATGTCCTTCAATAAGTGAATGGCCAAAAAACTTTTGTACACTCACACCAGGTAATACTACATGCAATAGAAATGAACAGACTATGGATACACTCAGCTGCCTGCATGACCAAAGAATTATGCTGAGTGAGAAAAACCAGTCTCAAAGGTTACATACTCTATGATTCCATTTATGTAACATTCTCGAAATGAGGACATTATAAAATAGAGGTCAGTGCAGTGGTTGCCAGGAGTTGAGGAGGAGTTGGGGATCTGAGGGAAGTGGACGTGGCTATAAAAGGGCAACAATGTAAGATCCCTGTTCTGTATCTTGATGTATCAACATCAATGTCCTGGTTGTGAGGTTGTTTATAACTTTGCAGTACGTTACCATTGGGGAACATGGGATGTCCCTGTATTAGTTCCTACAATCACAGGTGACTCTATAATTATTTCAAGATAAAATGTTTAATTTTAAAGATGAGGATGTTTATTACTCTCCATTGTGTAAACCTCCCATATGAGCTTCCTACTTGTCCTTGCAAGAAGACCTGGCCGTTATCATGGCTAAGGACCCCTGTGATCTTGTCTCTACCACCTTCACCCCCTCCCAGCTCTTCTTCTGGTTTCTGCCCGTGCTCCCACCACACTGCCCTTCCATGCCCTCCATCCTCAAATGCGCCATGACCTTCCTGCCTCAGGGCGTGCAATGCCCTGTCCTCTTCCTGAAAGTTTATGGTACATCACACACTGAGTTATTCACTTATAGTGAGAATTTTTGAACAAAAAATGTCCGGGAGCATCTACGATGTACCAGGTCCTATTCCACGCAAAGAGGAAACAGCAGCGAGCAACCCAGCTGAAATGCTTGCTGACACACAGCCCACCTTCTGCATTGTCCGTCTGTGTCTCTGAGGAGGGCAGAAGCTGCAGGACAGCATGGGGTATGTATACCCCATGCAATATTTGGAATATACTTATACCAAAAGTTATTTGTTATTTATCTGAAATGCAAATTCAACTGGGTGTTCTGTACTTTATCTGGCAACTCTAACAGGTAGGGCCTTCTGAGAAACTCATGAGGTATGTCTTAGACCCACCTGCTCAGGGGCTGAATGGGAGCATGGCATCCATCTCTTCCTGTCCCCATTAGTGAAGGTTGACACATGGGATGTTAACTCCTCTGCACTTCTGGTTGTCTACATGATGCAAAACACTTATGCCAAAAATTAGTTGTTATTTCTTGTTCTATTGCAAAAGTCTCTCACACTCATCTGCACATAGCAAGTCCATGTCAGTAGTTGTTGAGTGAACCAATAAATGAATCATTGATACCTACACCCGTTCTCTGTCCTTCCTAGGAAACTGTGTGCTTTAAACATCTCTTAGACCCCATATCAGACCCTCTTGGGCTCACTCTTCTTCCAGCTGCTGTGATGGGGACCAGTTCTGCACAGTCTTGGCTGGCTTTATGCAGGTGCTACCTGGTAGCACCTTGCCTGAGGCCCATGGCACACCTTGCACTGCCATCCCCAGGGTTCTCTGATGCCCAGTGAGAATGGGAACCCTATGCAAACCTAATCAGCTCTCTCACGTCAACAACCAGAAGTGTGGAGTAGTTACCATCTCCCCTGGCAACCCTTGGCTAATGGCGACAGGAAGAGATGGATGAATGCTCCTCCATTCAGCCCCTGAGCGGTGGTTCTAAGACACAACTCATGAGGCTTCCCCGAAGATCCTACCTGCTAGTGTTGTCAGATAAAGTACAGCATACCCAGGTAAATTTGAATCTCAGTCAAATAATAAATAATTTTTGGTACAAGTATATCCCAAATATTGCATGGGAATATGAACTGTATCTGTATGAATAAGAACAGTATCTGCTGTTCATCTGAAATTCAAACTTAGCTGGGCATCCTGTATTTTTATTTGCTGAATCTGGCAACTAGCTGCTCATTAGTGGGGCCATGTCTATAATGTGTCCTTGTGTTGACTCTCCCTCCTTCCCTGGAATCACAAATAAGTTACTCCCGCTTAAGCCTTTGTCTCAGGCTAAGACACTCTTTTTGGTTTTCAAAGAAAGACCTTTTTTAAAAAGTCAACTGATCCAAAAATTAAGAAAACCCTCTTTCATAATCTGGGTCACCATGGTCTAAGTTAAGGGCATGCTCCCCACCCCCAGCCCCTACTGAGTTCACCGAATTTCCTTCTGAATATTCTTTATACCCTTTGAAGTCTGAGGGATATTAGCTAAGAAGACTAGTACTTAAGTATAAGCCTTTAAAAAGTCGTTTGACCTGGTTAAGTCACCTGTGCCCTACTTTGGCAAAATGTTTTTGAAGTCTTCATCTCGATAGCAACAAATCTTCCCTTTTAAAAAAGCTCCATGGAGAAGCAGAGGGTAGTAAGGCATGATCCCTCCAGTGGGCTAGTTTCAGCTTCAAGAACTTTCCTTATTAGTGATAGACTAGTGTGTGCTTACATAATACACCAATTACTCAAAAGCCTTCATTCAGAGACAAATTCAGCCACAGACATTCTCCCGGGAGAGAGGCCAGCCTTCAAACATCTGTTTTCAGATAAGGGATCTGCAAAGCTTGTGTGTGTGTGTGTGTGTGTGTGTGTGTGTGTGTGTGTGTGTTGCAGGGGTGGGGGAATAGTGGTTATCAGAGGGAATTTTCCCGAACTACAAACTAAGTCAAGGGCAGAGAAGAAGTCAGAGGTTTAATAAGGAACAGGATGGTCAAGAATGGTCAGTCTTTGGTGTGTGTGTATTTTTTCGTTACTATCTTTGTTAGCACACCTCAGAAATAGAAAGCTCCTGTTAGACCCAGAGATAAAGCCCTTTCTGCTTTATACTCATCATCTTGGGCGAGAATGTTCTGTTTCGACAGATTCATGATGTTGTACCCATCCTGCTAAAGTGCCAGATGGGACTCACAAAATTATCTCAGTTTAACTGAAAGCCAGTTTTGAACGGCTGAAGAGTAAAGGGGCATCGTCACCCACCCGTGTACTTGGGCTGGTTCGTATCCCAACCCCGCTGAACCTGGTCTGCATTCCAAACTCCTCAGAGCATCATGTGTCGACCCAGAAACCAGGGAAGGGGTGCAGGCTAGCTACATCAGAGTCTCCGGGTGAGGGCAATGAGCCCCCCAGTCCCGGCACCCACCCAAGCCCCTGGATCAGGCTCTCTGAGGGTGGGGTCCATGACTCAGCACCTAGACCAGCTCCTCAGAAGGACTTTGTGTGTTGTACAGTTTGCTAACTGCCCAGTTAAAGGAGACAGACGTCCTGCTCTTTCCTCTCTTCCTTCCCTTCAGGGTCACAGAGGCTAAAATGTCCCGTGTCCACATCTGCCTTTACTCCTGTTTCTCTTGGCTTTCGGTCTTTGTATGAAAAGGATGGAAACTATTTCAGGGGGCTGAGTGCCCTTGCAATCCCATCCTCAAAGACATTTCATGTCACCTGAATCCCATTAGAGGCAAGACTGCCCCTGGTTGGGTACCTTCTGTCCTCTGCCTCTCTCTCTGCAGCTTTCTTGTGTCGCCCACCGAGCCTCCACACCAACTCAACACCAGGGGAATGGAGCCCATCAGCAAGTTCTCAGCTCTGTGTATATATCTGAAGCCTTGGCATCACCGCAGCAGTTACTTTTTATAGATTCTTTGCCCAAGATTTTGGGTACCACTGAGAGATGAGTCACCAGGTGTGCCTCTAACTAGCAAAATTAGGAATCATTCAGTGCTTTGATGGTGCCAATTAGCTTCCCAGTATGAGCGCCAAGATTTTTTTCTAATTAAGGCAGAAACGTTTCTCAGTCTATAATAATCTCATTTAAAGTGTGTCCAAAACACCTAACATGCCTTTGTTTAGGAACATCATTCCTAGGCATTTTTCAACTCTGTGAAGATAGATGGATCCGTGGGATGCTTACTGGTTATTCACCAGACACATATGTGGTGCTGGTGTGGGGCTGTGGCTTTGCGAGGCAAATGGGCTGTTCAAGTTGAGTTTGCACCTCTGCACACTAAAGACCTGCTCATCTATGGAAAGAGACTCATACCGTTAATGCAAAAGGAGCAAAGATGTCCTTTGGATAAGAATAGTAGGTCTCTTGTCCTCAGACCTCTACCTCCCAAACACTGTGGAGGCATAGATTCAAATTTGACAGATTGTAATACCTAGGCTTAAGGCTCTTCTAAAGCCCCAGAAAATGGAAAATCAGTGTCCAAGGCTGTTCCTGAATCCCATTTTTAGCAGAGTTCTGTACAATCCAAGATTCATTGGACTGTAAGAGCCAAGAGAGTGGGGATTGGGGTATATTGTGGTCCCTGCTGCGTCCCCAGCACCTAGAACAGTGCCTGGCCCTTGGGGGTTGGGGGGCCAAACCAACTGTTGTCCAACAAGTCATGTGACTTGCTCTTGTACTCAGTGAGATGCCTCCTCACAAAGCCTCATGACCCATGTTTCTGATCTCTTAGGTAGAGCTACAGAAAGCTAGAGCTCTTTGGAAGAGATGTAGTTTACCTTGCATGCAATAACCATTTTCAGTCTATAAAACAATCTAATCCAAATTATTTTTGTACCCATCAATTCCATAGTTGTGTGAATGCCCTGTATGGAAGCTATAGAACCCAGGGAAGTCTTCTTCCTTCTGGTAAGGGACATCCTCTCTCCATTGTGTGCTCTGTTGCACGGTAGAACAATAGTGCTTTTGTACACATTTCACATCTGCCTCTTTCCTGACCAAACTATCATTTTAAACAAGATCTGTGGTCAAGGGGGGAGATGAATTGGCCTGACTTGTGCATTTCCTGCCCACTTACTGAGAGAGGCAGGTGCTCATGAATGGTCAGGAGGAAGTAAAGCAAAGACCTGGGTTTTGTGTCTCCGGTGTGAGTCCTCAGGTCACTAAAGTTGTTGGGAAGCAATTCTTCAGATGGTGATGTCAGTGTCCATGCAGGAATCATGCTTCACTTTTCTTTGCATCTCAGGGCCAAGGACTGCATTTGGTTTTAGTAAATGCCGGTTGAATGAATGAAGAGGCTCCTCAGATGGTGTGTAATTAGAAAAGGCACCGTCTTCTCTCCTGCTGTCTATAAATATTCCATCAGTGAGAAACGACGTAGCCCCAGGAAACAACAAAATGAGCTGGCGTGGAAACCAAGCGGCACCTTTTGGAATTCAGTAGAGAGAAGCCAGAAGCCACTTCCTTGGGCAGTCAACAGGGATGCCTGAGAGCTTCTGCCCTTTACAACTTGGAAGACAAACAGCAAAAACTCTGAGATTACAATAAAAATCCCTCTGCAAATAACTGCTGAGAACAGTGATGGGAGGGGAGGGGAGGGTTTGGCTCCTGGCCTCAGACTTACTGAGCAGGATGGGGGAAAGAAAGGAGAGAAAGAAACCCTCTTTGATCAGGAGGAAGTGTAGCCCAGAGGGCTCTCATTTATAAGAAAACATTATCTCCTGATCCATATGTTCCATTTTCTATTTAGAGCTAATTTGCTGTAGTGTGTACTGTGCAGCCCTGAGGGACAGGCTGGCTTTTGGGCACCTGCCAGTCAGCCCCTCACTGCCCAGTTTACTGAATTCAGATCAGCTGGAGCAGATGTGAAGCAGCACAGTTAGTGCTGGTGGTAGTTCTCTTCAATCCCCTGGGTGGCAGGATGCACCCCTAACAAGCGTCCTTGCCATGGGGCTGCCTGGCCCAGGTGTCCCTTCTAAAGAGTCCCCAGGTCCCACTTAGACTTCACTTCTTGACCTCTCCTTTTCCCTCTTGTGTTAGTTTTCTATTATGACATAACACAAATGTAGCCGCTTTCTACAAATCTCAAGTGTTGCCTTGCAGTGTCCATGGGTCAGGAGTCCAGGCACAGATTAACTAGGTTCTCTGCTCAGGGTGACACAAAGCTTTAGTGGAGGTGTCAGCTGGGGCTGTGGTCTCACCTGAAGCTCAACTGGGGAAGGACCCAGAAGCTCACGGTTGTTGCAGCTCCTTGAAAGCCACTCAACTGAGGGTTCTGTTTCTTGCTGACTGTCAGCTGCTCACCAGGTGGCCCTCTCCAAAGAATAGCTCACAAGATGGTGGCTTGTATCTTCAAATCCAGCACGTGGGTCCTCAAGACAAGCACGGCAGTGTTACAATGTAACAATTGTAAGAATCGTGGTAACATAATTGTGTATGTCCCATCACCATTACCATATTCTATTTGTTGGAGGCAGGTCATAGGTCCCAGTCACACTCAGGGGGAGGGAATCCCACAAGGATGTGACCCCCTGGAGGTGGGGATCATGGAAGCCACCTTAGAATCTTCCTTCCACTCTGTCCACATTCCATCCCTTGATTTTAAATTCTCTCAAAACCGCCAAATTTAAACACCAACTCCAAAATTCTAGACTTGCATATGTTATGCCTATTCAATATCTCCATTAGCAATCTAAAAGTGAGATTGAATTTAACACATTCATGACACAATCCTGATTACCAACCCTTCAAAAACTGATCCTCCTGTGATTGTCCTCATCTCATTTGATGGCAGCACCGTTTTTCTGAATTTTCAGACAAAAACTACCTTTCACTCTTCTCTGTTATATCCCAAAGCCCAATTCCTGCTGCCTCTACATTGAAATTGTGTCCAGACTCTGAAGACATCTTACACTCTGTCCTACCTCTGCACCCAGACCAAGCCAGCACCCCCATGTTTCACCTGGACCAATAGCATCCCAATTGGATTGTTCTTCTGTGCTTGCCGTTCTTCTCAATAGTTTAGCCAGAGTGATTGTTTTAAAGGATTCTCCTCTACTCAAAACACTCCAATGGCTTCCATCTCAATTAGAGTTAAGTCCAAAGCCTCCACTATGATCCATATGGCCCCAGGTGATGGGCCCCAGAGTACGTGTTTGACTTTAATAAATGCAACCTTTCCATTGCTTTCTCCTCTCAAACCTCATTCACCTTCTGCTGTTCGTCAGACACACAAAGCATTCTTCAGCCTCAGGGCTTTGTACAGGCTCTTCCTCTGCTGCAATGCATGTCTCCCAGATATTCCAAGAAATTCCAAGATATTCCAGATATTTCCTCTCTTCCTCAGACCCCTGCTCACACCTTACATTCTGCATTCTGAGCGAGACCTTCCCTGACCCTGATATGTGTGTGTGTATATATATATATATATATATATATATATATATATATATATATATATATATATATACACACACACACACACACATACATGGCAGTCTAGCACCTTCTAACCCTCTTGCTCTACTCAGTGTTTCTCCGTAGAAGTGATGGAGTATGTGTTTATGTGTTGTTTGCTGCCCCCACTAGCATGTAAGTTCCACATCTTTTAGCACTCTTTCTCCAGGGCATAGCATCCTGCCTACTGAATAAATGTTGATTGAATGAATGAATGAATGAATGGGTCCTCAAGTCACCCTAAATTTGCTATTGTGCCTTGGGGCACAGGGAAATCCTTTTATCCATTCTCTCTATGTGTATGGGGTCTTCACCTCAATTATTTCTCTCTTCACTGAACCCTAGTTTAAGCCTTTCCGGGACTGGGGTCCAAGCTGTCTCTTTAAATAAACAGCATTTCTCCTTTGGTTCCTGTTTTCCTCTCCACTCATTTGAAAAGTTTCAGCGCTCGATTATGCTGGTATGACTAATATTTTATCCTGGCAAATGCATAGTTTGCAGGAAGTGATGTTCCCTCCCCACATTAGCTTCCAAGGAAAACAACAAAATGACAATGGTGAAGTCTGTGACAATAGTTATGGAGATGAGGAGGAGCCCTCCACAAAATAGAGCCTTTCTGTAGATGCAAATTCCTGCTCCATCTCCTGCCAGCCATCTGACCTTGGCCGTGCTGTTTGCCCTCTCCAAATCTCATTGTCTTCATATACAGAACAGTATAATCACACCACCCATGCCAGACTTTTATGAGGAATACATAATTGAATGGATTCTCAAATGTCTACCACCACCGTGCCCAGCATGTAGTAGGAACTCAACAAATAGCTAAAATTAGCCTTCATAGGAGGCTGACAAAGGCTTCTACCTTGCAACATGGTACAAAGAATGAAATAACACCCACCTTTTTCCTTTTAAGAGCATTTTTGCTTTTAAAATCACTTTGGACCACCAAGGGAACTAGTTAGTTGTGGTCTACCCTGTCACCAGGTAGCCAAACACTGAGTTAATCCTGATGGTGGTCTTGGAATATCAGAGGATTTTCTCTAGAACATTCCACCCCAACCAGGAGAGGGCACGCTTTACTACAGCACAGTCAAGCTGATCTTTTTATTTCTTCTAAATATTTGCTGCACTTTGAATAGTGTGACTGAATCTAAGAACAAAGACAGCGAATGAAGGGATTTTTTGTCAACAAATCCTTTCTGCTTCAGAGGACTTAGCGGAGTGGTTTCTGAATCCTGACAACTTTCAAAATCTCAATTTGGGAGGTAAGCTTTCTGGTGAGGTCAATGTGGTCTCCCATAGAAATAGTCAGAGTAATAAAAGACAGATGCAAACCTCCCCTTTCCATCACCTCCCTCCCATCCCCAACTTCACATCACTGACAATCATTGTTCTAATTTATGAAAATATCACTTCCTGACAGAAAGAAGACTTTCAAAAGATTCAAAGAGTTTTATGATCTTCAACTACATCTTATACAACAACATTTTAATATCATTTACCTCCACAGTAGCAGCATAAAGAGATTAAACTTCCGTCAAAATCGTCTGAGGAGTCAACATTCTAAGCACAAGATATGAGTGGGAGAATACTGCTTCCTATGGAACCCAGAATAGTGTTTAATAACTCTAGGAGCTGAGGCAGTCGACTCCTCTTCTTTCTTAACCCAGAAAGATGCTTGGTTGTACCCACCCAGTCCATTTTTCTTCATTTTCATAAATCTGGCATAGGTCCACCTTAAATTAATGTTAAACAGCTTTGTTAAGGCAAATTGACTTCAATTTCAAGGCTCTCCAGGAGCTGGCATGCATTAGTAGGCTCCAGTGGTTTCCAATAGATTCCAAAAGCATTTTTTTGTTGTTTTAAACATTAGGGAACATCAAGGCTGGGGATATTAATACACACTATGATTAAGCTACTGTTTTCTTTGTCAACGGTTTAATTGTTCACAGTAGGACTGCTGCTAACAGGTGTATTTCATATCCCATCACTTCCTTTTCCAAGCTTTGCAGCCAGCTCATTCTGAGATGTAAAAATCATATCAGCACAGAACTTCTTGTTCTGCTCGAGAAGAAAGGAGTCGCTATTGTAGCAGGACGGCAGACCCCATGGTGTTCTAACAATTCCACGTCCTCATTCTTTCCCTCTGTGAACAGATGCAGACGAAGTTCTCTTTCTTTAATGAGCAATTAAATCACATGCAGGATGGCAGGATTGCAGTGGACCAGTGAGCAGGCGTTTCAGGATCTCACGCTACATCAGGCACAAAGCATCAAATCCAGCAGAGAGGCCTCCATGGTCTAATTGAAGTCACTTTCCCACTCAGCTCAGGGGTCCTGCTGGCCAACCACCGTGCCATGTGGAAGTCCATCAATCTAGCTAGACGGTTTCCATGAAAAAGTGGTGTGTGTTTATGTTTCTTTATGTGTGTAAGTGCCTAGACGGATGGATGAAGAAATAGAAGGGTGTGTGTGTGAATGTGTGTGTCTACATGGATGAATGGATGTATATGAGTGTGTGTATCTGTGTCTAGGTGGATAAATGGATGAGTGGATGGGTGGATGGATGGATGGTTGTGTGTGTATGTGTGCGTGTGTCTTGATGACTGGACGGATGGATGGACATGTGAGTGTACGTGTGTGTGTCTAGATAGATAAATGGATAGATGGATGGGTATATGTGAGTGTGTATGTGTGTATGTATACATAGATGGATGGATGAATGGATAGGTGAACATGGGGGTACATGTGTATGTGTGTGTGTGCATGTGTGTCTGTCTCGGTGAATGGATGGATGGATGGACATGTGAATATGTGTTTTTGTATGTGTGTCTAGATAGATGGATGAATGTTTGTGTGTATGTGTGTTGTGTGTATATAGAGGGATGGATAGACAGTCAAATATATACAAATGAATATGTATATATCCCAAACACACACACTAGCTTTCAACTTTATTAAAAACCCATCACGTATTGGCCCCCACAACAAAACTTACACACTGACAGTTGTCATGAAGCTGAGAAAACTGCCTGAGGACTGTGATACCCAAGGAAGCTGCTGAAGATGCCCCTTGGAACCAACTTTTACGTAATATGTTTTCCAGAAGCTCACACGTCATGCTGGGGTCAACACCAGTCCCAACTTCCTTTCTCAGTTAGGAAGTTGGATGTATTCTCTGGTTACTCCCAAGTTTCCCTAACTGTTATCTTTACGAGATTTGGACTATGATTCTTGGAAAAGATGGGAAAGGTTCAGAGGGGCACGTCCCACCAGCAACAGGGGGTCCTGGTCCTCCATCACTTGCTGCTGTGTCTTTGGCTCTAACCTGATACCCTCTGTGTTCAACTAACCAGTAACTCTGGACGATGGCTGGGCTCAAGCCACACACAGCATCCAATACCCCACCCCACTCCCCAGGAATGGCACCATGAGGGCTCACACTTTCCCTGATTGCAACCTGAGAGCAGGGTGAGCAAACTGGGTTGGCAGGGCTGGGGGCTGCCCTCTGGCCAATCCCAGGAGCACTCTTGAATGACAGGACAGCCCTACTCAATTCCCTATCACATCTTGGATAAGTGTCTAGAGGACATGGTCTTGATCAACTATGGGGCAGATTCTGCCTGGAACACAGCAAAATTGGAAGGTCCACTGTGTATGCACTGGATGAACATCCTGAGGGCTCAAAGAAGTGTTTCAAGAGGTGCTTACAAGTGTTACAAGGTGCTTCTTTTGGTCCCAATGTGCTTACAGTCCAAATGGGGGTGGAGACACCACGTGACCACTCATGTAAATATTGCCCAAGGGTACACTTCTGGGGGAGGTGCAATGTAACTTCAATAAAGGAGGCACAGGAGGCACAAAGAAGGTGGGATCCTTCAGCCAGGCTGCATGGAGGACCTGGCAGAAAGGAAGTGAACACCTTTTGAGCAGGTGAAGTGGTGAGAGGAAGGCATTCAATAACAGGAACAGGGAGGTCATCCTCATGACATCTTAGGGGAGCATTAAAGAGGCTGTCTTTGCCTGAGCTCAGGGAACTTGAGGAGGAGGGGAGGAGGAGGAGGAGGGGAGAAGGAGGGGAGGAGTAGAAGGGGAGGGGGGAGGAGGAGGGGAGGAGGGGGAAGAGGAGGGGAGGGGAAGAGGAGGGGGAGGGGAGGAGGAGAGGGGAGGAGCAGGAGGGAGAGGGGGAGGGGGAGGGAGAGGGGAGGAGGGGGAGGAAGAGGAGATGGGTGTCATTTGCAGGATGGACAGGAAATGAAGAGAAATGCGCTTTTCCATCAGATCATTTTAGAACTTTCTAACCGTCAGCACAGCAGCACTGAAGACGGGAATGGTTCCACTCATTCAGGAGTGAGACCAGGCTTTGCTCAAACATATTTCAATCGCCCCCACAGGTGAGCAGCGAGAGACGTGTGACTCTGAATTATTCTTTCATCATGCAAAGCTGCTTCCCTAAGGAGCCATGGGCTACACCCACAAGATGTTCACAAGTGCCCTCTGTGTCCCCAGGGGCACAGCATGGGGGAAAAAGACACGGGAACAAATGAGCCCTGAGCAGATCCCCCTGATCCGGACCACCAAGCCCTCCTGCTACCTTCCTGCAGGCTGTCCCCATCCTCACTCGTGACCACAGCTGCCTCCCACCAGCCCTCTCCCAATCCCTGTGTGTTGACGTGATCACTGGTTTCTCTGCCCCTGCAGGTGTCTCTTTATAAGGAAACCTACATGCTGACATTTCATGGCTCATATTCACAGCTTCTGATTCATTGTGCATCCCCTCCCCAGGATCTGGGGTCCTTGGACTGCGTGCTTTCCCACCCAGATTCCTCTCTCCTCTTTTCCCCAGCTGGCTTAGCAAGTTTCTGCACCTCCCTCAGCCGCCCCACCCCTACATCAACTCTCTTCATTGTCAACAACCCAGAAGCCTCCACCAGAAACCATAATCTGAATACCTAGAGTGCTGAATGCTATCCTGCTCTCTGCTCCAAGGGCTGTTTCTTCCAGAATGCTCTGCACACAGCTGTAAAAATAGCCCAGTGCACTCTGTACAAACATCAACTCCCATTCTTACAGATTTCAGGCACCACTGTGAAAAGATGTGGTGTTTCTCCTCAAGAAGCTGGCAGGCATCTGGAGCTGAGACACCTGATTGCCTGAGATGAAATCTGCGGGTGAGAAGTGGATAGGACAGGGCAACAAGCTTTTGACAAGTTGCTCGAATGGGCCTTGCAGATGAGAGAGGCCTTGGCCCTGGGGAGGAATGCAATGTCTGAGCTTGCGCAGGGATGGAACTGTTAGATGTGGACTTTGGGAATGGCAGCTCAGGGAAGCTCCCCAGATGCTCTGTTTTAATCCATCGGACAGTGGGTAGCTGGTAAAGGATTTGCACCTTATAAGTTAACTTCTATTAAAAGGATTGCTCAAGAGCTCTGTTTATGCTGTAATTTTAAAGACTTAGAACTATAATGATTTTACTTCTTAAGGATCTTTTATTCTCCGGAGAAACACACTCAATCTTACAGTGAAAATCCATGCGAAGGTACAAATTTGTACGAGTAATGTCAAGGTGGAGGTCAATATCCCCTGAGGTTTCCTCTACCTCAAGAGGTGTGTCTGTACTATTTCACAGAACAGGGACCCCAGGGGAGGGGACCATCACCAGACCTGTCCCTGGTGTCATCTTTCCTTACTTACTCCTGCCTTTTGTTACCCTGCAGCTAAGTCAGACAATTACCCTTTAAGAATTTAAATACTGTGATGACTCCCTTGGAACTTACCAACCTTCTCCTTCCCTCTTGAGACTTTACTGTCCCATGACAAATACTCTCAGTTCATAAAATGGATCCTCAGAGGCTCTATTTTAATCTACATGCTTGTGCTTGAAATCAATAACCAATAACCAGTTTAAGCCCGTTGCCTTATTAGCTGCCGCACAGTACTGGTGCCCAGTACAGTGCCAGAGCTGACAGCTGATGTTAAAGAATGCTCGGAGGTCTTAGCTTTTTGGTGGTTTTCTTTTTTTTTTTTTTTTTTTTTTTTGGAAGTTCTACAGCTGTCTGCATTGTGACTGGAGAGCTAATAACTCTGAGATGTAGTACCATCCTCTCCAAGTTCATTTTAATACCGAAAACCAAAATGAACTATTAAAACTTATTACCATTTTTATCTCTAATGGTGCAGATTCCATTTCCTATTATTTTATTCTCATCTGAAAGCAAATCATATTTGCATAAGGATGGGGAAAACTCTTGGGTTTTTTTCTTTTTTTAATTAAGGAAAAATATACATAAAAGTTTCTAGGGGAAAGAAAGTGCCAGTCAAACACATCCGTTAAGCAAATCGAAATCCCCGAAACCTGATGTTATGGACTGAATCATGTCTCCATCAAGGTCATACTTTGGAGTCCTAAACCCGTGTACATTCGAATATGACCATATTTGGAGATCGGGTCTTTATAGAGATAATCAAGTTAAAATGAAGTCATTATGGTGGGTCCCAATCCAATGTGATTGGTGTCCTTATAAGAAGAGATTAAGACACAGACCCACACAGAAGGACAACCACGAGGACAAGGGGAGAAGACAGCCATCTACCCACCAAGGAGAGAGACCTCGGGAAAAACTCACCCTGCCCCTGCCTACACCTTGATCCTAGATTTCCAGCCCCCAGGACTGTAAGACAACAAATTTCTGTTGTCTAAGCCACTCTGTGATACTTTGTTACAGAAGCCCAAAATGTCTACCACACCTGAAACTGAGAGGTTACTGAAGTATCAAAGTTTTGCTCATTGTGCTGATAACAGTAGGTAACATTTATTTATCACTTACTGTATGCCAGAAAATGTCCTAAGTGTTTTCATATATCATCTCATTTAATCCTAAAAAATCCCCCTGAAGTGAGTGTTACTATTGTCTGCAGTCTTGCAGATGAGGAGACTCATCACAGAGATGTTAAGTAATTGGTTCAAGGTCATCCCATTATTGGGCAGAACCAGGTGGCCTAATCCAGAGTTTATTCTCTTAACCAGGAAGCCCTACCAAGTCACTCTGGAATCTTGGATTTTGCTGGATGTGAAGTAAAATTGTGTGAGCCAGGAGTCTGGCTCCATTAAACCACCATACCTGAGCACAGGCCTTTTACTGATGACTACGCACATCAACACACACACGTGTGTTTCATCCAGGACAGCAAAGATGAGCTGACAGGAGAAGGAGGGACACCTTCCATTGCCATCGGCTGCCCTAGGACTGGCCTGACCTTCTTTCGAGGCATGGTAACAGCCCAGAGCAGGAAAGCCAGGCGCTCAGACAGAGACAGCAGGGCCCGAAAGGAATCAGGGCCTCCAGGAATTGGATACACAGATGCAGCAGGTGGTGGCCCAGGGTTCAAGGCCAGGATGTCCAAGGCAACAAGAGACAAGCAGAAACCTGGAAGAAGGGGCAAGTTCCAGCCTCCTTGGAACTGAGCTTGGGGAGCCCTGGGACCCTGGCAACACTTTTTTTCTGGGCTGGGACCACATGAGGAAAAGGGCAGCCCTGCCCAGTGCTGGGTACCATGATGATACAAGGAACACTAAACACATCCCCCAGGAAAGGTATTTGGCCAAAAGGAGCTGCATCTGCTTCCCCTCCTACCATCAGGGGAGCAGGAGGTGACCATCTCACCTGCTCCCAAATGCCAAGATTCTAAGAGTTTCAAATTAAGTCACTAACACTTACTGAGGACTTGCTGTGCACCAGGTTATCTTCTCTGTGTTCCAACACCCACGGTGTCTACGCCTGCTTTCACAGCCTTGTAAGGTGAATGTTATTATTGTGCCCATTTTAAAGATGAGGACACTGAGGCCCAGAGAGTGAAATAATTTGCCCAGAGACACACAACTAGCATTGAGACAAAATGTGAACCCAGGTTTGACTCCAACACCAATGTCAAATGTTAAGTGTCATGCTTCTCTTTATAACCCATGGGGTAGTCCAAGAAAGTAAGGCACATGCTACCCCTGCTGGGGGCATGGTTCTTCTCTCAGAAAGATGTGCTATTGAATATTTAATTCCCATGTAGGCCCAGGACCAAGTGGTGAAAACTGAGTAATAACTATTTCTGATCAAAAGGATACTTTGAACCCTATTATATAACATCAAGTATTTTTCAGGGACAGATATCATTTTACTGGTATTTTCTGAGATATGATTAAAACCAAGAGAGATCCTGGCATTCAGATTTTCTAAGCTCTGTTCAAGCTAAAGACTTGAGGAGAACAGGACGCCTTGTCTCAGCTCAAGCAATGCATCCATGGGGACACTGCTTCCCTGTGCAGGGGGCCGACACAATGGATGATCACACTTGCCTCAGCTGTGAATATTCTTAATGAAATTAACAAGAATCTAGAACTATGGGGGTACATACAATGTGCCAGAGAGACCCATTCAAACAACAGGCCACTTCTGTGATGGAGGGTAAATAGTTCCATTTAACAGATGAGGCAACTGAGGAGTCAAGGTTGGACCATGTGCCCAAAGCCTGTGTCTGGGGAGCAGCAGAGCTGGGAAGTGAATCTACTCTCTCCTCCTAGAACCCACAGAGTAGCAGGTTCTGCTTCATTCTTAACCAGCCAGAGGGCGGACACAGAGCCTGGATGGAAGGGAGCCGAGGAACCCTTGTGTTCTCTGTCATGGCAGGTCTTCACTCTACTTCCCTAATCCAGAGTAATAGTGTTCATCCTGGGACACGGCCACCACCTGGCTGCAGGTTAGCTCTCCAGCCTCCCGTGTTTCTAGGAGCGACCATGCATGGATGTGACACGTCCAGATTCCAAGTTTTGCCTTCAAGGAAGCTCCCACTGCTTGGCTCTCTCCCTGTCACCAATGAGGACAGGAGTATCACAGTGACATTGGAGGGATGCCCAGTAACAGACAAGAGGTTTGAGTCCTGCACTTTGTGGGAAGGAAATATATGAATAGTTATTTTGGCCGGTATTATTTGGCATCTCTTGCTTACAGCAGTCAAGTCAATATCCAAATGCATCTATAAAGACATTGGAGACAACTTCATCACTTTCCTTTTCCATTTTTGAAAGTTGTGAGGCTCTCATGCACACTTATAAAATAGGGTGTCACTTTCCAAAGCTTAAGATGATTTGGAGCAGAAAATGGTTCCCCAGTTTGTCTTTCGAACCAGTGAATAAATCTGGCAGATGTCCCTGAATTATAGCAAAAATGTTGGATCTACAGAGTACAACCATCTCAGCATCATTCCTTGGAAGGAATGTGTGTGTCTCCTGGAAACCAAGGTCTCGAAGGATTTCTCTGCAGGTTCTTCATCACATGTCAGCTTCATTCTTTCTTCCATAAACTGCAATGATGAGGCTGTAAAAGAATTACGTGGAAGGCATTTTCTGGGAGCAAATAGGGATGGGGAGAACTGGAGTGGAAGGAGGGAATGGCTCCCCAAAGAGGCAAACTCAGTGAGTGGAATTGACGTAGACAATTGAAGATGCCAGGGGGCAAGATAATTGCAAAACACGTTGTAGTTCTGATTACAAACAATTTTAGCAGGGAGGGCTCAGGGGCCCTGCGCAGCTTGGGGAAATCAAACTCAAGAAGACTGAAAGCCTTGGAAATCATCATCGTGATGAATGCTGGAGTGTGCCCTCCCCTGAAGGTCAAAAAGGCGCTGAAGGACAATCCAGCCCAGGCAGCCCCTGTCCATGACTCTTGGTTTTTAAGGCTAGCTTGGACTTTTTCAGAAAAAATGATGCTCATGGTCAAGGCACAGCATTTAGAGTTAATACCACAACCCAGGCAAAAGTAAGGAAGATGAAGTCACCCAATTATCTACCAGACAATGAATTTCAGCAGGAGTGTAGATTAAAATAGACTCAGAGAGGAATGTTCTGGAAATTGTTGCACACGTTCACTGAGAGCAACATACAAGACTATTTCGGGCAGCATTCTTGGTTCTAGAAACAACAGGAACCCCTGAAATAAGGACTGTGGATGCATAAGTGTGTTGTGTCCACACTGTGGAATACACACAGCCATGGAAACAAAAGAAGCACAGACACAAGTATCAGCAGGGATGATTTGTGCTGAGGCCCAAAAAAAGGCAAGTTACAGAAGAATGTATACAGTTCATTCTTGAAAAATATTTATCTGTGGAGGATCTACTATGTGTCAGGGACTCTCCTAAAGCAAGAGGTATAGACACACTCTAGACACACACACACAGTAGACACACACACACACACAATCTCTGCCTCCAGAAAGCTTACATTCTGGTGGAAATAAAGACATTAATTAAATAGTTGTCAGATGGAGATGGTGCCATGGAAGCAGGGGACAGGAAGGCAGACAGGAAAGGGCATCATTTAAATTTTAATCTGAAAGGTGTCACAAAGAAGGCAAGATTGAGCCATGAAGAAGAAAGAATGCGGGAAAGGCATTCTAGGCACAGAGAAAGAACGGCATGTGCAAAGGCCCTGAGGTAGAAGGGTGCTGAGGATGTTGGAAGAACAGCAAGAGGCCAGAAAGTGGGACCAGAGTGAGCAATGCAGAAAGTAGCAGAAGCTGAAGTCTGTGGATGGAAACCTGGGAGCTCCAAAGGCAGAGGAAATGGGTGGTGCTTGGAAAGCTGCCACCATGAGGAGCTTGGCTTTAACTCTGCCATATAAGTGTCTTCAGCAGAGAGAAGGCATGAGCGGAAGAAGGGAAACTGAAGACGTTTATCCTGATGACCCAAGGGAGAGATGATGGTAGCTTGGACAAGCAGGGGCACCGGACATGGTGGAAGGGTAACTGGTTTAAAAGATGCAAAAGTAAGCATATTATTTACAGACACATGGATATTTAGTAATTCTCTAAAGAAAAGCAAGGGGTGAAGAGACATCATGGAAAAAGTTTATCTGGTGGGTAGGGACAGGGGGAGAGGAAGGTTGATGGCGAGACATACATTCAGGGTTACCCATGCAATGGAGACCATTCACCCTGGTATGTGGGAATTTCTTTCAGTATTCTTTACATGCCATGTATATTGCATAGAGTCTTTTGCATGTGTGAGATTTCATAATTAAAAATGACACGTGCCATTAGTTGAAATCTCTAGCTACCTAATGTCTCTTTTAACATAAGAACATAAACCTTAAAAAATAAAACAAGAAAGTGTGTGAATTCATTCATAGTCTTGGACCTAAAACCGAGGAGTCAGAAAATATAAAAATCAATCAATGCAACTATAAGAACATTAAAAGCCACATGCAGAGTCAAATGATGAGAATGAAACAAAATAGACCAGAACTCCTGGGAAGGGCTCACCCTGCCCCGTGGTAGGTGAGTCCCCCTCTTCACACCCTGGGAGCAGCACACAGGACCACCTTGTCTGACCCTGGTGTCTTGGCAAATCCTGGGATGAAATATAGTCGTTGCTACTCATGTTTTCAAAGGCACCAGAAGATGGGCTTGTCAAGAGATAGGTCTTGTAAGGGACACTTAAGAATTACCAAGAACCAGGGTTCAGCCAGATTAAAGCTCCATAGAGTTCCCTCTGGATTCAGCTCACCCTTTTAAAACCACTTCAATGCCTTTTTGGAGGCTAATACAAAGGTTTGGAAGATGAGAAAATATATAAGGTTGATAGATACTGTCTACGTTTTATACAATCTACGCCATAGATGGAACTCTGTGCCCTAGGTAAAAACTCCTGCTTCAGAGCACGTATATTCTGAGTGTTAGGACTGAGTGCCAGTGTAGAGTGGACGTTTATAGGACTTGAAATTCCTCCAGCTCATGTTGTTTCTGTACGTGGATATGCTTCTGACTGTTTTATTATTTAAGCCAATAAGTGAGGATTCCTCCAGAGCCCAGACCCCTCTTGAACTGGAGAAGGGGGTTGCTATAAATATTATTTGATAAATGATGTCAAGTTTTAATAAAAACAGATGTCATAAAATTTTAAGTGCTTTCATTTCTGGGTCCCTGGGATTCGTTCCAATTTCAGAGTATTGCCAACTCCAAAATGAAATTACCTTATATAAGATAAAGTGAGGTGTTTGGAGAGTATTGAAGAATGGTCCTGATTGGGGATTTTACCCTATGGCAGAGAACTGCCTGGTCAGGGAAATTTTGCAAGATGTGGTTGTGGTCCACAAAATCTTTTCAGAAAAAAATCGATTCAATTCAGGGGCATATTTGCCTTTGTTTTGCAATAATCAGGGAAGATTTTCCAGCCAAACACTTCCGAAATATTTATTAATGAAACATCATGGGTTTCATAAATACTTTGTTTTCACCGGTTCTGTTTCTTAAGATGTTCAAGATAATCTTGGTAAATAAATAACACAGTTTGGAAATTTTTCCCTCTTTCAAACCAGCTGGACTAAGCCTATTCAAGAGGCTGAAGAGAGGAACATTTTGTGTGCGTCTTGGTTTATTTTCGCATTGTTTCACAGCGCACGCTCCATATTCCACGTGGGTGGCCTCAGGCCAGCCGTGTGACCTGTCTGAACCTTCATTTCCTCATCTGTAAACAGCCATGTAATAATGGTGCCTCCTCCCCCTACAATGATGGAATTGTCAGATGGTCCCGCGGGGCTCGTGAAGTGCCTGCCATGGGGTCTGTTGGCAACAGCACCTGGCCCCATGAGCAGGTGCTGGGTCTGAAGACTTGCTAGACTGGCTGCCAGGTGAGCACTGCCGGCCTCATCAGACAGGCCTGACGGCACACAGCAACAGAGAATTTGCAAACGCACAGGCTTTCTCTGACCTCTCATTACTGAACAACTCACCTCCCCTCTCCTCCACACATTTTTGTTGTTGTTGTTGCTTTCATAAGAGGGGGACATTTTGTCAATTTTTCTTTCATTCAAGAAGATACAGCAAATAGGTCTTCTGGTGTCCTGCCTTGGATATTCTCATTCTACCGGTGGAAATTGTTCCTCTTTTTCCTTTAGAAAAAAAATGAATGAGTCTTCTCTACATGATCTCTTTGCATCATTGCATTTTACAGAATTGTCTTAAAGCTCATTGTTTTTACTATGTGTGGTGACAATTCTTTCATCCATTTCTACACACAAATATATATATATATATATATATATATATATATATATATATATATATTTCTACATAAATGGAATCTTATCTTTCACATTGTTTTCATCTAAAGTCTTTTCATTTTTAAATTTTTCTGCACACCAGTCACCCTTCCGCACAGGTAACTTGGTGTACATCCATTCACACCTTTTTCGTGTGCTCATGTGATCATATCTGTTTTTGTGTTTATACTGATATACACATAAAACAATAGCAAACTCTCACAGTGTATGTACTATGTTGTCAGCATTACTTTCTCTTCACTCCCACTTAATCCTCACAGCTCTTGGAGGTAGCTGCCATTATTACTCCCATTTTTACATGTGAGGAATCAGAGGTACAGAGAGGTTAAGGAAGGTGACCAATTTCACATAAGATTCAAATGCAGACTGGCAGTGTGGCTACAGGTCCATGCCCTGAAGGAGTTCTTGGTCATTGCTTACTTTGCAAATTGGGATAATGTTATGTAAACTCTTCTGAGTCTTGCTCTTTACGTGTCACAAGACATTGCAAAAATCCATCTAATTCAACTCATTATTTTGAATGGCTGCATGATATTTCACTTCATTCATATTCCACAGTAGAATCTCTGGGTATTTCCTTTGTTTAAAGTATTTTTGCCCCTATATACAACACTGCTAAAAAAAAGAAAAAACTGGAACATTGTCTTAGGTAATGGTGCTTCTGTTTCTCTGAGACAATTTTTTAAAAAGTATGAATGACACCAAAACTGACCGCAGAAGAAATAGAAAACTTGAATCGGCCAATTGACAAAGAAAACATTGGAAAGGCAATTAAGATGTACTATTTGTAAAGAAATGAGTTCACAGTTAAGTCCCAACTACCATGTAAAAAACAGATAACTCCAGTATAATTTACACTTTTAAAGGCATAAGGAAATATGGGAAATTATCAATTATAACATCCTGACTACCTCCAGCCCCTGTGGTACCTTCATGTAGATTAGAAAGGCTGCCCTGTCTGGAGTGATGCAGATCTGCCCATGATGCCTTGGACAAAAAAGAAGTACCCCTGCCTATGGACTTCTCCAACTGCCTGGCTTGGTCACCAGAAGGCTGGATCTCAGTGTCACCTGCCCCTCACCAGTCACCTTTGTGCACTTCACAAAGCACACAGCTCCTCGGGACAGTTCCTTGGGAACCTGACCTCTGAAACCATAGTACAAAATGTAGTACAAAGAAAGACACTCATAGGCTAGCTCCATTCATCAGTGTAGATGTCACTGTTCCAAATAGTGTTTTAACAAATTCATATATCTGGTGATATATGAAATGAATAAAGCTCTATAACCAAGCAGGGTTTGCTCCAAAAATGGAAACATGCTTTATATTTTGAAATTCACTACCACAATTTTTTAACTTATTAAGGGGAAAAAAAAGATATGAAAAAGTCCTAAGAAGACACTGGACAAAATTTTAGTAATCACTAGTAATAAAAATTCCAAGAAAAATATAAATAAAAAAACAATAATATAGGGCTTCCCTGGTGGCGCAGTGGTTAAGAATCTGCCTGCCAATGCACAGGACACAGGTTCAAACCCTGGTCCAGGAAGATCCCACATGCCATGGAGCTGCTAAGCCCGTGCACCACATCTACTGAGCCTACGCTCTACAGCCTGGGAGCCACAGCTACTGAGCCCGCATGCTGCAACTACTGAAGCCTGTGAGCCTAGAGCCCATGCTCTGCAACAAGAGAAGCCACCGCAATAAGAAGCCCGCTCACCGCAATGAAGAGTAGCCCCCGCTTGCTGCAACTAGAGAAAGCCCACGTGCAGCAATGAAGACTCAACACAGCCAAAAATAAATAAATAAATAAAAATTTAAAAAACAATATGATAAATGTTATTTCTTCAAAACAAGCACCAAATATCATTCTGAATGGTAAATAACTGAAATGATATCTATTAAATCAGGAAACAGGATAGTTGTTATCACCATTATTATTGACCATTCTTCAAAATTTCAGAGAATGTACTAAGAAAAATTTAAAAAACAGGACAAAGAGGAGATAACGCTCCCTTTCCCTATGTTATGATCACATATCTAGAAAACACAAGAGATTACAGGAAAAAAAATAATTCTGGTATTATTAAGGGGTTTTTATTGGGTGTACAAATAAAAGAAACAAATAAAGAAAAACTAGTAGCTTTTCTTGGTTTTATAAATAATTTTAGTAACAGAAAACAGAGCTTGCTATATACCAGGCATGTTCTAAGTTCTTTACATGGATTAGCTCATTTAACCCTCACCACAAAGCTGGGTAGATACAATTATCATCCCCATTTTCAAGATGAGGAAAGAAAGCACAGGGAGGTGAAATAGCTTGGCCCGAACTAGTGAGTCATGGAAGAGTCAGATAGGAATCCAGGTAATTTAACTCCAGATGTGCCTTTAACCCACCTCCCTCTGCTGCTTCTAACTGTAGAGCAAAAATGGGATAATTCAATTTAAACAGAAAGAATCTATATGCACACTGCTAAAAACTTCTCTGGTCATATTTATGTTCATTACACACACAGACACACATTTATATTTTTTGACATAAATCATAAATGAATAACAGAATAATGTTATGCATGCTGAAGTTTTTAAATTTTCTCTCTCTTTCTCTCCCTCTCTCTGTATTTCTCTATCTCTGTCCATCTGTCTCTGTCTCTCCATCTGTCTCTGTCTCTCTCTCCCTCCCTCTTTCTCTCTCTCTCTCTCTCTCTTCCTTTCTCTTCCCCCCCCCATGCTAGTGCCTCAACTTCCATTCTTCTTCTCCATCTACCATAATCACACCACTCCCAATCCATGTTAATCGATGTTTGCAAATCAGTGTCTGTCCATCCATATTTTTCACCACTGCCGTATACTTACATACAAACACACATATTTTCATGCATACCAAAATTTTGTATTGTTTTGTAAAATGATGTCTTTATAACAAGTTTATTCTTTTAACCTCTGCATAACATTGATTTTATTATTGTACTTGTACCATTTTTCATCCAGTCATTACTTTCTTGGGAGGTATTAAATTGTTTTTTTTTTTCCTGGTTTTTAGTCACATGGAATAAAGCTGCAGAATCTATCTATCTATCATCTATAATAATTACATATTATATAATTATGAGTATATAAATTTAGGTACTGGCTTTTGTATTTTTAGGTGATAGGATGGAATCCATATTTTTAATTTTAATTAATTTTGTTAAATGCTTTCCAAAATACCTGTTAAATGTACATTTCTACTAGAAACTGATAAAAATTTGCTCTCTGGAATATCTTGCCAACAGTAAGTGTAAAAGATCTCCTTAATTTTTATGACCAGATTGTTGTAAAGAGATATCTCTTTTTAACTTTAAATTGCATTTGCCTGACTGCTGATGAGTAAGAGAGCCTTTCCCTATTTGATAATCATTTGGATTTGCTCATCTCTGCATTGCTTACTGATATACTTGGTCCATTTTTGGTTGAGTTGTCTTCCTGTTATTTGCCAGTTATTAGAGCTTTTCATATTATACGTATTAACACTTTGCCTGTCATAGACACAGCAAATATTTTACAAATCTCTGTTTTTATTTTTAATTTCTTGTCAGCAGAAGCTTTTTTAAAAATTTAATAAAATCTATATTTTATCTTATAGCTTCTGGGTTTCTGGCTCAGCTTAATAAATTATTTCTTTCTTCTAGATGCTTTATATATTTGCAGTTGTCTTTAGTGCATTTGTACTTCATATTTTTTGTGGTGTAAGGAAGGAGCTGAGCTTTATTTTCTTCCAGAAAGATGACCAGTTACACTAGCACCATTTATTAATCTATCCTCTTCCCAGGGAAGTGAAATGTTCCCTACACTGAGATCTGTGTCTGGATTTTCTATGCAATCCCTCCACCAGAATGAATTGTGTGCAGCCTGTTTTGAAGTCTGATAAGAAGAGATCAGTGCTCTTGGTTGTCCCCAGTACAAATTCCTTCTCACAGACCTGAAGATTATTTTTCTTCTAATTTCCAAAAAAGCCCCCACAACTAACCAGTCAACCAACCAACCAACCACCCAACCAAACAACACAGAACAGAGTCTGTCTCTCTGTCTCCCTCCCTCTCCCCTTCTCCCCCTCCTCCTCCTCCTCCCCCTCTTCCTTCTCTCCTCCCTCCTCCTCCCCTTCTTCCTCCCCTTCTTCCTCTTCTTCCTCCTTCTCTTATTCTTCCCCTTCTTCTTCTTCTCCTTCTTTTTATTCTCCTTCTCCTTCTCCTTCTCCTTCTCCTTCTCCTTCTCCTTCTCCTTCTCCTTCTCCTTCTTCTTCTTCTTCTTCTTCTTCTTCTTCTTCTTCTTCTTCTTCTTCTTCTTCTTCTTCTTCTTCTTTTTCTTCTCTGTTTTCCATAAAAGTCCTATATCTTGTTTGTTGTTTATTTGTTTCAGGTGCTTATCACTATAATAAAGAAAAACTATTGAGTTGTGTACACTTCTCTTTTAGTCACCCATTTTGTCAAATTTCTTTTTTAATTTCAGTGGTTTGTTACTTAACTGTCTTGGGTTTTTTGATTCTGCAATCTCAACAGCAAAACAAACAAAGAAGGATAGTTTTATCTCTTTTCTAATGTTTATACTTTTTTTCATTTTCTTATATCTTTGCCTTTCCTACAATGACAAAACAATGTTGACCAATTGTGATAGTAGAAATGTCTTAGTTACCAATTTTAAATAAAACAGATGTAGTGTATGTCCATTAAGGATAATATTTGTTGCTTTCTTTGTAAATAATTTTTGTCATATTTAAGTAGTATTTATTTAGTCCTATTTTACTAAGGGGTTTGTTTTCATTTTCAATGGTATCTAAATTTTAATAATTGCCTTTTCAGTATTACTGGTTTGATCATAAGTGTTTTCCTCTTTTATTTTCTGTTAGAATAGATTATGTTGATACATTTTATAACATTCAATCAGACTTTCATTGCTGTAACAAACATCATCTAAATTATTTAGATGCCCATTGACAGACGAATGGTTAAAGAAGATGTGGTACGTATATACAATGGAGTATTACTCAGCCATAAAAAGGAACGAAATTGGGTCATTTGTAGAGATGTGGGTGGATCTAGAGACTGTCATACAGAGTGAAATAAGTCAGAAAGAGAAAAACAGATATCGTATATTAATGCATATATGTGGAACCTAGAAAAATGGTACAGATGAACCAGTTTACAGGGCAGAAATTGAGACACAGATGTAGAGAACAAACGTATGGACACCAAGAGGGGAATTGGCCAGGGATGGGGGTGGTGGTGTGATGAATTGGGAGATTGGGATTGATATGTATACACTGATGTGTATAAAATGGATGACTAGGGCTTCCCTGGTGGCGCAGTGGTTGAGAATCTGCCTGCCAATGCAGGGGACACGGGTTCGAGCCCTGGTCTGGGAAGATCCCACATGCCGCAGAGCAACTGGGCCCGTGAGCCACAATTACTGAGCCTGCGCGTCTGGAGCCTGTGCTCTGCAACAGGAGAGGCCGCGATAGTGAGAGGCCCGCGCACCGCGATGAAGAGTGGCCTCCGCTTGCCACAACTAGAGAAAGCCCTGGCACAGAAACGAAGACCCAACACAGCCAAAAATAAATAAATAAATAAAAATAAAAAATAAAAAAAAAGAATTTAAAAAAAAAAAAAAAAAAAAAAAAAAAAATAAAATGGATGACTAATAAGAACCTGCTGTATAAAAAAAATTAAAAATTAAAAAAAAAGCCTGCTAATAAATAAATAAATAAAGTACAATAAAATACTTATTAAAATAATAGAATATCTATTTGTTGATTTATTTTTATTTTTACAATATTTAATTTATTATTTATATTTATATAACTTCTATTGGTAAGTTAGATTGGACTGGACTTTCCTCTTTTGATTTTACCTTGATCACATTCAGCATAAGACCACACTTGACTTTATTTCTTCCATTTTGCTTTATGTTATTTCTTTTACCTTGTTATTTCCTTCTTATTTTTTCCTATTTTTTTTAATAGTGTGATCAAATCACTATTGACTTCTCTTTCCCCTTGTTCACTTGGAAGTTGTATTTGGATCCTTTTAATAAAAGCCTTCAGTGACTCTCACCTCCCTGTGTCCACATCGAATAGCATTCCCATCAAGAGATGTGTAACAGAGCATGGTCCTATGGGGCCTTCCCAGGTCACACCCCCTCCTCCATGTCCTCTGCCTGCCTCTTGTATGTAGAAAACTTTAGCCAAAGAATAAATTTAATCAGAGAAATGAGAAAATGCAGAAACAAAAGAAAACAGTCAAACAAGACAAAATAATAATTGTTTAGCCATTAAACCAAGTCAGGGACCTTTAGTTTCTCCTCAAGGGCTATAAATGATATTCTGAGCCACGTCCTTGGAGCTGTTTTGCAGATACTGAAACCCCCACAAGGTGGAAGAAGTTAACAGCATGATGACCAGAATGCAGCAATGACATAAGCTGTCACAATTCCAAGAACTGGCCTCAAGGAAATAGGAACAAACTGACCCTGGAGTTGAAGATTAAATGTACTTAAAACAATCAAGATGATATTGATCAGGCCACCAAATGACCAATTTCAAGATGACTGCCAGAGGTGGCTGTGCTGTTCTGTATTTAGCGCCCCCCAACCTGTGCATGCCTGAAATTCCCCTTTAAAATCTCTTGCCCACTGATCGGCAACAGGGAGTTGGTTCTTTGGAACATGAGTCCACCTTCTCCCCAAGATTGTCTGCTTCCTCAATAAAGCTATCTTTCCTTTCCCTCAACACTTCTCCTTCAGTATTAGATTCTTGAGCGATGAGCAGCCGAACCTGAGTTCATAACAGATGGAGTCAGTGTCCCCATCCTCTTGCATCTGAGCTGGCTTGTGACTTCATTTAACCAAGAGAGTGGGACAGGGCTTCCCTGGTGGTGCAGTGGTTAAGAATCTGCCTGTTAATGCAGGGGACATGGGTTCGAGCCCTGGCCCAGGAAGATCCCACATGCCACAGAGCAACTAAGCCTGTGTGCCACAGCTACTGAGCCTGTGCTCTAGAGCCCAGGAGCCACAACTACTGAAGCCCACATACCTAGGTCCCATGCTCCTCAACAAGAGAAGCCACTGCAATGAGAAGGCCAAGCACCATAACAAAGAGTAGCCCCCACTCGCCACAACTAGAGAAAGCCTGCACACAGCAATGAAGACCCAATGCAGCCAAAAATTAATTAATTAATTAATTAATAATAAAAAAAAAAACAGAGTGGAGCAGGTAATGTGAAAATTCCAAAGTTGAGGACTTAAGGATCTTTGGGGCTTCTGCTCCTGCAATTTGGTCCCTACCTCCATGCGTAGAAGCTTGGGCAATGCTCCTTAAGGATAAGAGACCCTGTGAGAACCTTCAAGGGACCTTGATAGCACATGGAGAGGGAGAGATCCAGGGGCCCCTGATTCCTAGCCAAATGCAGCCACACCAGTGACCGCAGTCAACCCAAACAAATCATGAGAAATAACTGTTGTTTTAAGCCATTACATTTTGGGGCTGTTGTCATGCAGCAAGAGGTAACTGATTCCACAGTATTTTTCCATCTGCTATATTCATAATCAAACAAGCATTTCCTCATTATTGTATGAAAACAAGATACCAACTATTTTCTTCCACCAAAATAGAATTACCCCATCTGATGAGGCAGATGTGAATTTCAAATACATTGATTTCCACCTTCTCCCTCCCTTTCGGATCTGCTGAGAGCTCCGTGGCAGTCTGCAAGTATGTTCACTCCAGTCAGCAAACATGTCTTTTCTATTTCAGGAATTCCTATTTGGCAGTTATTTTACTTGCTTTACACATTTCCAGTCACTTTATCATTGTACATTTATATTTAACTCTGTGTGTGTGTGTACTTTCAAGGCTTCTGTCAGCTTTAATATTAAAAACCCCAGATATAGTCTCTGTGTCCCAGCCATGTTGGCGCTCTTTCTCACCTGTCAGATGAAGGGTTTCTAGTTTCCTGGAGGGCAATCCTTCTCTCTCTGTATTTTGTCTATGTTATTCCAGTCTTCAGTTTCCAAAGCAGCAAAAGAAGAGCCTGACGCCAACCTAATTCCACTTTTCCTCTTCCTCTTTATATTGTGTGTGTTTAACTAGACTCTAACTTATCAGGTAACTAATGCAGAACGGTATAATCTCAGGGGCTTGGTGAGAAGTAAAAAAGGACTGCCCCGGGGCTACATGGGATGGGACTGGAATGGTTGGCATCTCGGGGCCTATTTCAAAGAATGAGCTAGCTGGCTATGTTAATACTAACAGATTGACTTTGTGATGGAATGAATTATAATATGGTGCAGAGGTCATTCTCATGCTATTGAGCCATACTTAAGTACATTTTAGGTGGTGCATAATATACAAACAGAGAAGTGCAAAAATATCATCCTTCGAGAAGACGGCATAGAATATCCTCACACACAGAATGAGTTAAAGCTTCTGTTAACTTCTAGAAGCTTTATTGAGTTACCTTTGGTATCAAGGTCTTTGACTCACCTGGAATTGATTTCGGGGTCCCTGAAGTGACAGGGAGTCATGGTTTGTTTTTGTTCTTCATATATGATTATTCAGTTGATCCAGTCCAATGATTGGTTACCTAATTGTCACAGGCCATTAATTGAAGGACTATTATTCTGGACTCTTTAATCTGTCCCATTCATATATACTTGTGCATGAATACCATATAGATTTAATTACTATAATTGTTAACGAGAACCTTTGAGTCTATTCTTCTTCAAGGTAATTTTGGCTATCCTTAGGTCTTTGTGTTTTCATATATAATTTAGAATCTGATTGTCCATTCTCTTTCTCCTTGACATGGTTGGATTTAGATAACCATATTGCTATTTGTTTTCTATTTGTCTTATCTGTTCTTTGGCTTTTCTTTATCTCTTTCCCTTTCTTTTGGATTATTTGAATGTTTTTGTGTTGCCATTTTATCTCTTCCATTAACTTATTATCTACACTTCTGTGTTTTATTGCTTTTTATAGTTGTTGTTCTAGGGTTTACAATATGCATATTTAACTCATCATAGTGAATCTTCAAACAATAGTATGCCACTTCACATACATTGTAAAATCTTTACAAGAGTATGTTTTTCTTTCTCACTCTTGTAGTTTGTACTATTGTTATCACATATTTAAATAAGCATATGCTATAATCACATTTTTATTATTTTTATATTAAACAATTTTTAAAGATATTTAAAAATGAAGAAAATGTATTTTATATTTACTCACACATTTACCATTTCTTGTGCTTTACCAACTTTCGTTTTGTAGAGCTAAATTTCCATCTGGTATTGTTTCTTTTTCCTCAAAGAACTGCCTTTAACATTTCTTGTACAGTGATGAATTCTCTATGTTTTTTTGTCTAAAAATGTCTTTATTTCTGCCTACATTTAAAAAAAAAAGTTCATTAGGCATAGAAGTTTAGGCTGACAGATTTTTTCTTTTAGTACTTTAAATATGTTGTCCCATTGTCTTCTGGTCTGCATAACTTCTGACAAGATGTTTGCTTACATGATTATTTTTGTTCTTCTATACATGATGTATCTGTTTACCATAGTTATTTTTAAAATTTTCTCTTTGTTGCTGGTCTTCAACAATTTAATTATAATGTACCTTGGTATAGTTTTTGCCTTGGGGTTCTTTGGTACTCTGATTTGTGGATTTGGGGTTTTATCAAATTTGGAAATCTTTCAGCTATTATTTTTTTCAGATATTTTCTCCTCCCCCTCTTTATTATATGCCTACAATTATATGTATATTAGACAATTTATCCATAAGCCACTGAGGCTTTTTTAATTGTTTTCATGTTTTTCCTTCATTTGGAATAGTTTCAGTTGCTATGTCTTCTATTTGGCTCATCTATTTTGCTGCAGTATCTCATTTGTTATTTATATCTTTTATGACAGTTGTATTTTTCATCTCCAGAGCTTATTTTTAGACTCCTTTAAATTCTTTCATGTTTCCCCTCATTGTATCTCCTTCATTCTTGAGCATTTGTAGCATATTTAAGTAGTAGTTTTTATATGTTCATCTCCTAATTTCATCATTTTGTCACTTCTGCCTTTAGGTTCTGTTAGGGTCTAGAGCAGAATGCAGTCCAACGTTAATTTCATTTGTGTTCTAAGACAATCACCTTATGAGAACTCTTTAAGTGTCTCTTTACTCTGGCTGGAGGAAACACAAACTATTTCCATCCTTGTTCTAGTTGCAAGAATGTTTTAGCTTATTACTTTTTAGAGGTTTTTTCTTTTTCACTCAGCCTTGTGGAGTTCCACTCCACACACATGCCAGTCCGCACTCTCTGGTGTTTTGCCTTACTGATGTTAGCTCTCAGCTTCTGTGAACTCCAATCTCCTTCTCCTCAATTCAATGAGTCTGCTGTGTTCTATTTGGGTTGACTCATCCTGTACTAAGGACTGGAAAATGCCTCAGGCAATGTGCTGGGACAGTCCCATAGCTTACTTTGTTTCCATTCTCTCAGGGATCACAGCCATGTGCTTCCTGTGTCCAATATCTAAAAATTGTTCTTTTATTTATTTTGTCTAGTTATGACAAGGGGGCAATTCTTGTAGTAGTTAATTTGTCACTGTCAGAAACGGAAATCTTATTTTGTAATTTTCCTGTCTCATAAAGTTCCTGTATGGTTTTGGTATCAAAGTTATGCAGATCTCATAAAGTGATTTTGATGGTGTTCTATTTTCTCTGTAAAAGTTTGCACAATATTGCAGTATGGAAGTTATTTCTTCCCTAAATGTTTGAATGCATTTACTAGTATAGCCATATGGGCCTGGAGTTTTCTTCATGGGAAGGTTTGAATTATTGATTCAATTTCTTTATCAGTAATAAGTTTATTAAGATTTTCTTTTTCTCCTTGTATCAAATTTAGTAAATTTTGTTGTTAAAGAAATTCTTCCATTTAATCTACATTTTTAAATTTATTGGCATAAAGTTGCTCAAAATATTCTCTTATTTTTATTTTTTGTAAGATGACCCTCTATTCTTTCAATCTGATATTGAAAATTTGTGCTTCCTTTCTCTTAATTAGGTTTGCTAGATATTTATTCATTTTATTAGTCTTTTCCAGTAACTAATTTTTGTCATTGTTGTTCTTCTTTATATGTGTATGTGTGTGTAACATATGTATCTTTATTTTTATTCAATATAATTTTTCTACCTTTGACTTTTCTATCTTATTGATATTGATATTTAGATCATTGGTTTTCAATATTTACTATTTCTTTATGCATTTAAGGCTAAATCTTTCCCTTTAGATACTTCTTAAGCTTATCCCATAAGTGTTGATATGTCATATTTTCATTATCATTCAGTTCCCAATATATTCTAATTTTATTGTGATATATTATTTAAACCTGCCTTAATTGAGAAATGTAATGCTTGATTTCTAAACATTTAGGGAATGTTCTAATTATTATTTTGCTAATGGTTCCTAACTTAATTGCACTCTAGTCAAAGAACATATTCTGAAAAATATTTTAACACTATACTATTTGCTGAACATTTGAGTAATTTTGGTTAAAGTTTCAGGTAAACTTGACAAAAGTATGCATTCTGTATTTGTTAGCTACATTTGTATTTGTTCTCTGTGTTATTTAGTTCAAAATATTAATTTAATTTTCAGTTATTGATCATTCTCCTAATTTGTGGCTCTGGAAATTTCGTAAGTATTAATAGTTTTTGAATATTCTTCACTTATCTCTTAAAATACTGTTTCTTTTCCATTCTCTCTCACCTCTCATTTTGGGAACCCAACTGCAGGTATGTTAGAACTTCACACCTTGTTCCCTGTATCTCCAGCACTCTTTCATGCAGGTTTCTTTTAATCTTTCTTGATCTTCCTAATTTAATCAGAATATTTTCTACTGTCCCATCTTTTAGTTCACTTGTCTGTCCTTCAGCTATACTTGATCTGTGATTTTACCCATCTACTGATTTCTTAATTCTAATAATTTTATTTTTAATCCTAGAATTTTTACTATTTTTAAAATAGGTTTTATCTTATAGGTTTTGAAATGTACCATCTTGTCATGTACATTACTCATTCTGTAACACTAAATATAATAATTCCAATACCATGACCAACAAGACTGTTTATATTGTCTGGTTTCTCTTTTAGTTTTTGGTCACTTGGTTCTGTCCCCTGATGTCTCTTTCAATGTTCATTTGATTGTCTAATATTGTGTAAGAAATACTAAAGTGATCATTGGTATTCTAAATGATGTTACCTTCCTCTGCAGAGAATTTACCTTTGCTTTTAACAGACAGGCACCTTAAACCAACTAGCGATCAAGCTCACTTCAAACTGGGGTCAGTTATATGAGTGCTGGTCAATTTCTGCTTCATTCTTAGTTTTACTGGGTAGACTTCAGAAGTCCTAACTGAAAACCTGGTATGCTTACTACAACCCCCTATCAGGTCTTGAAATTTAACTTCATCTCCTCAGCATCAAGAGACTGCCAAAAGATCCAGTCAACTGCTTATCTTCTTAGTTGCTACTTTCTGTTAAGTTTCTCATCTTCTGGGCTACTGCTTACAAACTGGTAAAAATCTCAATCTTTGCCATCATTTTGATCTTTAGGTCCTGGTTTCCTTGGTAGCTCTTCAATACCTCCCATAAATATATTTATTAAATTTTATTAATTCAGCTTTTCTAGTTCTCTATGGGAGCTTTGGTTTAATTCAGGCTTGCCCATCAGAGCCAGAAGCCAAATCTCTTTTTTTCTTTTCTCATGTATTTTGTTTTTCCTCATTGAAGACATGTGATTTCTTTTCTTACCCGTGGAATTAGGAATTTCACAAAGAGTATGTTCTTTTCCATTAATCCTGCTTAGAACTTGTTAGCTTTTAAAATTGGATATCCATAATTCTTTCTTTAGCACATTCATTCATTCAATAAATATATCAATCATGTCCAGCAATTTCACTTCTAGGTATATGCCCAAAAGAATTAAAAGTAGGGACTCAAACAGATATTTTACACCCATGTACATAGAAGCTTTATTCATAATAGCCAAAAGGTGAAAATGATGAGATATTAGCCTTAAAAAAGAAGGAAATTCTGACATATGATACAACATAGATGAACCTTGAGGACATTATGTTAAGTGAAATAAGCTACATACAAAAGGACAAATGTGCTATGATTCCACTTATATGAGTACCTAACAGTAGTCAAAATTCACAGATTGAGAGAATAATGGAGGCTGCCAGGTGCTGGGGAGGGGAATGAGGAGTTCATGTTTAAAGGGGACAGAGTTTCAACTTGGGAAGATGAAAAAGTTCTGGAGGTGGATGGTGGTGAAGGTTGTACAACAACATGAAAGTACCTAATGTCACTGAATTTATGCTTAAAAACGGTTATCCAGGTAAATTTTATGTTATAGATATTTTACCACAATAAAAATACATGTATACCAGGATCTTATTGGGGAACATGCAGCACACTTGAGCTGGTGATCGAGGAGATTTAATAAGGGAGCATGTACAAAGGTGGGACAAGGTAAGAATTGCTCAGAATGGCAAGGAACACAGTCTGGAGAGGGTTAAGAGCCATTAGCACAGAACAGTTACCAGAACCTGAAGAGAGCTGATGGAGAGGGTGCCCTGGCAGTAGTTGTCGCTTCTTGACCAACTTCCCTCTGACCTACGGTTGCCCTCCCCATGCCTTGGCAGAATCCAACAGGACTCAAGAAGGCAAAAAGGCCCATATATGCATTTCCTCCAGGTCAACCTCCTGAGAAAGAGAAAAGGTGGGTAAATGTGGACAGCATACCTGGTGGAGAGTGAGAAGAAACCCAGCAGAACAGATAGTTCCTGAGCACTTCTTCTGTGCCAGCCATTGCTCCAGGTGCTTAGGTCAGAGCTGTAAATGAAACAAAGACTCCCCCTTATGGAAGACCCCTTCCACCTAACACCCAGAAACTAACTTCTATGACTTATGTAAGAATCACTGTATTATCGTCTTTTGTCTGATCTTTTTTGTTTTTCTGGAACTCCTATTATTCTCATATTTGGGTTGTGGATGCATATTCCAAATCACCTGTTCCTTTTGTTAATATTTCCATCTCTGGCTTTTTGTTAGGTCTTGAGAAATTTCTTTCATTTCATCTTCTAGCCCAGGAGTTGGCAAAATTTTCTGCAAAGGGCCAGGTGGCAAATGTTCTAGGCTTTGTGGGCTATGTAGTCTGTCCCAACTACTCAACTCTGCTGTTACAATGCAAAGGCAGACACAAACATACGCAAAGGGTTGGGCATGGTGGTATTCCCATAAAACTTTATTTACAAAAACAAACAGTGGGCTGGATTTGGCCTGTGGCCCTTAGTTTCTGACCCCCAATTTAGGCCATTAAGTTGGGTCCTAACCATGATTTATTCTAACCTTCAATTCATCTATTTAGTCATCTAATAAAAAAAATCATATTTTGTTAAATTGTTGTTTTCCAGAAGGTCTGCTTATGTAATTTAATCTCCTCAATTGTTCTTTGATATTTTATCCAGCACCTTGGGTCCCTAAAGCCCACCAATTTGGGTGCTCTGTTTCTTTCTCATGCTGGGTACAGGTCCTTTGGGAATGTTGTTATTTTCCTTTGGCAATTCATGGCTGAATTGATCCTTGGTTCTGGGGGTACATTTGGTGGTCGAAATTCAACACCTCTCCTCTGATTGGCAGCAGGTGACAAGGCATCAGCTCCCTATCTGGGAACGAAGCACAAGGGCAGGGCTCTCTCCTCCCAGCCTTCTTGGGCTCCAAGGTTGGAGTTTCTGGGGCAGCAGCCCTTCTGCTCTCCATTTACCTGTACCCCAGCCCTTTGTGAATCTGTACCCCAGCAGGTCTCATGAGATGACACATCAGGCTGGAGCTCCTCCTTCCTCTAAAGAATATATGTTGACCAGTCCTCACCCCAGGGTCCCTCTGCCAGGCTCTCAGCAGCCCAGAAGGCACCATATTCTGCACAACTTCTCACAGCCAAGACCCCCAATGTATGCCACCTTGGTTTCCCCCTCCAGGCTCCACATACGTGCCAACCCAGAAGCTTCAGGTATGGCCTTCTGCAGCTGGATGTAAGCTGGGATGGAGGAAGGGCAGTAGGACGTGGTTTTAGGCTGCTATCATTTACTGTCAACATTAACACCAAAGTTTCAATCTGTCTAAGCATTGTGAGTTTTCAACTGGCAG
Organism: Balaenoptera ricei; assembly: GCF_028023285.1. Lineage (NCBI taxonomy): Eukaryota > Metazoa > Chordata > Mammalia > Artiodactyla > Balaenopteridae > Balaenoptera > Balaenoptera ricei. Next base: position 3,336,408 of record NC_082639.1, read on the forward strand.
CAGCCAAAGCTTTTCAGAGTCAGAGTTTTTGGTCATCAGCACGAAGAAACAAGGACACTGGGTGAATGTGGTGATGAGGTTCACACAGAGGAATCCAGGTCCAGACAGCAAACATGGATCCCCAGGCAGCCTGAGGGCAAGTTTGGCATGGAGACTGACTCTGGAGAAAGAACATCTCTGGGCAGAGTCTGCATCTCAGACAGTTGGTTTGCCTACCACGCCATGTGATGGGCTTCAGGCCAAGTGTCTGCCATGCTCCTTCCATGACATGAGCACGACCCAGGGCAGGTCCATAGGGTTGTGGTGTGAGGGCTGGAAGGGACCATTGGGACCATCAGCCACATCACCCCCAGTCCTCTGGTGCTTCTCTCTTCCATCCTTTCCTCCCTCTAAACACACGCATCTCTAGAGCATCTTCAACCACGATGGGGTGGCCAGCATGGACCCTTAGCTTCTGCCCATTTAGAAATACATCATGCACACAGGATCAATGGTGCTGCTGAAATAACAAAGAACATGGCAGCAAAATTATCACTGGTTCACATTATCTTTAGAGAGTGACAGATGTCCAGGTTCCTGGACACATGTGGGTGTTTATGCAGGAAGACATTAAAACATTAAATATGACTTTATTTTTGACAACAGGTCCGATCCCCTATTCAATATCAATATGCCAGCATTATTATTATTTTATGAAAACAATAATTCACAGTTTGCTGAAAGAGAATAACAGTATTGATCTTCTGAACAGTGCATTTTATTTTCCATAAAATTTTTATGGATCATGACAAGCCGTGTGCTGGCTCTGATCTCTTCTGTACATTAACGTACAAAGCTTTTGCAGATGTAGAAATTATGAGAGCTGTGTTAATAAAATCAGCTCTGATGGTCTAGGAACAAAAAGTAAACATTTCCTCACTGCAGTTTTGCTCCAAGCTTATTAGTTTTTGAGGTTTGTGAACTGACCTAAAAAGAAAACAGAAATCTCTCCTTAGTGAGCAGGGGGAAATGTGTTAGCAACCACCAGAAACTCCTTCTCAGAGGCTTCTTAATAGCATTGAAAATGCACATTTCAGAAGCAATTGAGCGTGAGCAATGACATGGGGTGATTCAGACAGACCACAGCATGTCTCCCTACCCTGAGATAATATCTGTCTTCATATAAGAGTATTTCTAATATTGTTTGGAGTAGTTATGTCCTTGGAAATACTTCTCTGAGGATCTCTAAAACCACTGTATTTCTCTAATTTCATTAAGTTCCACTCAGAAGTTGTTATTCCAACTGGTCCATTGGCAATTTGAGGGTGGAGTTATTTGGGTGATCTTTCTCAAGTCTCCAAGTTCTATGTTGTGTACTACAAGGATTCACTACTGTCCATAGACATGATGTGTTTTAATAGCTCTCTCTCTCAAAAAAAAAGAAAAAAAACAAAAACAAAAGAGTTACCATGTCAAAGTCTTGGTCTGACTGTGGTATACAGAGGTACTCCCAAACAAGGGCATTTATGATTAACATCTGGAGTAGGATCATGGGTTTAATAGCTTCTTTATCTGGCCACCTTCACTCTGCCACAAATATATATGGCGTGTGTGTGTGTGTGTGTTTTCCAAAAACAGCCAACTCTCTGACAGCAACTTGGTGTCCAATAACTCAATCCAATTCTGTAACTAACTACCTGGAGTTACTACAGATCTTACAGGTTAAGAGCTTAATTCCACAAGGCTTCCCCTTCTTCAGTTGCTAGCTGGAAATTGGATCCCCAGGTTACCTGCCCTTCTGCCTAGCAGACTACAAATTTGGGGATTACCACAATCCCCCCTCAGGCTCAACAACTTGCTAGAACAACTCCCAGAACTCAGGAAAGCACTGTCTTTACTCTTACGGTTTTATTATAAAGGATATAACTCAGGAGCAGCCAATGGAAGAGATACAAAATATGAGGGAGGGTGGCCATGGAGCTTCCATGACCTCTCTGGGCAAGTCACCAGCACTTCAATGTGTTCATCAGTCAGAAGTCTCTGAACTCCATTTAGGATTTTTAAACTGAGGTTTCATTATATAAACATGATTGCTTAAGTCATTGGCCATTGGTCATTGATCTCAATCTCCAGCTCCTCTACCCATGGGGTAGGGCTGAAAATTCTAACCCTCTAATCACTTGGTTGATTTTCCTGGTGACCAGTTCTCATCCTGAAGCTATCTAGGGGCTCACCAAGAGTCATCTCATTAGCATACAAAAGACACTCATCACTCAGGAAATTCCAAGGGTTTTAGGATCTCTTTGTCAGGAACAGGAGACAAAGACCAAATATATTTATATTAAACCACAATCTTCCAACATGTTAGGAGGAGGAGCAGGGAAAGGCAGACATCCATCTCAGCAGCAGAAACCTGTATTTTATCTCCCTGAGTATAGTATTATAGAACATACATGCACACCCAGGCATTAGTGCTCTGCTGGACAAAGGGAGAAAATGTGTCTTCTTATCATTAGATTAAATCAGGGAGAGAGAGTTTTTTTTTTAATTAATTAATTTATTTATTATTTATTTTTGACTGTGTTGGGTCTTCGTTTCTGTGTGAGGGCTTTCTCTAGTTGCGGCAAGCGGGGGCCACTCTTCATCGCGGTGCATGGGCCTCTCACTATCGTGGCCTCTCTTGTTGCGGAGCACAGGCTCCAGACGCACAGGCTCAGTAGCTGTGGCTCACGGGCCTAGTTGCTCCGCGGCATGTGGGATCTTCCCAGACCAGGGCTCGAACCCGTGTCCCCTGCATTGGCAGACAGATTCTCAACCACTGCGCCACCAGGGAAGCCCGAGAGAGAGATTTTTATGAGCTCATGATCTGAGCCTACTCCTGTCAAGGAAGCCATCAGTCTTCCAGTATCTTTCATTCTCTCTCCCTTATATAGTAATTAATCAAAAATGAACTGTAAACTGACGCCATTTTTTTTTCACAGAGCTTCCTGAATAACAAATTCACTCAGCTTTTTCTGATTATTAAATTATGACATTAAAGAGATTGGTCTCAAGCATCTGCAGAGCCAGTTATACTGGACAGTGTGGAGAAGTCCCATAAATCACTTTCCAATCTGTAACCCACTCACAGTGCAAATGGAAAGGCTTTCACAAGATGGACAAAAATTCTCAGCAGGTAGGAGATGAGAAATCCCATAGCACCTTGAAGCTATAGTCTCAGTCCTACAGGGACTTAGCATGACCCAAGCTGACCATCAGGAGAACCTCTCCAGCTGGAAGTCAACTGCTATGTATATTCTAAGACCCACTCCCAAGGACTCATCCACTGTGAAGCCTGTCCTAAATCCCCTGGCTGAAGCGGGATGTCTACCCTCCCCTTTGTCCTTCTCATTCTCTTTCTCTTTATAATGGCCAGCTCTGTGTGGGTATTACCTTTGCTCAGCCCCTCTGGACTGTGAGCCCCTTAGGCACAGGGCTTCACTCATTTGTTGTGCACATTGAATGCTGGTAGTAAAACTGAGGATGTGGAAGAACACAGGGACATTTGGAAACAGGTGGAACTCTTTTCATCACCATTCTTTACCATCTCTTGTGATTGCCAACACTGATGAGGCTTCTCTGTAATACAGATTGACTCACGAAACAGGTCAAGGATATTAACGTTCTGTTGGAAATTTACAAGTGTGTACAAACTACCAAAAATAATCGGTTTGGGGAAAACATGGGTTTGAAAAACAAACTTACCCTAAAAATCAAAACAATGTTGACTCAGAAGAATGAATTTATTTTGGAAGCCAGCAATTTCAGATTTAATTGTGTTGATTTGTCACTTTTCTCCCTCCTTCCCTTTTCCACAGTGCTTTGTTGAAAAAAAGGCTCAGAGCTGCCTGGGCTTTGATTTATCTTGCATGGCAGAAGACCCCCATGCTTTCAAATACAGACCTCCTAGCTAACTCTTACTTCAAGTGCAATTAGAAGGACTTGAACATCCCATTTGAAATTTCATCCTCATACTTCAAAGAAATTAGTTTGATGAGTGATTGCAAAGGAGTGAAGCTAATAACAAAAATAATTAATGGTGGAAAATACTTCATAGGCACAGAAATTGCTCATGTACCTTCCTTATATTTAAAGAAAACTGAAAACCCCTGTGTCAGAAAGGGAATAAACCAGGAGGCCAAATCCCAACTCCAAACAGTTTGCCCACTGCAGCATAATTAAGAGATGCCTCCTGACACCTCTCTGCTTGAACCAGCATTTGTAAACAGTGAGGCCATTTAACCAAATTCACATAATTGCTACAGAAAACATGGCCCAGACTTCTAAATATCACCAGCGCTCAAGAGAAAATAACAATTAAGAATGATGAAAGCTTGGGTGATGTATACGGGGAGAAAGAGGTTCTTCATCTCCATATCTCATTCTTAAACTTCACCAAACTTGACAAGGCTTTTCAAGGTGGAATTCAAGATCATGTTGACGAGGAATATGTGAATTGATTATTTCTATTCTACTAACCTATGCCACATGACCCCAGCAGAATGGGGATGCCCGAGCACAGAAGTACTTGAGGCATGAACTCCCACTTCGTCCATCCCCAGCAGCAATCTCAGAGGAACAGTTTATTCTCATGCACTAAAGAAGTCTCAGGGCTTCTTCATCTGTCCTTACTACAGACACCAAGCATCTCCAACTCCTTGTAAAATGTTCTAGTCCCCTGAATCCCTGATATTTTGTTAAACTGTTCTCCACCTTCAAAGTCCTAGTCACTCACTCTGATTGAGCCAAGTCTTTGTCTCTTGGCCCACTTCTTGATTTTATCCTTCATAGAGAATCCCATCCAATCCACCTGCTTCTGTATCCCTTGCCTTCTGTATGGACTGAATTCTGTCCCCACCCCCACCCCCCACCCCCAGTTCATATGGTGAAGCCCTAAACCCCAATGTGACTGTATTTTGAAAGATGGCCTTTAGGGATGTAATTAAGGTTAAATGAGGTCATGAGGTGGGGCCCTAACCTGAAAGAATAGGTGTTCTTATAAAAAGAGGAAAAAACATTAGAGATCTCTCTCTCTCCACACATGCACCGAGGAGAGGCGATGTGAGGACACAGCAAGTAGGTGACCATTTGCAATCCAGGAAGAGAGCTCTCACAAGAAACCAGCCCTAACAGCACTTGATCTGGATTCTGGCATCCAGAACTGTGAGACAATAAAATTCTGCTATTATAACTCCCAGTTGCGATCTTGCCATGGCAGCCCAGCTGACCAGGACCCCTTCTTTATATTCTCCAACGTTCTCAGCTTCTTGTGTCCAATGTCACCCTTTATGCACTATTGTCATCACTACTTCTCAAAACTTCCTCTATGGTCAAAACCTCTTCCTTCTTCCACCTCCTGTATTCAATGTGCCTCAAGTTCTCACCAGAAGCTCTGGTCTACTTACCATCTCCACCTCCTCCCAACTCACCTTCCTCTCTTTCCTCACTTTTCTCCTTCTTTGCAGATTTGTCAGCCCACTATTTCATTAACAGTCTCACCAATGCCCTAAATTCTCTTATCTTTGGCCAAGAGAGCCCCTTCTTTTGGTTCCTGTGTCCTTTTGGCATGACTCATGGATTTTTGAAAGCTTCCTTGCCTTCAAGCACAAGGTGTCCCAGATATGTACGAACGTTTTCTACTTCAGACCTGGAAATACTCCTTTCTGTAATAATCTCTGTTCCTTTTAGGGGGAAGTGGTATTTAGCAACCACAATCTGGATGGCAGGATGTTTATTACTCTTGGGTCATCATTGTTCTTAAGGTTTTCAGTGGACAGAGTCAGAAAATACATATTTTTGGAAAGAAGAAAAAGAATATGATTTACACCAATACTTCCTATTCAGATTGAATCCATTGATTTCTAACGTGTTAAATGTCCTCCCTTCCCATCTCCACCCACTCTCCTTGGTAACACCCTATTTTATTTTTGCAAACCTTCTGAAGAGACTGTTTATACTTTTACTAAGTCAATTTTATTCACGCAGTTGCATATTTACTCCTCAATACACTCAGATCTAATTTGCCTTCCACCACACAGCAAGACTGTTTTTGTTATGATAACCATGCCCCTCAACCCAATGGACCACTTCCAATTTTCACCTTTTTAAAGCAATATTTGTTGCTATAGACCCTCTGGTCTTTCTAAAACATTCTTCTGTTAATCAAGTCTCTTTCTCTTTCTGTCCCTGTAAAATTCTTCTGTTTCCTCTAATTTGCCATGAAATGTTGGTGGCACCCAAGGTTTGAGTCTATGGCCCTGCTCTCTCTCACCAATTCCTCTCTCCAGTAGAGCTCAGACATGCCCACAGCTTCAATGCCTCCAAACTTATCTGTTGCCCAGATCTCTCCTTTTCACTCCATGCACATAGATCTCTCTATTCGTGACTCTGCATAGATGCCACAAAGATATTTCAAACCTACCATGTCCAAAAGTAGCTTGATTCTATACTCCATCCCCACCCGACCAATAGCACTGATCCTTTTCTGAGTGAATGCTGTCATCTTCTCGCCTGCTGCCCAAACCCGCTTCAGCTTGGTGACTAAAAGACCTGGCTTTGGAGTCACTTTCATGCCTTTGAATACGAACTCTTTCATTTACTAGCTGTGTCTCATGGTCTTCATTTCTAAAATGTGGGTAAAAATTGACCTTACCTCATAGGGTTCTTGTGAAGATTAAATAACATGACACAGGTTATATGCTTAGCATGAAGTCTGGCACAGCCATCACACATGTTGGTGCCTTTGCCACCTCTCCTTCACCCTTTAACTACCAAATCTAGCTATCAGAACAGATATTTCTTACAACAATGGACTGGACAGCTCATTTGTGTCTATGCAGCTTTCTTTCCCATATCTCTTTTTCTCCTTCTAATGGGGTGCTTATTCCAAGGGTCTCCTGTACTAAAGACCATGTCACAGAAGTGAAAGATGGCCTAGCAGAACTCATCAGATACTGATGAGGGAATTTGCTAGAACTATCAGGAATGAGATGATTTCCATTGTTTTTATTGTGGTTCTGAGTTCATAAACTCTAAGTCTGATATGAGTCTCAAGCAGCCAGTTGTCACTCTATGCCACGAAAATAGAATGATTCTGACAGATAACAAAACCAACACAGGGCAAAGCTAAAAGAGATAAAAATAGAGAACTGAAAAGAAATAGAAAGAGAGAAAGGCAGAGAGAGAGAGAATATATATATAGAGAGAAAGTGTTAATGGTGTTACTTCAGTTCTGATCCTTCCTATGCCTGAAGCAAAACATTTTCCTGATTTTCCTAGTTGTGTAAGTCACAACATTCACATTTTTCTTGTTTAACCTACTCTGAGTTAGTTTTCGGAAACATGCAACCAAGATTCCTCCCTAACACAGCAATTTGTTCAAGAAAAGACTCAAGACATCTTCTAAGATATATAAAATATAGTGACAAATCATAAATTCAAATTCAGAATAAAAAGAGAACAATGAGAGTAAGATTATAAAAGGATATAGCAATGAATATAAAATAGTAACGTCTAAATTACCTCAATACTTGGAAGAGGTAAGACATACCTTTTAGTTCTAACGTTTTTCCCTCAATTGACTCATAAAGCGAACCCTGAAAGCTACACAATTCATAGCACACACAAGATTCTAAGCAGATAAAACGCTTAGGAGAAGCACACCAACTCTTGGTCCTGAGACCAGACAGAAAAGCCAGGAGTCATAACTATTTCCCTCCATATGATCTACGTCCTAGATAAATGAGAATGAAACCAACATATCCATGCTTTTCAAAAAAGAGCCCATTATTTCCCCTCTGTGGCTGTAGCAGATTCTGTTGAACTTCCCCTCCCCCCATGTCCTTAACCCTGGGTCTACCTGCAGTAGTAGTTCTCCCCTCAGATGCCTGCATCTCTCCTCATCTTTGTCTTCTGGCTTCCTCTACACCCTGAGAGCTTCCCCATCTGCATGCAAGTATGGCCCAGAAATGAAGAGTCATTAATGTCCCTTCCCCCAGGAAACCTTCCAAGGGTGGCAGATGAGAGCTAGTGAATGGGTGCCCAGTTCCCCAACTTGGGGTAGGTGACAATTCTGAGGCACGTGCACATGGTTCCTCCAAGTGTCCCCTGCAGGAATGAACATCAGCTTCCCACAGGAGTAGCCCACGTGTTGATGTATCTTCTACTGGGCTTTTTCTTTCCTCTTTCACTATTCCTATAGTCTCACTTAAGCTTCCTGGGATAACCTCACAAATAAAATCCTTGCATTCAAGTCCTTGTCTCAGGGTTTGGAAACCCAAACAAATACAGTCACTGATTGTTCCTCCAAAATGTCCAGAGTAGTCTCTGCTCTCTGCCACACAAGTTCAGACAGAGGGTGCTCTCCCCATGATGGACTATCCATAGCTCCCTCTGAAACAAAGTGGGGTTTGCCATCCAACTCCAGGCCCTCTGTTATGACTTCTTAAGAAAGTCCTTAGATGGAAAGTCCTGGTTTCTTTATAATCGAAACAGAAGTTATGGATCTCTCCATATTAATCATTTTTTAAAATTTTATGATGCTTTGACATCTTAGGAGCCTTGCTAATCCTGGAAAGACTGCCCCTTTCGGGGTCATCTAATTCCTAGAGATAGCAAAAACTTGCCTGCTAGCTCATTTTTCACAAACAAACCAATCAATCCAGAGCCCACCCCTCCAACAACCTCCTTTATCTAATTCTCATACACCAAGCCCCTACCCTAAATCATTTCAGGGCCAGGTACCAGACAACTAAAAAACAACTAGATAGCCCAGAGCCCTTGAGATAATTCAAACTATCAAATCCTAAGCTTGCTCAAAATTGCATACCCTGCTTCACCCCATTTCTTCCTGTGAAAACTGCGATAAAAGCTCTGGGCCATGCACTGCCCTCACTCCTTCTGCCACCTGACCAGTCCTGGTGCTTTTCCATATGGTTCTACATGAAATGGTGTGCCCCCTACTCTTAGGAATTGTTAGTAATAAATTCTTCTTACAAAGGCAGTTATCTCCATGTCTGTCATCTTACACCTGATTAAAACAAATTCTGGGTACTATCCAAACAGCCTCCTCTTCCTGCTTCTCCTTAAACCCAAAGGCTACTGGTACCTGGGCCCTCTGCACCATTTCAAGGCACCAAATATTAACAAGATGTGTAGTGAGTTCACTCTTCTGAGACTGGGCTTCCTTAACTGCAAAGAGTTGTCAAACGATCTAAGAGAGAAATAAGAGAATGCCTGGGACAGATTAGATGCTCTAGATTATTGGGTTTTATTTTTCATCTTATTATTACCTTGGGGACAAATTCTAGGTTTAGATGGCCTTGTGGTAGAGTCTGATAAAATCATGAACTCCAAGGGTAATCAGTAATTCAATGGGTCTTGAATTTATGACTGAATGAATGAATCTGTTGCTTTCCTGGTTCCTGTGAAAAATATCTTTCTGTTAAGTTTTTTCTTCAGCCTCAGTTTTTGGATTCTGGTTTCATGCATTCAATTCAAAGGACTAAGATAATAAGTAACCTGCCAATTATTCAGTTCTTCTGACAGTTTATATGGTAATGATTCATTATTTCATTCATCTGAAAATAAGTGCACAAGTATATAAAAATGACCAGCAGATGAAAGGGCAGAAGGAATTACGGTAAAGCCTGCCACTTAAGGCACACACCACCACCTCTCCTGTCTTTTCTTCCTATGATGTTAATCTTACATAAGGGTTATTACCACATGAAACATATTTGAGATTATTTCAATTAATTATGTTTGCTACATAGTTTCAAAAGATTATTCTACCATTTGCTAGCAATCAAACAGGTTTTCATGTTAAGTATGCCGCTTGAGGGTATGTTGAATAAGACTGTGGATATGGTAATTGAAATTAAACTTCCACTTGGAAGAAGTCTGTCCTTTGGAAGTCAAGTATCTTTGAGGTGGTGATTTAAAAGAGTAGGAAAAGCATGAATAATAACATGAATTAGTTAATAGGGTGACCAGAGATCTCCAAAGCTTCAAACCCATTTCTCCATCTTAGAATAAAAAAGTATTTTCCACTTTGCAAAAATAGTCCTACCAAGGAGAACCAGAGTCAGTTATAGGTATTTACTGTCAACAAAGACTGATTGAGTGCACCATGGGTTATGGTAGTGTGTTGGTTCAGTAGAAGATACAACGTAATAGCTCCAATTGGGGAGGAGATATTTAGACACTTAGCAGGTGGCAAAGGATGGACATGGGCCAATCAGAACACACTCAGGCCTTAACAGCGGAGCAGTTTTCTAGAGACCTACTTTTGGGCAATGATTAAGCCTGGATTAGCTGGATGCTGGGGAGGTCCACACATGGCATATCTTCATTATCATTCAATTCAAAATATAATTTTAAGAGTAACTTCCTCTTGAGCTATGGATTATTTAGAGATGAACAGTTTAATTTCTAGGCAGTAGGGGATTTTCTACTGATTGCTAGCTTAAATCCATTGTGGTCAGAGAATATACTCTGAATTATTTTAATAATTTTAACCCTATGAGATTTTTTTGCTTCTTCTTTATCGGGCACCATATGATCAATCTTGGCAAATGATCCCATGCACTTGAAAAAGAAATGTGCATTCTCTCGTTGGGTGCAATGTTTTCTGTATATCAATTGGATCTTGTATTAGTTGTCCTGTATGGACATATTTTCTTCCTGATTTTTTATCTTCTCGTTTTATTCATTACTGAGTTTGTCAAAATGTCCACATTGGTTATATGTTAACCTTCCTTCTTGTGGTTCAGTCTATTGTAGATTTATATATTCTGAGGTTTTGGGTACTTACATATTTAAAAGTGTGTGATATCTTCCAGCTTGATTAATCCCTTTAAAATTATGAAATGTCTAAATATCTAGTGATGCTGGTTGCCTTACAGTTTACTTTGTATAATGTTAGGTACAGCTCTCTCAGGTTTCCTTTGGTTCATGTTTACAATGGGTAGCCTTTTCCTTATACATTTACTTTCAATCTTTATGAGTCCTCATGTTTAAAGTATATCTTTCTTGTAAGCATATATAAGCTTTTTTTTTTAACAGTTGTTTTGAATTTTTGAATTTTATTGTACTTATTTTTTATGCAGCAGGTTCTTATTAGTTATCTATTTTATACATATTAGTGTATATATGTCACTCCCAATCTACAGTTTGATAATCATTATCTTCACCTTGCTTGAGGTATTGAGTCCATTTATATATTGTATAGTGACTAATACATTTGGCTTATATCTGCCATCTTACAACTTATTTACAATTTGATTCAGTTGTTTAATATTCCTTGTTTTTGCTTTCTTGTGTTACTAAAGATTAGTCAAATATTTTATTAATTTTCCCTTCTCTCCCCCTAAAATTTTGCCAGCTAATGGATAATGAATAAAATAAAGCAAATAAAGATTCTTGGAATAATACTTAGAAGGGAATGTCTAGCCTTAAATACAAATATTAAAAGAGAAGAAACGTTGAAACTCAAGATCTAAATTTCTGTCTGAAAATAGATTTAGAAAAGAAGATCAAGTGAAAACCACCAAGAAAGTAGAAGAAAGGAAATTTTAAAAGATAAGAGCTGAATTGCTTTCTCCGTTTCAGAAAATCTTGGAGCTCGTTTCTTTTCAACTCCATCTCCAAAAGTATCTAGCTGTCTGCAGCCATGTGGCTGACAGTGTATAGGTGCCCCGGCAGGGTGTCAGGCCTGTGCCTCTGAGGTGGGACAACTGAGTTCAGGACATTGGTCCACCAGCGAAGTCCTAGCTCCATGTAATATCAAACGGCAAAAACTCTCCCAGAGATTTCCATCTCAACCCTAAGACCCAGCTACACTCAACAACCAGCAAGATACAGTGCTGGACACCATATGCCAAACAACTAACAAGACAGGAACCAAACCCACCCATTAGCATAGAGGCTGCCTAAAATCATAATAACGTCACAGACACTCCAAACACACCACTGGACTCTGTCCTGCCCACCAGAAAGACAAGATCCAGTCTCAACCACCAGAACACAGGCACTAGTCCCCTCCACCAGGAAGCCTACACAACCCACTGAACCAAACTCAGCCACTGGGGACAGACACCAAAAACAACGGGAACTACAAACCTGCAGCCTGTGAAAAGGAGACCCCAAAGACAGTAACTTAAGCAAAATGAGAAGACAGAGAAGCCCACAGCAGATGAAATAGCAAGGTAAAAACACAGCAGACCAAACAAACAAAGAAGAAATAGGTGGTCTACCTGAAAATGAATTCAGAGTAATGATAGTAAAGATGATCCAAAATCTTGGAAATAGAATGGATAAAACACAGAAACGATTAACAAGGGTCTAGAAGAACTAAAGAGCAAACAAACAATGATGAACAACACAATAAATGAAATTAAAAATTCTCCAGAAGGGATAAATAGCAAAATAACTGAGGCAGAGGAACAGATAAGTGACCTGGAAGATAAAATAGTGGAAATAACTATGGCAGAGCTGAATAAAGAAAAAAGAATGAAAAGAATTGAGGACAGTCTCAGAGACCACTGAGACAACATTAAATGCACCAACATTCGAATTATAGGGGTCCCAGAAGAGGAGGAGAAAAAGAAAGGGACTGAGAAAATATGTGAAGAGATTATAGTTGAAAACTTCCTTAATATGGGAAAGGAAATAGCCAAACAAGTCCAGGAAGCACAGACAGACCCATACAGGATAAATCCAAGGAGAAACATGCCAAGGCACATATTAATCAAACTATCAAAACTTAAACACAAAGAAAAAACATTAAAGGCAGCAAGGGGAAAACAAAAAAATAACATACAAGGGAATCCCCATAAGGTTAACAGCTGATCTTTCATCAGAAACTCTTCAAGCCAGAAGGGAGTGGCAGGACATATTTAAAGTGATGAAAGGGAAAAACCTACAACCAAGATTACTCTACCCAGCAAGTATCTCATTCAGATTTGACGGAGAAATTAAAACATTTACAAACAAGCAAAAGCTAAGAGACTACAGCACCACCAAACCAGCTTTACAACAAATGCTAAAGGAACTTCGCTAGGCAGGAAACACAAGAGAAGGAAAACACTTACAATAGCACACCCAAAACAATTAAGAAAATTGTAATAGGAACATACAAATCGATAATTACCTTAAATGTAAATGGATTAAATGCTCCAAACAAAAGATGCAGACTGGCTGAATGGATACAAATATAACACCCAAATATATGCTGTCTGCAAGAGACCCACTTCAGACGTAGGGACACATACGACTGAAAGTGAGGAGATGGAAAAAGATATTCCATGCAAATCAAAAGAAAGCTGGAGTAGCAATTCTCATATCAGACAAAATAGACTGTAAAATAAAGACTATTACAAGAGACAAAGAAGGGCACTACATAATGATCAAGGGATCAATCCAAGAAGAAGACATAACAATTGTAAATATATATGCGCCCGACATAGGAGCACCTCAATACATAAGGCAAATGCTAACTGCCATAAAAGGGGAAATTGACAGTAACACAAGCATAGTAGGGGACTTTAACACCCCACTTTCACCAATGAAAAGATCATCCCAAATGAAAATAAATAAGGGAACACAAGCTTTAAATGATACATTAAACAAGATGGACTTAATTGATATTTATAGGACATTCCATCTAAAAACAACAGAATACACTTTCTTCTCAAGTGCTCATGGAACATTCTGCAGGATAGACCATATCTTAGGTCACAAATCAAGCCTTGGTAAATTTAAGAAAATTGAAATCATATCAAGTATCTTTTCCGACCACAATGCTATGAGACTAGATAACAATTACAGGAAAAAATCTGTAAGAAATAAAAAATATATGGAGGCTAAACAATACACAACTTAATAACCAAGAGATCACTGAAGAAATCAAAGAGGAAATAAAAAAATACCTAGAAACAAATGACAATGAAAACATGATGACCCAAAACCTATGCGATGCAGCAAAAGCAGTCCTAAGAGAGAAGTTTACAGCAATGCAATCCTACCTCAAGAAACAAGAAACATCTCAAATAAACAACCTAACCTTACACCAAAAGAAATTAGAGAAAGAAGAACAAAAAACCCCCAAAATTAGCAGAAGGAGAGAAATCATAAAGATCAGATCAGAAATAAATGAAAAAGAAATGAAGGAAATGATAGCAAAGATCAATAAAACTAAAAGCTGGTTCTTTGAGAAGATAAACAAAATTGATAAACCATTAGCAAGACTCATCAAGAAAAAAAGGGAGAAGACTCAAATCAATAGAATTAGAAATGAAAAAGGAGAAGTAACCACTGACACAGCAGACATACAAAGCATCATGAGAGATTACTACAAGCAATTATATGCCAATAAAATGGACAACCTGGAAGAAATGGACAAATTCTTAGAAAAGCACAACCTTCTGAGACTGAACCAGGAAGAAATAGAAAATATAAACAGACCAATCACAAGCACTGACGTTGAGACTGTGATTAAAAATCTTCCAACAAAGAAAAGCCCAGGACCAGATGGCTTCACAGGCGAATTCTATCAAACATTTAGAGAAGAGCTAATACCTATCCTTCTCAAAATCTTCCAAAATATAGCAGAGGGAGGAACACTCCCAAACGCATTCTACAGGGCCACCATCACCCTGATACAAAAACCAGACAAAGATGTCACAAAGAAAGAAAACTACAGGCTAATATGACTGATGAACATAGATGCAAAAATCCTCAAAAAAAAAAATACCAGCAAACAGAATCCAACAGCACACTAAAAGGATCATACACCATGATCAAGTGGGTTTTATCCCAGGAATGCAAGGATTCTTCAATATATGCAAATCAATCACTGTGATAAACCATATTAACAAATGGAAGGAGAAAAACCATATGATCATCTCAATAGATGCAGAAAAATGTTTTGACGAAATTCAACATCCATTTATGATTAACACCCTCCAGAAAGTAGGCATAGATGGAACTCACCTCAATATAATAAAGGCCATATATGACAAAACCACAGCCAACATCATTCTCAATGATGAAAGGTTGAAAGCATTTCCACTAAGATCAGGAACAAGACAAGGTTGTCAATTCTCACCACTATTATTCAACATAGTTTTTGGAATTTTAGCAACAGCAATCAGAGAAGAAAAAGGAATCCAAAACAGAAAAGAAGAAGTAAAGCTGTCACTGTTTGCAGATGACATGATACTACACACAGAGAATCCCAAAGTTGTTACCAGAAAACTACTAGAGCTAATCAATGAATTTGGTAAAGTAGCTGGATATAAAATTAATGCACAGAAATCTCTTGCATTCCTATACACTAATGATGAAAAATCTGAAAGAGAAATTAAGGAAACACCCCCAATTACCATTGCAAAAAAAAGAATAAAATACCTAGGAATAAACCTACCTAAGGAGACAAAAGACCTGTATGCAGAAAACTATAAGACACTGATGAAAGAAATTAAAGATGATACAAACAGATGGAGAGATATACCATGTTCTTGGATTGGAAGAATCAACATTGTGAAAATGACTATACTACGTAAAACAGTCTACAGATTCAATGCAATCCCTATCAAACTGCCAATGGCATTTTTCACAGAACTAGAACAAAATATTTCACAATTTGTATGGAAACACAAAAGACCCCGAATAGCCAAAGCAATCTTGAGAAAGAAAAATGGAGCTGGAGGAATCAGGCTCCTCAACTTCAGACTATACTACAAAGCTACAGTAATCAAGACAGTATGGTACTGGCACAAAAACAGAACTATAGATCAATGGAACAAGATAGAAAGCCCAGAAATAAACCCACGCACATATGGTCACCTTATATTTGATAAAGGAGGCAAGAATATACAATGGAGAAAAGACAGCCTCTTCAATAAGTGGTGCTGTGAAAACTGGACAGCTACATGTAACAGAATGAAATTAGAACACTCCCTAATACCATACACAAAAATAAACTCAAAATGGATTAAACACCTAAATGTAAGGCCAGGCACTATAAAACTCTTAGAGGAAAATATAGTCAGAACACTCTCTGATATAAATCACAACAAGATCCTTTTTGACCCACCTCCTACAGAAATGGAAATAAAACCAAAAATAAACAAATGGAACCTAATGAAACTTAAAAGCTTTTGCACAGCAAAGGAAACCATAAACAAGACCAAAAGACAACCCTCAGAATGGGAGAAAATATTTGCAAATGAAGCAACTGAAAAAGGATTAATCTCCAATATTTACAAGCAGCTCATGCAGCTCAATATCAAAAAAACAAAAAACAAAAAACAAATAACCCAATCCAAAAATGGGCAGAAGACCTAAATAGACATTTCTCCAAAGAAGATACACAGATTGCCAACAAACACATAAAAGGTTGCTCAACATCACTAATCATTAGAGAAATGCAAATCAAAACTACAATGAGGTATCACCTCCCCCCAGACAGAATGGCCATCATCAAAAAATCTACAAACATTAAATGCTTGAGAGGGTGTGGAGAAAAGGGAACCCACTTGCACTGTTGGTGGGAATGTAAATTGATACTGCCACTATGGAGAACAGTATGGAGGTTCCTTAAAAAACTAAAAATAGAACTACCATACGACCCAGCAATCCCACTACTGGGCATATACCCTGATAAAACCATAATTCAAAAAGAGTCATGTACCACAATGTTCATTGCAGCACTATTTACAATAGCCAGGACATGGAAGCAACCTAAGTGTCCATTGACAGAAGAATGGATAAAGAAGATGTGGCAGATATTTGCAATGGAATATTACTCAGCCATAAGAAGAAATGAAATTGAGTTATTTGTAGTGAGGTGGATGGACCTAGAGACTGTCATAGAGAGTGAGGTAAGTCAGAAAGAGAAAAATAAATACTGTATGCTAACACATATATATGGCATCTAAAAAAAAACCAAACAGTTCTGAAGAACCTAGGGGCAGGACTGGAATAAAGATGCAGATGTAGAGCATGGACTTGAGGACATGGGTAGGGGGAAGGGTAACCTGGGATGAAGTGAGAGATTGGTAGGGACTTATATATACTACCAAATGTAAAATAACTAGTGGGAAGCAGCTGCATAGCACAGGGAGATCAGCTCGGTGCTTTGTGACCACCTAGAGGGGAGGGATAGGGAGGGTAGGAGTGAGATGCAAGAGACAGGAGATATGGGGATATATGTATATATATAGTTGATTCACTTTGTTATAAAGCAGAAACTAACACACCATTTTAAAGCAATTATACTCCAATAAAGATGTTAAAAGAAAATGAAAGAAATACTGAGGAATAAAAAAAGATATAGCTGAAATCAGTAAACTAGGGGAAAAACACCATAAAATAGAGAAAAATTATTGCAGTCAAAGGTTGGTCACAATATGTCAGAGAAAATGAAACAGTAATTCCATAAGTCCATTGGTCAAAAAAAAAAAAAGTCTAGCAATAATTCAAAAAGTTAGAATCAACTTTTTGGAACTAGAAATTAAATGAAATCCTATAGCAATCAGGGGAATGCTTCATCACAAAAACAAAACAAAACAAAACAAAACAAAGAAAAAAACAAAACAAAGAAACACCTGAATCTCAGTAAGAATAGCAAGCTTTGTGGTAGTTAGCTTACCCTAATTCCATCTCCTGCTCCTAAATTCGGTGGTAATTCTGAAGAAAACAGTTCACAATGCTGGTACAGGTCCCAGTCAATACCAGAAGGAGTTGAAAAAACCTCATCCACAATGAATTGTGGTTGTTTGTTTTGACCAGTCTGATGGCTCCCTGGAAGACTGGCCCAAAGAACTTGGCTTTGTGTCACATTACTTGGAACTTCTGCCAGTCCTGAGGTAGAAACCCACAGGACATCTGCTGAAAACATTTAGAGACAGATGTATTAGTTGCTGATGACTGAGGCAATGAATAACAATTGGGGGAAACAATAGACTATCCATAAACTTGGGAGGAAAATATGGAGCATAAGATGTTTTGGGGAATAAGCCCTTAGAAAAGCTCTAACATATCCTGGAAATCTAGAAGGTCACCCTCAGGACCAGGGCTTGGTTCATGCTTAGAAAAGACCTGAGTGACCCTGAGATTTCACCTATGTTCTGCACAAGCAGGAAGTGAATTCAGAGGCAGGTTGTAAATTGCTTGGCTTAGTGTTAAAGGCATGCCCTAATACACAAACAACCCATCTTCAGAGAGTGAGAAATTTTTTGGTCCCAGGCATTTAAGAAATCTCTATCCAATCAGTAGCTGACCACTAAATTAATTGAAAAAAGATGACAAAGAATACAGACTTTAAAAAACTGTTTCTTTAAAGTCACTAAACAAACAGATAAACAACTACAAGTACTACAACAAGCAACAATGCAAACACTGGGGGTGGGACAGAGTCTGAATTTCAGAGTTTCCATATTTTAATATTCAAAATGTCTGGTTTTCAATAACAACAACAACAACAAAAAATGAGGGATCAATAGAAATTAAAAAGTATAGCCCACACATTAGAAAAAAGCAATTGATAGAAACTGTCCCTGAGTCCAGACATTGGAATTACTAGAAAAGGGCTTAAATGAACTATTTAAAATATATTGAAAGAACTAAGGGAAGCCATACATAAATAACTGAAGGAATATGTGAAAATGATGTTTCACCAAATAGAAAATATCAACAAAGAGATAAAAATTACAGAAGAGAATTAAATGCAAATTCTGGAGTTGAAAATTATAATAACTGCAATAAAAATTTCACTAGAGAGTCTCAACAAGTTTGAGCAAGTAGAATAAAGAGTGATTGAACCTGAAGATAGGTCGATTGAAATTATTGAGTCTGAGGAACCAAAAGGGAAAAATATAAAGAAGTGAACAGGGACTTCCTTGGTAATGCAGTGCTTAAAAATCCGCCTGCCAATGCAGGGGACACGGGTTTGAGCCCTGGTCCAGGAAGATCCCACATGCCGTGAAGAAACTAAGCCTGTGTGCCACAACTACTGAGCCTGCGCACCATAACTACTGAAGCCCGCATGCTGCAACTACTGAAGCCCACACACCTAGAGCCCATGTGCCGCAACAAGAGAAGCCACTGCAATGAGATGCCTCCGCACTACAATGAAGAGTAGCCCCAACTAGAGAAAGCCTGCATGCAACAACAAAGACCCAAAACAGCCAAAAAAAAAAAAAAAAGGAAGTGAACACAGCCTCAGAAAATGTGAGACACCATCAAATGTACTATTATACACATACTAGGAGATATATAAAGGATCAGAAAAAATACTGGAAGAAATAATGACCCCAAACTTCCCAAATTTGATGAAAAACCATTAATTTACGCACACAAGAAATTCAAAATACTACAAGTAGAATAAGCACAAAGAGATTCACACCAAGACACATTATAATTAAACCATTAAAAGGCAAAGACAAAGAGACAATCTAGAAATCAGCAGAGCATTCCATCACATACAAGTTATTCTCAATAAGATTACAACTGATTTCTCATCAGAGACCATGGAGGCCACAAGGCATTGGAATGAAGTATTCAAATCATCAACTCAGAATTCTATAATACATCCAGCAAAATTTTCTGTCAAAAATAAAAGAGAAATGCAGACATTCCTAGATACACAAAAACTGAGAATTGTTGCTAGCAGTTCCACTGTACAAGAAATCCTAAAGAAACTTTTTTCAGTCTGAGAGCATGTGACCACACACAGTAATTCAAATCTACTAGGGAAAAAACCAACAAGAACAAAGAACATAGGTAAAGTTATTTATGTAATTACAAAAAAAAAAAAAAGCATAAAAGTAAACATTTATCTCCTTTCATCTCTTAACCGATTTAAAATGCAATAGTATAAAATTATATATATATATGTGCACGTGATTAAATATTTTATATATATATAATTATATTGCTAGACCTATAAAAATATATAAATGTAATGCATTTGACAATAACTATACAAAGGATGTGGGTGAGAACAAAATTTCACTGAAATAAAAAAATTGACACTGATGGTAACTTGATCCACCAGAAAAATGAAGAAAATCAGAATCGTTAATAATAAGGCTAATATACAAACTCTATAAATATAAATATTACTCTCATTCTTTTTCTCGGTTTCCTTGGTAGACATAAAATTATTTAAAGTAATGGCTTTAAAGTGTATTGCTGGGTTTGTAACATATATAGATGTAATATATATAATAATAATTGCACAAAAAGGGGGAAGTGAGAATATAGTTATATAGGAGTAAAATTTCTAAATCTCACTGGAATTGTTAGCTTAAATTTGAATCTGATTCTGATAAGTTAAGATGTATATAATAAGCCCCAGAGTAACCACTAAAATAATTCTCAAAAAAACATAGTAAATCAATCATTAAAGGAAGCAAAATTTTACACTAAAAATTATTCACTTAATGCAAAAGAAAGTAGTAATGATGAACAGAGTAATTAAAATACATGAGACTTGTAAAAAGCAAAAATTAAAATGGCAGACAAAAATTCAACTACACTGATAACAACATTAAATATAAATGGATTTAACACTGCCGTTAAAAGAAAGGGAGTGTAAGACTCAATAAAAATAAAGATGCAATTATATGTTGTCTAAAGACACACATTAGAATCAAAGATATAAATAGGTTAAGAGAAAAAGGATGGAAAATTATATACATGCAAACAGCGACAATAAGAAAGCTCCAGTTACTAAACTAATGTCAGCCAAAATTGACTTAAAACAAAAACGTTGCTAGATCTAAAGAGGGATATTTTATAATGATAAGAGTGTGAATCAATCAGGAAGATATAATGATTATAAATATATATGCACCTAACAACTGAGCCACAGAATACATAAAGCAAACACTGATGATATTGAAGGAAGAAATAAACAAATCAACAAAAATAGATACTTCAATATCACTCTTCAATTAATGAATTGAGCAGCTAGTAGAAGATCAACAAGGACATAGAAGACTTGAACAACACTATATGCCCATGAGACCTAATGACATTATAGAGAACTCCATCCAATAAAAGCAGAATACACATTCTTCTCAAGAGCACATAGAACATTCTCCAGGATAGACCATGTGCTTGGCCATAAAACAAGAATCAATACGTGTAAAAGGATTAAAATCATACCAAGTACGTCTGCCAATCACAATGGAGTATAATTAGAAATTTATAACAGAAAGAAATTTGGAGATTCACAAATATGTGAAAATTAAAGAAAACAGGAAAACAAGGTTAGTTTAATATCCAAAAATTAGTGTAATACACCATATCAGTAGACTAAAGACATGAATCACATGATCTCAATAGACACAGAAAATCATTTGACAAAATACATCACACTTTCATGATAAAACAAACAAAACAAAACTCTGCACATTAGGAAGAGAAGGGAACTTCCTTAACATGTTAAAAGATATCTTTTTAAAAATCTCCATTAACACTGTATTTAATCGTGAAAGACTGAATTCTTTTCCCTAAGATCAGGAAGAAGACAAAAAGTTTACTCTTGTCATTTCTACTCACATTGTACTAGGGGTTCTAACTGGGAAAATTAGGCAACAAAAAGAAATAAAGGATACCCAAATTGGAAAGGAAAATGTAAAATTATCTCTACTTGTCAATGACATGATCTTGTATATGAAATTCTAAGGCATATACTGAAAATGTCTTAGAACTAATAAAGGAGTTCAGCAATGCTTCAAGAGGTAAGAAAATCAGTATAGAAAAATGAATTGTATTTTACACAGTAGCAATGAAAATATCAAAAATTTAATTAAGAAAACAATTTTATTTACAGTAGCATCAAAAAGAATAAAATACTTTAGAATAAATTTATGCAATGACATGATAGACTAATAATCTTAAAACTTCAAAAAATTAAAGAAGATCTAAATAAATGGAAAGACATCCACATAATGAATTGAAAGGCTCAATATCGTTAAGATGGCAATATTTTCCTAATAGATCTACAAATTTAATGTAATACTTATCTAAATTCCAGCTGACATCTTTGCAGAAATTGACAAGCTGATCCTAATATTCATATGAAAATTCAAGGGCCCCAGAAAAGCCAAAACGTCTTGAAAAAGTAGAACAGAGTTGGGGAATTCACATTTCATGAATTCAAAATTTACTACAAAACTATAGTAATCAATGCAGTGTGGTACTGGCATGAGAGTGGACATTTGTCAATAGTATAGAACTGTGAATACAAAAATAAACCTTCACATTTTCAGTCAACTGAATTTTAACAGGAATGACAAGACTAATCAATGGAGAAAGAATAATCTTTTCAATAAAATGTACGGGGACAACTGGATATCCACATGTAAAAGAATAAAGTTTTACCTTTACCTCGCACCATATACAATAGTAAATTCAAGATAGATTAAAATCCTAAATATAAGAGCTAAAACTATAGACTCTTAGAAGAAAACACAAGTGTAAATCTTCATGACCGTGAATTGGACAATATTTCTTAGATACATCACCAAAAGCACAAAAAACCAAAGAAAAAATAGAAAAAATAAACTTCATTAAATTAAGAACTTTTTTTCCTTCAAAGAACACCACCAATTAAATAAAAAGACTACCCATAGAATCGGTAGAAATTCAAATTAGACTTATGATAAGGGCTGAAAAACTTTGAATTTTAATTGAGCTCCGCACTCCTATAAAGCAGTGATGGTTAGGAAAATCCCCCCACCCTTTTGTATTCTATGAAATGGCTTGCTAAAAAGAACCATTCTTCTCCATATGGCTTAGATAATACTTGAAGAAAACTCCCTTGTTTACCAATGACAAGGCTAGACACAGTTCCTCAAAATTTTTATTGTCTCATGAACAATTGGCTGAAGTGTTTGTCCACACTGATCAATCTGGACTCAATGCTGGCTAACTTGACTTGATTAAGTTTTAATTAGGCTTCTCCCCTCCCCAGAAGACCCTGGACCCTGACTCACCCTTGAGCTTAGACAAGCATTGGAAAATGGAAAAATCCTTCTTGAGAACTGGCTGACCACAGAGAAAAACATTTCAAGCTCAGCTGGCCAGTCAAACCATCTGCTCATCCCAGTCTCCACAACTGGCTCCTTCTATCCTTGCTTACTCCTCCCTGCAAAAGTAAATCCCTTTCTACCTGAGATTCTTTAAGATTCATGGCCAGAGAATTTTTCCTGTTATGATAGCTCTCTCCTCCCATTACAAAATTAATAAAGTCCTTCCCGACTAATGTCCAGTCTTTCATTTTTAATTGAGAATGTATATCTAGACTATACATAGAATTCATACAACTCAATAACAAAAAGATGGATAACCCAATACAGAAAATGGGCCAAAAGCCTAATAGACATTTTTCCAAAGAAGGTATACAACTGGCCAATAAGCACATAAATAGATGCTTGACATCATTACTCATATGGAAAATACAAATCAAAATCATGATGAGAAACTATTTTATACCCTTGGGATGGCTACAATCAAAAGTTAGATAATAACATGGGACTTCCCTGGTTGTCCAGTGGTAAAGAATCTGCCTTCCAGTGCAGGGGATGGGGGTTCAATCCCTGATCAGAGAACTAAGATGCCACATGATAAGGAGCAACTAAGCCCACACGCACCACAAATACTGAGCTCACGCACCTCAGAGCGAGAGCCCACATGCCACAAAAACTAAAGAGCCCATGAGCCCTGGAGCCCATAGACCACAACTAGAGAGAGAAAACCCACATGCCACAACTAGAGAGAAGCCCACGCACTGCAACAAAAAAGATCTCTCACTCCTCAACAAAGATCCCACGTGCTGCAACTAAGACCCTACACAGACAAACTAAATAAATAAATAAACTAGCATAGACTGCGCTTTATTTTTTTTAACACCTTTATAGGAGTATAATTGCTTTAAAATAGTGTGTTAGTTTCTGCTTTATTACAAAGTGAATCAGCTATACATATACATATATCCCCATACCCCACCCTCTTCCGTCTCCATCCCACCCTCCATAACCCACCCCTCTAGGTGGCGACAAAGCACAGAGCTGATCTCCCTGTGCTATGTGACTGTTTCCCACTAGTTATCTATTTTACATTTGGTAGTGTATATATGTCCATGCCACTCTCTCACTTCGTCCCAACATAGGCTTCCCCCTACCCATGTCCTCAAGTCCATTCTCTACGTCTGTGTCTTTATTCCTGTCCTGTCCCTAGGTTCTTCAGAAGCATTTTTTTTTTTTTTTTAGATTCCATATATACGTGTTAACATACGGTATTTGTTTTTCTTTTTCTGACTTACTTCACTCTGTATGACAGTCTCTAGGTCCATCCACCTCACTACAAATAACTCAATTTCATTTCTTTTTATGACTGAGTAATATTCCATTGTATATATGTGCCACATCTTCTTCATCCATTCATCTGTCAGTGGACATTTAGGTGGCTTCCATGTCCCGGTTATTGTAAATAGTTCTGCAATGAACACTGTGGTACATGACTCTTTTTGAATTATGGTTTTCTCAGTGTATATGCCAAGTATTGGGATTGCTGGGTTGTATGGTAGTTCTATTTTTAGTTTTTTAAGGAACCTCCATACTGTTCTCCATAGTGGCAGTATCAATTTACATTCCCACCAACAGTGCAAGTGGGTTCCCTTTTCTCCACACCTTCTACAGCATTTATTGTTTGTAGACTTTATGATGATGGCCATTCTGACTGGTGTGAGGTGATACCTCATTGTAGTTTTTTTTTTTTAATTTTTATTTATTTATTTATTTATGGCTGTGTTGGGTCTTCGTTTCTGTGTGAGGGCTTTCTCTATTTTGCGGCCAGTGGGGGCCACTCTTCATCGCGGTGTGCGGGCCTCTCAGTATCGCGGCCTCTCTTGTTGCGGAGCACAGGCTCCAGACGCGCAGGCTCAGTAATTGTGGCTCACAGGCCTAGTTGCTCCGCGGCATGTGGGATCTTCCCAGACCAGGGCTCGAACCCGTGTCCCCTGCATTGGCAGGCAGATTCTCAACCACTGCGCCACCAGGGAAGCCCCCCTCATTGTAGTTTTGATTTTCATTTCTCTAATGATTAGTGACGTTGAGCATCCTTTCATATGTTTGTTGGTGATCTGTATATCTTCTTTGTAGAAATGTCTATTTAGATCTTCTGCCCATTTTTGGGTTGGGTTGTTTGTTTCTTTTGATATTGAGCTGCACGAGCTGTTGTATATTTTGGTGATTAATCCTTTGTCAGTTGCTTCGTTTGCAAATATTTTCTCCCATTCTGAGGGTTGTCCTTTCATCCTATTTATGGTTTCCATTGCTGTGCAAAAGCTTTTAAGTTTCATTAGGTCCCATTTGTTTATTTTTGTTTCTATTTTCCATTTTCTAGGAGGGGGGTCAAAAAGGATCTTACTGTGATTTATGTCATAGAGTGTCCTGCCTATGTTTTCCTCTAAGAGTTTTATAATGTCTGGCCTTACATTTAGGTCTTTAATCCATTTTGAGTTTATTTTTGTGTATTGTGTTAGGGAGTGTTCTAATTTCATTCTTTTACATGTAGCTGTCCAGTTTCCCCAGCACCTCTTATTGAAAAGGTTGTCTTTTCTCCATTGTATATTCTTGCCTCCTTCATGAAAGATAAGCTGACCATATTTGCGTGGGTTTCTCTCTGGGCTTTCTATCCTGTTCCATTAATCTATATTTCTGTTTTTGTTCCAGTACCATACTGTCTTGATTACTGTAGCTTTGTAGTATAGTCTGAAGTCAGGGAGTCTGATTCTTCCAGCTCCATTTTTCTTTCTCAAGATTGCTTTGGCTATTCGAGGTCTTTTGTGTTCCCATACAAATTGTGCAATATTTTGTTCTAGTTCTGTGAAAAATGCCATTGGTACTTTGATAGGGACTGCATTGAATCTGTAGACTGTTTTACATAGTATAGTCATTTTCACAATGTTGATTCTTCCAATCCAAGAACACATGGTATATCTCTCCATCTGTTTGTATCATCTTTAATTTCTTTCATCAGTGTCTTATAGTTTTCTGCATACAGGTCTTTTGTCTCCTTAGGTAGGTTTATTCCTAGGTATTTTATTCTTTTTGTTCCAGTGGTAAATGGGAGTGTTTCCTTCATTTCTCTTTCAGATTTTTCATCATTAATGTATACGAATGCAAGAGATTT
This sequence comes from Balaenoptera ricei, assembly GCF_028023285.1. Lineage (NCBI taxonomy): Eukaryota > Metazoa > Chordata > Mammalia > Artiodactyla > Balaenopteridae > Balaenoptera > Balaenoptera ricei. The sequence goes on from NC_082639.1 coordinate 3,362,634, forward strand.
CTGTGCATTAATTTTATATCCTGCTACTTTACCAAATTCGTTGATTAGGTCTAGTAGTTTTCTGGTAACATCTTTGGGATTCTCTATGTATACTATCATGTCATCTGCAAACAGTGACAGTTTTACTTCTTTTCCAATTTGGATTCTTTTTATTTCTTTTTCTTCTCTGATTGCTCTGGCTAAAAACTTCCAAAACTATGTTGAATAATAGTGGTGAGAGTAGGCAACCTTGTCTTGTTCCTCATCTTAGTGGAAATGGTTTCAGTTTTTCACCATTGAGAATGATGTTGGCTGTGGGTTTGTCATATATGGCTTTTATTATGTTGAGGTAAGTTCCCTCTATGCCAAAATATAGCAGATGGAGGAACACTCTCAAACTCATTCTATGAGGCCATCATCACCTGGACACCAAAACCAGACAAAGATGTCACAAAAAAAGAAAACTACAGGCCAATATCACTGATGAACATAGATGCAGAAAGCCTCAACAAAATAGTAGCAAACAGAATCCAACAGCACATTGGAAGGATCATACACCATGATCAAGTGGGATTTATCCCATGAATGCAAGAATTCTTCACTATACACAAATCAATCAATGTGATCAACCATATTAACAAATTGAAGGAGAAAAACCATATGATCATCTCAATAGATGCAGAAAAACTTTCCACAAAATGCAACACATATATACAATGGAATATTACTCAGCCATAAAAAGAAACGAAATTGAGTTATTTGTAGTGAGGTGGTTGGACCCAGAGACTGTCATACAGACTGAACTAAGTCAGAAAGAGAAAAACAAATACTGTATGCTCACACATATATATAGAATCTAAAAAAAAAAACGAAAAAAAAAAACATGGTTCTGAACAACCTAGGGGCAGGGCAGGGATAAAGACACAGACATAGAGAATAGACTTGAGGACATGGGGAGGGGGAAGGGTATGTTGGGACGAAGTGAGACAGTGACATAGACATATATATATTACCAAATTTAATATAGATAGCTAGTGGGAAGCAGCCACATAGCACCGGGAGATCAGCTCAGTGCTTTTTGACCACCTAGCGGGTTGTGGTAGGGAGGGTGGGGGAGAGATGCAAGAGAGAGGAGATATGGGGATATATGTATATGTATAGCTGATTCACTTTGTTATAAAGCAGAAACTAACACACCATTGTACAGGAATTATGCTCCAATAAAGATGTCCAAAAAAAAAAAAAAAGAGGTAGGAAGAAAGAGGTAGGCTTTATGAAAAAATATGTTGGTTCAAGTAACGTTTTTCATCTATCTACTGAGGATGCTGTAATGAAAAATTGTTAGAGATAAGAAGTGACTATTCTCAATCTAGTTAGATTTAGATATTGTACCAGTGTGACCACTTTAGAACTACTTCGTTTACATAATTTTCCTTCTAGCAAAAGTAAAGCATGCATGAGCATCTTAAACTCCATGTTAAAACTGTGATTCAAATTAGAGTAATACATTTCAAAAGAAAAATAAAAAGACATTTTATGTCATCCAGAATCTTCAACATTAGCTCATTTAAATAGCATTACAGGTTAATTCAGGCATAAATACTTAAAATAGACGAACTTGCAACCAATAAATAGGCAAACTAATATAATTATAGACATTTATTACCTTGCTAAATCTAGAAAACCATAAGGAAAAGAACATTTTTGTTGGCAAAGATAAATGCAGTTCATACTCAAGACAATAAATACATGAACACTAAATGAAAGGTAATTTTTAAATATACTTATCTCCTAAGTGCTTAAAAATGTTTTTACTTCACTTCTAGGTTAGATAAACTGGGTTTCATTTTTCAGCAAAAATATTCAGTTCCAAAAGTATTTATGAAATGAGTATGCGTTCAATAAATAAAGAAAGAAAAGGAAAAAGAAGTTAAAAATAAAAGTTACCATATGTTCCAGCGGTTCCACTCCTGGGTATTACCCAAGATAAATGAAAATATATGTCCATGCAATAACACCAGTGTGTATAACAGTATTATTTATAATAGCTAAAATGTGGAACCAGCACAATGTTCATCAACTGATGAATGGAGAAATTAAACATGCTATATGCCTACAATGGAATATTTTTCAGCAATAAAAGGAAATGAAGTACTGATGCGTGCTACAATGTAGATCAACCTTTAAAAAATTACGATACTAGGTGAAAGAAGTCAGTTACAAAGGAACACATATAGTATAACTCCATTTATATAAACAGGCCGAGACAGGTAAATTTATAGAGAAAGAAAAATTAGTGGTTGCCTAGAGCTTTGTGGTTTAGGGGTGGGGATGGAATGGGGATGGGAAGGATGGGGAAATGGAGAGTGACCGCTGTGTGTACAGGATCTCTTTCTGTGATAATGAAAATGTTCTAAAATTGATTATGGTAATGGTTGTACAACTCTGTGGATATAATTTTAAAACTGAATTGTACACATTAAAATGGTGAATTTTATAGTATGTACATTATATGTCTATAAAGCTTTTATAAAAGAAGGAAGGAAGGAAGAAGGAAAGAAGGAAGGAAGGAAGGAAGGACGGAAGGAAGGAAGGAAGGAAGGAAGGAAGGATGGAAGGAAGGAGAAAAATGATAGAAAATGAGGTACCACCCGGACAATACACCAAAGAAAGCTGAAGTGGCTATATTAATCTCAGGCAAAGGAGACTTCAAAAGAAGAACTAATACCAGGAATAAATACAGACATTAAATAATGATAAAAGGGTCAATTTGCTAAGAAGACTTGACAAATCTTAAATGTGTATGTGTCTAACAACAAAGCTTCAAAACACCTAAAGCAAAAACTGATAGAACTGAAAGGAAAATTAAACAAATCTATAATTAAATTCAGTGACTTCATCAGTCTTCTTTCCTTGAAACTGTATTGAAGTGTGCATTTTTGTCTTACTCCTTATACTAAGAGAAAACTTTCACTATTTCACCACTAAGCATGTTTGCAGTAGGTAGCATTCATCAGATAAAGGAAGTTCCGTTCTTTTTATAGTCTTCTGAGAGCTTTTTATGAATGGGTGTTGAATATGTCCAGTGATTTTCCTGTCTCTACTGAAGTGAAGGTGAGAGATTTCATCCTTTTATGTAAATGTAGTAAATTTTATTTATTGATTTTTCAATGTTGCATTCATAGAATAAAACCCAGTGGTTGGTGATGTATTATCCTTTTTTTTTTTTAATGCATTTCTAAGTCAATCTGGTATTATTTAGAGTTTTTTTCATCTGTGGTCATGAAAGATAAGCCTGTAATTTTCCTTTCTTATATCATTGTTGTCAGGTCTGTTGTCAAAGTCATGCTGACCTTATAAAAAGTATGTGACGTGTTCTCAATTTTTCCATTGTTTGGAAGAGTTTGCATAAGATTAGTGTTATTTTCCCCTTCAATATTTGGAGGAATCACCAGTGAAGTCAGTTGTGGCTGAGATATTCTTTGTGGGAAGATAATGAATAATTAATTGAATTCATTTAATTGACATTGGAGTGCAGTAAGGGAAGCATGGTCTCTTCAATAGCTGGGGCTCAGTCAAGTTGACATCATGTGGAACAAAATAGGCTTTCATCTCTAACTCACACCATGCTGAAAAATCAATCCCAGATGCATTAGAGACCTAAATGTCCAAACACATCTCTGTAAACTTGAAATACTCAAAGACCTCTTTGCTTGAAGACAAAAAACGCTAAACATATTGGGGAAATGTGATAAAATTATACAATATTAAGGTTAAGAACTACGTTTAACAAAATATACCATTGAAAGAATGAAAAGCAGCTATAAAATGAGAGATATATTCTTAATACATATATCTTTCAAGGGCCTCATGTCTAGAATAGATAACTAACTTCTGAAAATCAATTGGAAAGACAGACAACCCAATAGAAAAATTAGGCAATAACATAAACAGGCATTTCCAGAAGAGAATATCCACATGGCTGACAAACGTGTAAAGGCGCTCAACCTTATATGTTTTCAAAAATGCAAACTCTTAACACTAGGGTAACAGCTACACCCAGTAGAATCGTTAAAATTGAAAAAAAAAAAAAGACCAGTTAGAATGTGGCACAACCAACTCTATCACACGCTAACAGTCATACTCATCTTTAGAAAAGTGAAATTTAAGATACCATTTTCACCTACCCACTTCTCAAAATTTTAATTTGTACAACCACTTTGGAAAATTCTTTGTCAGTATCTACTAAAACTGAGTACACAGTTGATCCTTATAAGTTGATCCTTATTATTTGCAGGTTTCATATTTGCAAATTGATATACTCACTAAAATTTATTTGGAATCCCCAAATTAATGTTTATGGCTTTCCACTGAAATTCATGGACATGCACAGAACAACCGAGGTAAAACAAAATTATGCTCTGCTGTGTTGCTTCAGCTCTCATACTGTAAACAGGTGTTCTTTTCATGGTCTATTTAGTACCATGTTTTTCTCAAATTTGTGTGCCTTTTATTGGTGTTTTTGCTTTAAAAATGTTCCCAAGCATAGTGTTGAAGTCTTTTCCAACGTTTCTAAGCAGAAGATTGTGATGTGCCTTATGGAGAAAATATGTGTGTTAGATGGGCTTCATTCTGGCATGAGTTATAGTGCTGTTGTCAGTGAGTTCAAGGTTAATGAGTTAACAGTATAAATTAAATAAGGTGTCTTTAATCAGAAACACACATAAGACAAGGTTATGTATTGATCAGGTGATGAAAATGTTTTAACAAGTGGCTCACAGGAACCTAACCCTGTATTTCCCCTAGGAGCAATGTCTCAGTATTTGCTAATTCAGTGTTTGCAGTGACTTTGTAAGACAAGTATTGTGAATAATGAAAATCGACTGTCTGTCCCAACAATTACACTCTTAGTCCTATATTCCAAATAGATATAGACATATGTTTCCCCCAAAAAACACACACAAGAATGTTCACAGCAGCATTATTTTCAATAGCCTCAACCTGAAAATTTCCCCAGAGTTCATAGCAATAACATAATTTTGGTTCATTCCCAGAGAATGAATAAACTCCAACACTCATAAGAAGGACAAATCTTACAGATAAAATGTTTAGTGAAAGCAGTCAGACACAAAAGAATGTATATCGTATGATTCCATTTACAGAAAGTTCAAAAATAGGGCAAAACTAATCTATGATATTAGAAGTCAGGAGAGTGGTTCCCCATGGGTGGGTGGGTGGATTGCGGGGATTAGTGACTGAAGGAGAATGAGGAGATTTCACAGATGTTAATAAAGTTCTGGTTAATGATTTAATGCTGGTTACATGGTATCTCAAATTTTTCAAGATCTATTAATGAGTAAATCAGCAATTGCAATGGGTGTTTTTCTCCTCCTAAGACAAAGAGAATTATGAGCATTTAGCTATTTTTACTGTTTTGCTCCCCTGGGCTATTTTCAATATCCTCTAGCTCAGTTTGTGTGTAGATGGGCATTGCTATTCATCTCCTCCAAGGAAGGACATTCTTTGGCTAGTTCATTCCTGGAACTGAACACTTTTTAGTTTTCCCAGCTCCGGTGGCTCTTGAAAATGGCTTGGTCTACACTGAAGATATTAATTACAACCACACACTTCTTCCAGGGCAGGTGGATTTATCACTCAGAAACATGGGCTGGCAGAGTGGCGCTGGTAACATGTTTAATTTTGCATAATATCTAACAGCTCTCTGTGTTTAATTTCTCTTTTCTACTTCCCAGTACATTTTATGAGATAATGCATTTGGCATCTTATTGTGGAGACGTCCTTAGTGTGTGATAAATAATACACTAACAGGCACCCTTGGCTTCTTCATGGATTAAATATGGGGGGTGGGGGTAGCTGGGAGGTGGAAATAATTAGGCCAACCCAAGGATAAAAAATAAAAAGTCATGAGATGGTCCCAGACAACTCTAGAAATATTATGGGGTGTCCAGATGCATGAAGACAGATGCCTTTGTCATGTTGACCTCAGTTTCCTATTCCACAGTCACTCTCAAGACCTATTTATGAACTCAAGTTCTCTTGCGGCAGAAATTTTTCTTGTTTTTCTCACCAGTGTTTCTCCAGAGCCTTGAACAGAACCTTGAACATGGTAAGGGATCCATCAATTGCTTACTACTTCTATCCAAAGAAGGGAAACAATAAAATAACCACTCTAACCCAAGAGAAATGCCAACATGCTGTTAGGAAGGCAGATATGTAGAATTAAGAACAGGCAACGTGGCCAGTCATCCAATTCATTCCTGTGACTCCAGCTTACGAACCTGGATTTGATGAGTTACAAAAGCAGAATCCTCTTGTTCTTCCAGGAAAGAGTCGCCCGTGCTCCATCAAAGTCAGAATCATACATCTAAATGTTTTTTGTGACTCCTAATGTTTAGGCAGAGCCCACAAGTCCCTGTAAGTCTACCCGTATTTGAGAAAGCCTCATGTACTATCCAAAACAGAAGTAATGAAGGTGTCTACCCAAATCTAGAAATTTGGAATAGAACTGCTATTGTGGATCAATGTGCCCATCAGTTGGCATGTTTATCCATCTGCCCTTACTTAGCTCTTAATAACAGAATGGTAAGGATCTTTTAGATTCCCATGGACTTTGAACTGGCCCCAAAGATTGTCATGCCTATCTTGTAGTTTTAAAGATTTGGTTTATTCCCCAGAACAGATTACACGGTCTTCTAAGCAGCAGTTTATAACAGGAACCATTTCATTCACCCATATGCCCTGTGTTTTTCTTATCTCCCTATTCTTATTGTCTTTAATACCAATTCTCTGAAGCAGGTTTCAACATCTCCATTTAACAGAGAAAGGAAAGGAGATATTTGTGCAAGGTCACATTCAGATGCAGGTCGCCCATGCCCTGTGGATAAAAAAAAAAAAAATGAAGACTTAGGTTGGGGAGATGATTCTGAAAGGATTAGTGTAAGAAGGGGGAAGGGACTATTGCAGTGGGCAAAGCTCCCACCATGAGATCTGCAAGTATCTCAAAGGCCAGGCAGGACATGTTTTCCTTTTATGAGGAGGAGTCAGCAGGGCTAGAAAGAAAGGGGTGTGGGAGGGTGGGAAGAAAGGGTGGCCTGGTGGGACAGTGGATCAGAGACTGTTATACCCTGAGGCCAGCCTGTTTCCAGGAAGGGCTGTGGGCTGCCTCGGGCTGAGTCACAGGTCAAAGTCCAAGGGTCCAGAAGAAGGAGAAATGTTTAATTAAACTTTTGCTAACAAGCATTTTATTTTTATTGATCAGCAGACACAGTGAAGCAAGTCATTTGTGAGGCAAAGAATGGGAATTTGGAGCGTCTATGTCAGGCCTCATTGTAGGTACGCAAGTAGAGGGGCACTGTGTTTGTCATCTAAGTCACATCAGGAGGGGGTCTTTGCAGTAAGCAATTTCTAGGATCACAAAAGTCTGAGGTGGGGGCTTTCTGAAACAGACACTGTTTACCAGGAACACAGAGTCCAGTCAACTCTAACACTGTCATGACCCAACTACGTTTCATCCTGATTTTGAGGCTCAGACACTTGTGTAAAGGCACACAGCTGGGACGAATCTCATCTGGGATTCAGACTCTAAAGTCAACACACTTTGATGCTGTTCTGAACTCTGCACCCAGAGTTTCAGGAGTCAGAGCAAGGGCAGCAGGATCAGATGTGGGCAAGGAGGTGGCCCTTGGCTCCTTTCCAGGTCCCCCACCAGTTTTTTTCCATCTTTGTCCCTATTTGTTCTCACCAAGCCATCTTGCCCTCCAAAGCCACTACTGCATCTTTGAACTGCCTAGTGTTTGCTCCACTGCACCCAATTTGCTGTTTTCAACTGGGACAAAACATCATTATTCGTAAGCTCCACCAAGGAAGATCCAGGCAATGTTCTGCAGAAATACATCGGTCACAGTCCATTTAAGGCCAGGAAATCAAGTTTGAAGGCACTATAATTATAATCATTGCTTTTGGGTGGTTCTGTGCTGCTATATGCAAAACCTATAATTCCCTTGGCAAGATGGCAGAACATGGTACAGAACCCTGAACCAGAACCTGTAACAGGAAAAGCTACTATGCTCACAAAGCCTCATGGGGGAGACTTCTTTGCTCACCCTCCAGAGCAACTCTCCATGGGTTGATGGGAGGAGCCTATGGAAATACACAAATCAAACCTGGTGGCCATCCACCCAAGAGCATTCATGAGGGATCCTGTTTCGACTTGGCCTTTTCATGTAAAATGTAGTCATCCAGGCTTGACTTTTTTTTCTCCTATAATTTAGAAGAAATTGTCGGTGAGGAAAAATGCTTTTTCTTCTACCTTTCTAGGTTCGTGACCAGGGCTTCGTAAATGAAACTGGCCAAAGACAGATGAACAAGAGAAAAATGGAAGTTTATTAACAAATGCATTGTGCATATGCATGGAAGCACCTAGTGAGGACTAATTCAAAAACGTGGTTAGAACTTGTGAAAACGCATTCTTTCTTGGATGGGACTTGAATCCACGGTCCCTGATTTAGGAGGGGACTCAAACCCACTGTCTTTTAATTGAAACGACTCATCTGGTGTTAGGACTTACTGAAGCTCAGGTTCTTTTGTCTCATAACAGAAAGAAATCAGCATGAGGCAAAGGGATAGGCAAACAGTGGATTTATTAGCATAAGATGCTTGTGAGAGATACAAGTGGGCAAGCAAGGGAGCACAGCCCAGAGAACAAAGAGGGCTACATTTTTATAATCAAAGAAAAAGTAGGGAGGAGACAAGACCACTTTTTCCTCATTCTTTGGCAGACATCAAGACATACATCATTAGTTCCTCCTTTGACCCTATATGGTTTAACCAGGAGTGTCATGGCGCTATTTAAATTATATGTATATTAACAAAAGGGTGGTGATATATACTAAAATATGGTAATTCATCTCAGGTTTCAGTATAATGTCCCCTTTCACCTAGTTTCTTTCCCCTTTCACTTATATTCCTGTCTTGGCTACATGCAGAAATGTTACTCTTCAAGGACCATTAACTCTCTGACTTCATGTAACAAGATTCAGACCCCGTATCTATTGTCTTATGTTTTAACTATCAGGACTTGTGGCTTGAGTGTGCCTGGTGCTTGAATGCACATGGTCTTTCAAGGTAGAGTAAATTGTTGCTAGGTTACTGGATTCTGTTTTTGAGTGGTCATTAGCTTACAACAGTCTCCCAAACTTCCTTAAAATTCCCTTTCTGTCCTTAATCCCTTAGTGGGATTTCTAAACTAACTATTTAATTATCCTACTCTATGCCTATCATGTGGGCTTAAATATGAACAAAGGAAGAGGGGTTTTTTTGCTTCTGGGCAGGGGAGGCAAGTTGTGGGAAAGTGGTCAGGAAAAGTATGGTAAACAAGGGTTTTTAGTAGGGTTTGTTATGCAGATTAAGTCGGTGCCTCCTCCACTGATAAGGGTTAAGAGTCCTCCTCTTCCTTTAAGAAGGAGAGAAACACATCTCTACAAATGCAAATTCCCTTTATAAATGCAAATTTCCTTTAAAATAAGAAAGTTTTGCCCAGTCTTTAAAGCTTTTTCTGTGTCTTCTGGTTCTAAGTAAACTTTAGCTCAAAATAATCCGTATGCCAAAAAGATATATTTTGGGGTGACACACTTTGGTACCCCCCCAAATGCAAACATTACAGAAATCTAATGCAACTCTGTTAAGGGTTGAATTTTATCCCCCAAGTAATGAAAAACCCCAGAATTTGAGAAGGTGACCTTATTTGGAAAGAAGGTCTTTACAGAAGTAATCAAATTAAAATGAGGTCATTAGGGTGACCCTCACCTGTCCTTATAAAAAGGGGAAATTTGGACACAGAGACAGACTCATATAGAGAGGAAGATGATGTGAAGAGACACAGGGAGAAGATGGCTATGGGAAGATGAAGGCGGAGATTGGAGTTACGCTGCCATTAGCTAAGGAACATCAAAGAGCCCCAGGAAACCACCGGGATCCGGGGGAGAGCCATGGGAGAGATCCTTCCTCACAGCCACAAAAGGAATCAAGCCTGCCCACACCCGGGTCGGACTTACGGCTTCCAGAGCTGTGAGAGAATAGATTCGGTTGTTTATGATGCCCAGTGTGGTCTTTTGTTACAGCAGCTCGAGATACTGATGAAAACCCCAACACAAAAAGGGGTGTAAAGAAAGAATGTTGGTGAATGCGCACAATATATTTTTATCTGAACAAGTGGCTGTATTTGTCCAGAAAAGCCTTTCCCTGGCGATAGACATCATCACTGGTGAGAAAAAGATGTGTCAAAAGCCTGGGTAATGGTGCATCCTGGGGGATCTGGGGCTCTAGTCACACAGATAAACCCGCACAAGTCTGATCAGAACATGGACGGCATTGGCCAAACCCACTCTCTGATGTGGTCCATGATCACAGTGACCTGAAATCCTAATTATCTTTCCTCGGGTGAGACTTTTCCTTTCTACCAGTGGCTAAATAAATTGAACATGACGGATAATTTGGCTTACTTATTTTTAGAATACCCTGTTCTTTAACCTATCTTATGAGCCTTCATTTAAATAATCACTCCAAGCTTCCCCCAACAGAGCATCTTCCGTTCCTTAATTACACCCTTAATGACGACCCATGGCACGGAAGTGACAATTACTCTAGGGACTGCTTCAGCTGTGTTTCTAAGTCACGATCCCTTATCTCTTCTGGCTCCCGGAGGCAAGGTCCCTAGAAAATCCCCCAAAGGAGCCTTGAGCTTCCATCTTTGGAGGATAGAGGTGTGTCTTGAGGATCATCCAGCTTTATATATTCCCTGGGAAGTTGCACTGGAACATTTGCTCACTGAGATTTAATCAGTAATTTCTTGTCCCTTCTTGCAGCATCACTGGATTATAACAGCACATTATTGTAAATACAGGTTCCATCTTAGCAATCTCACAAAGGATTTGCCTGTTCAGAGACCTGGCACCCTCTGACTATCTGACTCTTTTGCTTCTGTCTCCCAGAGGTTTGCAACACATCCTGCTGATGAGGGGTTTTGTGGCTTCTTTTGGATTAGAGTGTGCATAGGGTGATGTCTCCAGATGTTTTTGGAATCCCTCCATGGCTCATCCTGCATCCACAAGCCCCAGATGGGCTCCATCCATGCAAACGACTCAGTCCTGGGGGAGACCAGAGTGTTCCCATTCAAATCATCAGAACTTCAAGTGTAGTCTGTGCTTTACAGATTACTTCTCCATCTGCCTTCCATAACCAAAGTATTTTTGTAGCTCTCCAAGGATGGAGGAATACAGAACAGCAACCAAAATATTTAGTCCAATGACCTGTCTGCAAACTATTGTTAATGAAATGCCATTCTTATGATTAACAGGAAATGCTGTTAAAAAATTATTGCTAAAATAAATAAATTTCTTAATGAAAATTCAGAGAGATGTAGAGATATTGAAATTATTCTGAATGGAAGGAAAATGAAGTCACCATTATCTGGGAGAACCCAGATGACCTAGATCTTCCCCGTGAGAAGTGCCATGGGTCAGAGAAGGGATTTCACCCCTCCCCCCTCTGTCAATCCTTTCTTCCTCCCACCCCCATGTTTAGCTGGGGAGAATTGCACTCATCCTAGAACAGCTTCTATGCACACACTTCCTTCTGGTGCATAATTTCTCCATCCTCACACTCTCCTGTGTTTACCAAATCAGAATTCACTCACCTATGATCCCTCTGTATTACATATGTACTCACCCTGAACATCCAGCCTGCTTAAATAGCAAAACCTTTTTAATATCTCCATATTTTGTTTTTTCTTGAAATTTAAATTCTGCTGTCAATAAGTAAAGTAGAAAAGCCAAATGTGCTTTTTGTTCTGATCAATTCTGAAGCTGGCTTTGGATTTCAGAGACAAAGTTCTCATTACCTGTAGGATGAGTTTGGCTGTCTCAGAGGTTAAGAGACATGTCATCTGGTCTTTTTGCTTTTGGTTTCTCTCTTCTTGTCTGCTCCTGTGCACCACCCCCCTCCCAAATTCATCCACCTCCATGTCACTGGAATCAAATTCCCAGAGCCCATGTCTGGTCCTGCTTCAACACCTGGAGGATTAGTTTCCTGCTCTTTGCAGGATAAGGGCTCAGATCCCCCGCATGGTACTCAAGACCCTTCAAACTTGTTGTCTTTCCTGAGCCTCAACTGGGTTAATTCCTCTGTAAAATATTGTCTGGAATTATTGGAATAATTGTCACTTTCCGTGTAGTAAAGGATCTAACCTTGCCCAAAGAGAGGTCTGGCCTTTGCCTGAAGCTACTGGAAGGCATCTCTAGGTTCTTGGAATGTCCTGCCTGATGGGAGTGTCTTTGTTCACCTGAGGGCCTTGGTCACTGAACAGTCTAACAATGTGATTTATGATGAGGATTTTGGGTCTTGTAGTGTTCACTCTTCTCCCAGAGGACCTGGAAACTAAAGGTCAACCCTGTGGGCAGTTGACCATGCAGCCACCATAAAGACTCTGGACACTGAGGCTTGAGTGAGCTATCCAGGTTGGCCGTACTCTATACATGTTGTCATGTGTTGCTGCCATGAGGGTTTAGTATTCCCCATGACTCCACAGGGAAAGGACACATTTGGGACTCTGTAGGGCTCTGCTTCACGTGTTTCTTCTCCTTATTTATGTTTATGGACGTCCTTTCTCTGAAATAAACCATAACCATGAGCATAACAGCTTTCAGTGAGTTATGTGAGTTCATCCAGGGAATTATTGGGACTGAAGGTGGTTTTGAGAAATCCCTGAACTTAAAATTAGTATCAGAAGTGGGGTGGACTGTGGACCCTGAAATCCACACTATCTTAAAATACACAAAACTGTTCCATTGTCCCATTTCTGTTTTTTCACTCCCCCCCCAACCCCCTCCTCTTTATTCACTGATGGAATCCTTTTCAAACATAAAGACATACTGCACTGATGTAGTTATGTACTGGTCTCATCTGGTAATGAGGGATAAATGAGGGACAGTGTCAGGTTTAATTCATAAATGATTTATGGCTTTGGATTCTGAGTGAAGGGAGCAGACAAGAAGTGAGGTGTCTAGGTATCTTGTTTGGTTCCACTTGTTTCTTTGAAGCAGTGGCTGAATTGGAGGTGGGGGGAGTGTGTCCTCCCTCATGAGAGCAGAAAAGTTAATAATTTATCAACTTCTGTTCACATTCTCATTAGCTCCAGCTTAATTTAGATTAGAAATATCTGCCTCATAATATGAGATAATTTAACTTCCTACTATTTCCTTCAAGTCTCTTTTGTATTAAGAAAAATTTTTTTTCTGAAGTTCTACAAAAATACAAAAATGCTGACACTTGTCTTTGTTTTACTGCTTCCTTTTGGCCATATCAGACCATCCACTGCTGATGTGGGAAGATAGAGCCTTAAAAAATGCTACCCAAAGAATGCTCAGAACAAAGGCATTTCTGAATGCCCAGGCAAAGCACTGCTGTGTTTATACAGAAACCCAGTCCATAGTACTAAACACATCAGCCCCTCTTCCCAAGAGGAGAACCCAAAAGTCCATATGCTTGTGTCATCAGAAGCACCGAAACCATCATATGTCACTAAAGATGGCACTGAGACTGCCCTTGGCCAAGTTCCTGATGCTTGCAGATGATATATTTCCCAAGCACAGACGTTTTCAAATCAATTACTGAGAAGTTGAATGACAGGCTATGAGGCCATCAAAAGACTGCAGTTCCAATCAGGTCTTTGGAGCCAAAACTCAGTCCCTGGTAGCTCATGTGGCTGAGTCCACAAATTGGTTCCATCAGCAATTTAAGCTTTCCGAGAACATCTGAACATACTTTCCTTACAAAAACTGTGGCAGTCCTTCGATGCCTTGACATATAAATGAGTCAGTGCCAAGACTGGTAGAGACTGCCAGTCCCTTTTTGATGGGCAAATTAATATTCATTATTCAACAGGGGAGAAAATGCTGAGTTGTTTATCACTTGTTCATTAGTTTTAGCCAAATAAAGGATAAACATAATTACTCTTATAAACTACTGTGAGAGATCCTAAAAATTATAGGGGTAAAAATGGAAGCCTTCAGGAAAACCTTTTTAAAAATGAGAACCTTGGGTATTAGCAGGTGAGCGGGAATAACAGTTCTCATCTCTACTGGTGCCTGCCAACTCCATCTTGCTTTGGATCCACATGAGAAAGTTTGCCAAGAAAAACACTATTCTACTCTTGCATTTTCTATGGTCTTTGTCTTCACTGATGAGGTGTTGGAGGCATTTTACTACTTGTTACTTCTGTGTGCAGGAATTAAAACTGCTGTACAAGCAAGTTCTCTGTTAAGCAGAAGGCCATTCCTGATGGCACCTACCTCTGAAGTCTAGACTCCCACCTCTGTTTCTGGTAAAGGTTTTCTCCTCCAACTCTTTCTCTGCCATCCCATTCTGTTCCCCTTCCCCGACATCTACAGTTTCAATAACTCAGGACTTGAGATTCTGCTTCTGAATGAGTCTAACTTAATCTTCTGTGGTATGGACTGAATGTTTGTGTTCTCCCAAAATTCATATTTGAAGTCCTAACCTCAAGTATGGCTGTCATTGGAGGGGGTGCCTCTGAGGAAGTAATTAAGGTTAAATGAGGTTATAAGGGTGTGGCCCTGATCTACTAAGAATAGTGTCCTTATAAGAAGAGACACCAGAGCGTTCTTCCCCTGCCCATGCACTGAGGAAAGGCCACGTGAAGATACAGGGAGAAGGCAGCCATCCACAAGTCAGGATGAGAGCCCTCACCAGGAACTGAAAATGCTAGCACTTTGATCTGGGACCTCCTGCCTCCAGAACTGTGAGAAAATAAGTGTCTATTGTTTATGCAATCTATAGTATTTCATTAATGCAATCCAAACAAGCTAATACTCTCTATAGTTCTGGAAATCATAACACATACATACATGCACACACATCTGTGTACGTGTATGCACATATGTGTACACGCATGCTCCCTTTCTCATTTTTACCCCATTGCCCTGCCATTGTGTTTTTAGGAAGTAGTTGATGAGGATACTGGTGATGATGTTTATGTGAAAGAAGAAAGGTATTAGGGTCAGGTGCTTATGTTTTTTTTTTCCCCCCCTCAAAGTACTTATACATTTAGTGCTTCATTTGAGGGGCCTGGATTCATACAGTCATGGTTTACATGATAAAGTCAGTCTCTGAAAGATGAACTTCAGTGAGCAAAACTGTCCTTCCTCAAGTTAATGAAGAGAAAATAAAACTCAGAATCTACAAATCTATAGTGATCTTTCCCTGGTGGGTGCAGGGTGTGATAAAATAAAACATAGATGCATAAAACAGAACCCCAACCTCCCTCAGTCACTGGGTATGAGCTGCCCCTAATGATGTGACCTCAAACAAGGCAGCTCTGCAGCTGAGGCTGGCTCTGAAAGAACTGCAGCTGAGGGCTGTCTGTCCACATACCCCACTGTAGGGCAGCCAATCCTTCCCAGAAGGGGGAGCTGGGCTACCTCTCTGTGTCTACAGCAAGGTGAAGCTCCCTGTGGACCCTTTCCTGATCCTATTCCTATTTCCAAATATGACCACTATACTGAAGCAGGTTTAGATCCTTCCCATCAATGTTTTTATACAGTCAGCAGTCTGTGTCTGCGGGTTCCACAACCACAGATTCAACTGCAGACCAAAAGTACTAAAAATTTAAAAAATCCAGAAAGTTCCAAAAAGAAAAACTTGAATTTGCCATGTGCCAGCAACTAGTTACATAGCATTTACATTGTATTAGGTATCATAAGTAATACAGAAATGATCTGAAGTATACAGGAGGAGGTGCATAGGATATATGCAAATAATATGCTATTTTATATAAGGGACTTGAGCATCAGGAATTTTGGTGTCCATGGGGATCCTGGAACCAAGTCCCCCACCGATATTGAGGGACGACTGTGCTATAAATTACTGGCTCCATAAAAACTACTTGGTTCTGTTTAGTATGCTTTTACTGTACTAATTTAATTTAATTCATTTTCAGTGATATAAAAAAGCTCATTGTGTTTCTATGCTAAAATTTATTTTGTTATGTCCCCCAATGGATATGTGAGGCTTTCCATTTTTTACTCTTACAAGCAAAGCTGCAGTGGACAGTCACCCGCCTGTGTCCCTGGTCTGAAGATTTCTCTAGGGCACAGGTGAAATGGCGGCTCTTATATTTCTGCATCCCCACTGAACCTAGTGCAGTATCCACATACAATTAATACTCAACTATAAAACACCAACCTGCAATTCCTGCAATGATGCTCTCTAAGTTCCTTCCATCCCACACTCAAACTACCAGTTCTTGGAAATCAATACTTAAACAACACAAAGCAGGTAGATTGCTGCTATTAGCAGTGCGAAAGCCTGTATTTCTTTTGAACTGAACTGTTTGTAAACCTGCCTTTTTTGATCGAAAGTTTTTCTCTGGGAACCCTTTCAAGATGGAGAGACTTAGTGTAATATGTATGTAGATGTGGTAAACAAAACAAAAAAGAAAAAAATCTTTCAATCTTGTGTTTTTTAATGTAATCAACATAACAATTGTTATACTGAAAAATGAGGAGGTAAGCAAAACAAAAACAAAGAATAGCCGTGTGAGCAGCCGAAGCAGATGTTTAGGCAGTAAAAGTCTGTGTTTTCATCACAGGACGCACCTTCCCACCCTCCTCAAAATGTGTTTACTCTCACTCTCTCTGTGGTACAGTGGAGACACACAGGGTGACACATATAATTTAGAGATTCAATAATGGATACTCAGCAAAAATGAGAGGTGAGAAAATGAAAATTAATCATTTAAAAAACAAAATGATGGGTTCTTTTGACCCATTCATTCCAAAGAGCACTTTTTTTTTTTTTCATGAACCCACTGTGAACCTGAAATGATGGGTTGGCACCTGCTCCTCTTCTTCCCCAGCAGTGTGAGCTAGCATGCTACCAGATCTCTCTGTGCTCTACATCCTTTACCTGAAAATCAGGTGTAATAATAGCCGCATAGCACAGGGAGATCAGCTTGGTGCTTTGTGACCACCTAGAGGGGTGGGATAGAGAGGGTGGGAGGGAGGGAGACGCAAGAGGGAAGAGATATAGGGACATATGTATATGTATAATGGATTCACTTTGTTATAAAGCAGAAACTAACACACCATTGTAAAGCAATTATACTCCAATAAAGATGTTTAAAAATAAATAAAATAAAATAAAATGATATCATGGAGATAAGTAAGAAAAAAAATTTTTTAATAAAAAATAGCACCTGTTGCATTGGCCCTTGTTGAGACTGAAAGCATAGAAGAAAACCCTTAAGATAATGACCAGTACATATCGGGTGCTCAGTGTTGAGGATGAATAAGCCACGGCAACCCCTGGAAAATTATAATTTTTAAATTGCAATAACTAATGTTAATGATCATGACCTTGTTTCATGGAATAAAAGAAATAATGTTCAGTATTTTCCCCCCAGATGGTTGGTGAATAAAATATAACTCAATAGTAACAGATGAAAGTATAAATATGGATATATATCATTATTAAAATGTGAATAGCAGTATAAAAATAATTGTGACCTTGATTCATTAAGAAAACAATAATAAATAGTGCTCATAATGCTCAATGTTTTCTCAGAAAGTAAAATGGTAAATATGATATTTTGGAATCATTTGTATACAAAAATACCATACAGAATGTAAACCAATGTGCTAGGTTAATTATATCATCATTTCCCAAAACTGTATTCTCCAAGTGCCTTAACAAATTTTCCATGGAAAAGGTATGTTTGTGTTAAAGTATGTTTGGTCAATGTTGGCTTAAAGAAAGTTAAACAGGGATTTCCTCTTTGAGTAATGAATTTGGAAGCTAGATCTAATTTTTCTTGCTAAAAACAAATAGAAAATCTGGGAAAATATTAACAGAAAATTTTAAGCTAACAATGCAGTGAAGAATTATGGAACTAAAATCTAGTAGAGAAAGGAAACCCATAAAGGTAAGCCTGGCATGTAGAATTCCTTTTCCCCAGGAGCTGGTTACCGATTTGGAAGAAATAGCTGAGAAGATAAGAAGATGAACAACGTTGTTAAGAGTCACAAAGAACTAGAGGGCCAAAATTGCAGTTGAGGGTCCAATGTGGGGAGCCCTGGTGAATCCATCTACTATGTGCTGAGCCTCTGTAGAGCTATGCGCTAGCAGTAAAGGGGGAGGGGGTTGTAAGTAAATTTTTTTCTCCCAAGGACTTAGCTTTCTTTACATTATCTTAAGTCTCTGAACTTGGACTGAGATAGACCCTAATTGCCAGTGTCCTGAACTGCTTACCAGAAGCAGTATACATCTAGTACACCTGAAACTAGCACAACATTTTAAATCAATTATACTCCAACATAAAATAGAAATTAAATTAAAAAAAAAAGAAGCAGTATACATCTTTGTGGTAGAAGTTAACGTCATCTGAGGCCATAAGTTATGTCTACGATGTTTTGGGGCACAATTTAGAACTCTTAGTAAAAAATAACCAGATAGAGAAGAAGTCCAGACAACACTAATGAAAACCAAGGACATAACAGATATTAAAAAGTAGACACATAGAGGGACCAGAAGTTGAAAATATCAAATGAAGGCCTTAAAATGACCATAATTATTATATTTTAAAAATAAAACAACAAGATTAAAATTTTGGCAAAGAAATAAAGACCATAAGAAGTTATCAAATAGAAAGTGAAAAATACAATGATCACTATTAAAAGCTCGATGGACAGGTGGACAGATTAAACAATAGGTTAAATGTACTTGGAAAGAGAACTAGAGCTTTGGAATATTCCTCAGAAGGAAATATCCAGAATGAAATATGAAGAGTGACAATAGGACTGAAACTACAAAAGAGAAGTTAAGAAACATAAGAAAATCCCCAAGAAGTTATGTGAAATTGCAGTCCCAGAGAAAGAAGACAGACAGCATGCAGTAGAAAAGACAGTTTTGGAATTTTCTAGGACTAATGAAATATATCAGTACATATGTCCAAGAAGCCCTATCCACCTGCAGCAGAATAAATAAAAATGAAACAGCACACAGATGCAGCAGGATAAGACTGCTGTCATCTGGAGACAAAGAATAAAATCTCAAAAGTAGTCAGAAATAAGAAGTGCGTTACATTCAAAATAGTCAAAATTAGACTTACAGCTCATATCACAACAGAAACAATTATAAATGAAAGACAATGTAATGACATATTCATTCAAAGTGCTGAAAGAAAATAACTGCCAATCTAATTCTTTGAGTAATGAGAATATTTTCAATAATGAAAGTGAACTAAAGTATTTTCAAACAAATAAATATCAGGCAATCCATGTTTAGCAGACTTTAATTAAAGGAGAGAGACGTAGACATAAAATTAAAATGCATAGAAACAATGGTATATGTTAGGGAAAGGGCAACTGTTATTCTAAAATCCGTGCATTGTCCAAGAAGAGATTAAAGTGCCAAGTGATATTACATTTTGAAATATCAAGGATGCAGACTGTAACCACTAAGGTAACTACTAAAAGAAGAGTAAAAGAGTTTTTAACAACCAAACAAAAACGGGGAAGTGGAAAGAAGTGAGACAAAACTGCTCAATAAATCCAAATGAAGGCAAAAAAAGGGGAGACCAAGAAACATAGTTGGGACAAACAGAAAATAGTATTAATATGGTTAGTTTAAAAACTAAAGGTCTAAATTACATTAAATGTAAATAGACTACATGTTTCCATAAAAATAGCAATATGCTGCTTACATGTCATGTACATAAATTATAAGCATACAGAAAGTTTGAAGTAAAAGCATGAAAGAACACATACCATGCAATATTAACAAAATAAAATTTGTGTAACTATATTAATATCAAACAGAGTAAACTTTAAGGCAAAACACATTGCTAGAGACACACAGAGGCATTTCATTATGAGAAAAGCATCAATTCACAATTGAGTATAAACTTATACATCTCTATCACTTACTAAAGTGTATTCAAATATTTTAAAGCAAACTGAACAGAATTACAAACAGAAATTCAAAAGTTTATAATCACCTTGACAGATTTTAAAACAACTTTCTTAGTAATTTTAAGAACAAGAATAAAAATAGGGAGAGTCAAGACATTCTTGAAGAAGACAAAATAGAGAAATTGCTTTACCAAGCAATTAAATGAAATCAAATTAAATTTGTATGTTATATAATTAAATTATGTACCAAGACTTATTAAGTTACAGTGATTAAGATAGTGTGGTGCTTTGACCTGTGGGTAGAAAAATAGCCCAGTGAAACAGAGTGGAGTCCAGAAACAGATCATGCATATATGGACACCTGATTTACAGAAAAGGTGGCACTGAAGTATGACAGGAGAAAACAGTTGTTTTCAATAAATGGTGTTGGGCCAATTGGATTTATATATGGAAAAAAATGTAAACCCTACATCATACCATACAAAAGAATCAATTTCAGATGAATTATAGACCTAAATGTAAAAGATAAAATACTAAAACTTTAGAAAATAATGTTAGAATATGTTCATGAACAGGATAGAGAACATTTTCTTAAGTATGACACAAATTCATTCAACATAAAAAGAATGAATAAAAATGGATTATATCAAAATTAAGAAATTCTGTTCATCAAAAAACAATGTTAAGAGGGTGAGACAAGTCACAAAAAAATATAAATAACACTGACAAATCATACAAAAATAAAGCCAAACAGCCCAATAAAAAGGGTACAAGTGACTTGATTAAATAGTCTATTAAAAAAAAAACCAAACAGTTCTAAGGATTCAACTTCACAAGTCAGCAGGGAAATGAAAATTAAAACCACAATGTAATATTACTTCATTCCCACCAGAATAACTAAAATTGAAATATCTTACAGTACCAACTCAAACTCTCATACAGTGCTGGTGGGAGTGTAAACTAGTTTAGCTACTTTGGAAAACTGCTTGGCATTATTTAAGTTAAACATATCTGATAATCTAGCAATTCCTCTCCTAGGTATGTGAACAACAGAAATACATTCACATGCTTAGCAAGTGACAGCTACAAGAATGTTCACAACAGCATTTGTCACAATAGTCCCTAAAGGGAAATAATCCAAAAGATTATTGATGTTAGAATGGACAAATAATTTGATATAATTAGACAAGGGTATACTGTATAGTAGAGAAAATGAATAAACCAAGCTCCATCCAACAAATGAATGGATCTCACAATCATGATGTTGAATGAGAGAAGCAAAACACAAAGGACCATATACCTCATACTTCCATTTATATAAAGTTCAAAACTGGAAAACTGCACTATGGTGTTAGGAGTGAAGACAATAATCATCTTGGGGAAGAATAAAAGGAAATGAGATGGTGATTGAGAGGGAGGATGAGAAAGCATCTAGATTATCTACAACATTCCATTTCTAAACTTGTATGATGATAAATTAGATATTCACTTTGTGATCATTTGTGGAGATGTAATGCAGGTCTTCTGTACTGTTTGATACATGACTTATATGTCAATTTTTTTTTAAGTTCTATAAAAGGGAGAAAAAGAGAAGTTACATAGGTTTCTTTAGTTCAGGACTTCTGTGAGAATTTAACACACATGAGTCTTCAAGTGTAGGAATATAGTATGTAGTTTATCCTGACTTACTTGATCACAGAAAACTTCTTCTTAACCACTGAAGGATCTGTGGTTTCCAGGGAATAGTTTGGGAATCTCTGAATTTTCTGTAGTTCATAATCATCCATAGCAATCCCTATGCTATTATAGTTATTTCTAGAAATCAACAGGAACAAACCTTATTTGATAAATGTACAGAAGGCTTGCTAGAATGTTGTCCTCAGGGTTGACAACTATAGCAGCCTCACTAATAAGATTACATTTAATAGCCAGAATGCAGCCTTGACTGCTATAACAAAATAACCCAAAATAAGAGCGGTGTGCTTATACAAGATAGTTCACATTTCTTGGAAGTCTGAATACCATTCCAAGGCTGGTATGGTGGTTCTGCTATCATCAAAAGCCAAGGCTCATTCTGCCATCTTGTTCTGCCACCTTTCTATATGAAGCTTTCTTCTCATGGCCCATGATGGCTGTTGGTGCTCCACCCAACACACATCCACATTTAAGCTAGTGGTATTAGGGAAACGGGAAAAGGTAGGAGGGAATACTTCTCATTTTAAGGGGATGGCTTAGAATTAATATATATTATTTCTACTTTCTCACCATTAGTCAGAATTTAGTCACATAGCCACACCTAGCTGCAAGGGAGGCTGGAATAAGCATCACTGACAAATTAATATATAGATTTATTTTACTAAAGGAAGAGAGAGAGGATAGGGATTGGGGGGGAATGTCCTTGATCCTTCCCTAAGTAAATTCCTCCAGAGGGAGTTTTAAAAGATACTCCCTTTCGTTGGTATATCCTACAAACAATATCAGTGATAAAGTACAGGGAAATCAGAACCTAGATAAAAGTAAAAAAGACCTGCAGAAAGGAACAATGATGGCCAGTTTCAGTGGCATTACATCAACAGGACTCTGGTTATTTCTGCCTTTTAGAAGAGGGAGGCAATCTGGAGAATGTTCCATCTTTGACAGAACACCTAAGCAGCTGGTTCACCAGGAAAGTGCTGCAGAGAATGTTTCGACCAGATGACCAATATGTGTCGAACATCTGTTGGTGTGAAGTCGTGTCATATGTTGGAAACAGCAGGAGCTTTGGAGGTCAAAAGGACCTGGCTCTGAACTTTGCTTTGCCACTTCCTACATTGCATAATCTTCTAAGCCCAAACCAAAAGCAAACCAAACCCCACCAACGTCTGGGTTTTCATTTTAGTGTCTTTTCATCGGTATTGATTGCCTCTTCCCATGAATCTGATTTCAGTGTGTAAACGTTGCTGCTTCTCCCGAAACCGCACTGCCTGCAAGACACCTAATTAACAGGTGCATTTTGAAAGACACCTAACAAAAGCCTCCCTGTGTATCTGAACACAAGGACTCTCATTAGTAAATGAGAGGTGATTATTTATACCGCTTCTATAATTAAAAATTCTGAAAACTAATTACAATTATCCATCAGTATTTCAACATGCCAGAACTGAAGATCATAACCTTCCTTGCAGCATTGTTCTTTCTTCTCTTCCCATTCTAATCGCCTCAAGGGCCCCACTGCTTTCCTTTTGAAAACTCTGCAGTAGCTCTCTAGTTCCCAGAACGTAATTGTTTGTTTTCCATATATTTCCTCCAGTTCCCGGCTGTTAGAAGGGCTATTTTTTTGTCATCTCTGAAATGGGAAGGGAAGTGCCAACAATTGCTTCATCGTAATACCTTGGCTATCCAAATAGATATTTGAAAGATGGAAGACTCGGGTTGCAGCCGCTGTGCCTATGTCCTGATTTGTTTCTCAACCTGTTCTTCTTGTCCTGTGCAACCTGTCAGGGCTTCTAGGTGTCTCTTGTAAACATCACATGTAATTCATAGCCATTAGTTCCACCCATGTATCAAACAGGGAGAAAAACCAAAATATCAGACGTTCCAGTTAATTAAAGTAACTGCATTGAGAAGACTCATCTGAGTTTCTCTTGCAAGTAATTTTTGAACCCCAGATGAAGCAACAGAGAAATTTCCATCTGTTGATTACATCTTCATCATCATCATGACACCACCATCATTATAATTATCCCAACACATTGGCATTGGAGTCCCCCCCTCACTGGGTGCACAACACCCCACACTGTGGGCATGGGAGTTCATGCTGGCATGGAAACCATCCAGGCCTGCTTCAAGCAATGGACATATGCCATTTCACAAGATAGGATAGCTTCTGGAAATTGTTCTGTAGATTGACTCTCAAATGCCCCAAGGAAGCTGAATTTTCCAGCCATGTGTGTCTGCACGGGCTTATGGTTTAAAATGACACCTGGTGAGGAGTTTCTCACTAAAAGACTTTGGATAGTGCTAAGAAGGGAGTAGATTTAGACCACTACCAAGAGCTGGATTTGACCATCAAAGTTTTGCTAGAATCAGAGAAAAAGTTCTCTACTTTCAAAGCTAAGGATAGTAAGTTGGAAAGTATAGTCTCTGGACCAACTTCACAGGGTCACAAAAAATTAATAAGCTTGTTTGGCTGAAATGACTGGCAACTTTTGATTCTCTGCCTTTTGGTTTTATCAACTAGAACACTAGACAGTCATCGCTTAACTATGGGGGGACTTTTTGTCAGGTAGAGATGTGTCCCACCCTCCCTAGCAGGAACTGCCATTCTTCCAAAGCAACAGGACACAATTGGGGAAGATGAAAGATGGAGGTTGCTCTGGCAGTGTCATACTCTGGCAGGGGTTGATCACAGGTAACAGGCACAAGAGATAATTTCATCTCAGCCTAGCAGAGCTGCTTTACAAGAAAGACACTGGGAATTTGACTATAATCCATGATCATTTTCCTTCCTTCTGTCTGTACTTCATAGGATGGATTCCAAATTGCACTCAAAGTAGAGAGAAAATGGGACCAAAGGCAATATAACATGCTTATATGCAAATATCAAGCCAGTGGAAGTTTTCTCAATTGGAAATTATGATAGATATAAAAACTAGATTTTTTAATTATAGTTTATAAGTGTCCTGTGCCTCCCCTTGTTATAGGAGGGTACTTCCCCCTCATGTTAAATTAAGACATGCTCATGTGACTTGCATTGGCCAATGGTAGGTGAGCAGTGTGATATGCATCATTTTCCGTTGAAAGCCTGAGGAGTTAGCATGTGTGTAACCACTATGTCTTCTCTATCACTGTATCACCACTGCTACCATGATGGACAGCAATGTTCCAGAGAGAGCATGCACTATTAGTGTCTGCTATTATTGTGCTGGCCAAAGTAACAAGAAACGCCACTGATCAATTTTATAATTATGTATGTTATAATTTCTGCAATAACCACAATACTGTAACTTCCAATGAATGAGGGGAAAAGAAAAGAATGAGAAAACAAATAATTTCAAAATATGCTTAAAAAAAAGAAAATGAAAAGAAAAATAGAAATGTCAGAAAAATGGGAAAAATTAAGTGACACAGTATGAAATTAAAATGTATCATTTTTACAATCCACATGAAAAATATTGTCATATTTCCAGTTCACAGGTGACATATCTAAAAGCTAAGAGTACAGTGTTTAAAAGTAAAGGCATAAAAAAAACATACTTGACAAATACTAATAAATCAAAGCTAGCATCACTGTTTTTGTTTTTAAACATCTTTATTGGAGTATAATTGCTTTACAATGGTGTGTTAGTTTCTGCTTTATAACAAAGTAAATCAGCTATACATATACATATATCCCCATATCTCCTCCATCTTGCATCTCCCTCCCACCCTCCCTATCCCACCTCTCTAGTGGTCACAAAGCACCGAGCTGATCTCCCTGTGCTATGTGGCTGCTTCCCACTAGCTATCTATTTTACATTTGGTAGTGTATATATGTACATGTCACACTCTCACTTCATCCCAGCTTACCCTTCCCCCTCCCAGTGTCCTCAAGTCCATTCTCTATGTCTGCATCTTTCTTCCTGTCCTGCCCCTAGGTTCTTCAAAACCATTTTTTTTTTTAGATTCCATATATATGTGTTAGCATACAGTATTTGTTTTTCTTTTTCTGATTTACTTCACTCTGTATGACAGACACTAGGTCCATCCACCTCACTAAAAATAACTCAATTTCGTTTCTTTTTATGGCTGAGAAATATTCCACTGTATATATGTACCACATCTTATTATCCATTCATCTCTCAATGGACACGTAGGTTGCTCCCATGTACTGGCTATTGTAAATAGAGCTTCAAAGAACATTGTGGTACATGACTCTTTTTGAACTATGGTTTTCTCAGATTATATGCCCAGTAGTGGGATTGCTGGGTCATATGGTAGTTCTATTTTTAGATTTTTAAGGAACCTCCATACTGTTCTCCATAGTGGTTGTATCAATTTACATTTCCACTAAAAGTGCAAGAGGGTTCCCTTTTCTCCACACCCTCTCCAGCATTTATTGTTTGTAGATTTTTTGATGATGGCCATTCTAATGGGTGTGAGGTGATACCTCATTGTAGTTTTGATATGCATTTCTCTAATGATTAGTGATGTTGAGCATCCTTTCATGTGTTTGTTGGCAATCTGTATATTTTCTGTGGAGAAATGTCTATTTAGGTCTTCTGCCCATTTTTGGATTGGGTTGTTTGGTTTTTTTTGATATTGAGCTGCATGAGCTGCTTGTATATTTGGAGATTAATCCTTTGTTAGTTGCTTTGCAAATATTTTCTCTCATTCTGAGGATTGTCTTTTCGTCTTGTTTATGTTTTCCTTTGTTGTGCAAAGCTTTTAAGTTTCATTAGGTCCCATTTGTTTATTTTTGTTTTTATTTCTATTTCTCTAGCAGGTGGGTCAAAAAGGATCTTGCTGTGATTTATGTTATAGAGTGTTCTGCCTATGTTTTCCTAAGAGTTTTATGTCTGGCCTTACATTTAGGTCTTTAATCCATTTTGAGTTTATTTTTGTGTATGGTGCTAGGGAGTGTTCTAATTTCATTCTTTTACATGTAGCTGTCCTGTTTTCCCAGCACCACTTATTGAAGAGGCTGTCTTTTTTCCATTGTATATTCTTGCCTCCTTTATCAAAAATAAGGTGACCATTATGTGTGTGGGTTTATCTCTGGGCTATCTATCCTGTTCCATTGATCTATATTTCTGTTTTTGTTCCAGTACCATACTGTCTTGATTACTGTAGCTTTGTAGTATAGTCTGAAGTTGAGGAGCCTGATTCCTCCAGCTCCATTTTTCTTTCTCAAGATTGCTTTGGCTATTCGGGGTCTTTTGTGTTTCCATACAAATTGTGAAATATTTTGTTCTAGTTCTGTGAAAAATGCCATTGGTAGCTTGATAGAGATTGCAATGAATCTGTAGATTGCTTTGGGTAGTGTAATAATTTTCACAATGTTGATTCTTCCAGTCCAAGATGGTATATCTCTCCATCTCTTTGTATCATCTTCAATTTCTTTCATCAATGTCTTATAGTTTTCTGCATAGAGGTCTTTTGTCTCCTTAGGTAGGCCTATTCCTAGGTATTTTATTCTTTTTGTTGCAGTGGTAAATGGGAGTGTTTCACTAATTTTTCTTTCAGATTTTTCATCATTATTGTATAGGAATGCAAGAGATTGCTGTACATTAATTTTGTATCCTGCTACTCTACCAAATTCATTGATTAGCTCTCATACTTTTATGGTAGCATCTTTAGGATTCTCTATGTATAGTATCATGTCATCTGCAAACAGTGACAGCTTTACTTCTTCTTTTCCTATTTGGATTAATTTTATTTCTTTTTCTTCTCTGGTTGCTGTGGCTAAAACTTCCAAAACTATGTTGAATAACAGTGGTGAGAGTGGACAACCTTGTCTTGTTCCTGATCTTAGAGGAGATGGTTTCAGTTTTTACCATTGAGAACAATGTTGGCTGTGGGTTTGTCATATATGGCCTTTATTATGTTGAGGTAAGTTCTCTCTATGCCTACTTTCTGGAGAGCTTATATAATAAATAAGTGTTGAATTTTGTCAAAAACTTTTTCTAAAAAAAAAAAAAAAAACTTTTTCTGCATCTATTGAGATGATCATATGATTTTTCCCCTTCATTTTGTTAATATAGTTTATCACATTGATTGATTTGCGTATATTGTAGAATCCTTGCATTCCTGGGATAAACCCCACCTGATCATGATGTATGATCCTTTTAATGTGCTATTGGATTCTGTGTGATAGTATTTTGTTGAGGATTTTTGCATCTATGTTCATCAGTGATATTGGCCTGTAGTTTCCTTTCTTTGTGACATCTTTGTCTGGTTTTGGTATCAGGGTGATGGTGGCCTTGTAGAATGAGTTTGGGAGTGTTCCACCCTCTGCTATATTTTGGAAGAGTTTGAGAAGGATAGGTGTTAGCTCTTCTCTAAATGTTTGATAGAATTCACCTGTGAAGCCATCTGGTCCTGGGCTTTTCTTTGTTGGAAGATTTTTAATCACAGTCACAATTTAAGTGCTTGTGATTGGTCTGTTTATATTTTCTATTTCTTCCTGGTTCAGTCTCGGAAGGTTGTGCTTTTCTAAGACTTTGTCCATTTCTCACAGGTTGTCCATTTTATTGGCATATAGTTGCTTGTAGTAATCTCTCATGATCCTTTGTATTTCTGCAGTGTCAGTTGTTACTTCTCCTTTTTCATTTCTAATTCTGTTGATTTGAGTCTTCTCCCTTTTTTTCTCTTGAGTCTGGCTAATGGTTTATCAATTTTGTTTATCTTCTCAAAGAACCAGCTTTTAGTTTTATTGATCTTTGCTATTGTTTCCTTCATTTCTTTTTCATTTATTTCTGATCTGATCTTTATGATTTCTTTCCTTCTTTTAACTTTGGGGTTTTTTGTTGTTGTTGTTGTTATTTCTCTAATTGCTTTAGGTATAAGGTTAGGTTGTTTATTTGTGATGTTTCTTGTTTCTTGAGGTAGGATTGTATTGCTATAAACTTCCCTCTTAAGACTGCTTTTGCTGCATCCCATAGGTTTTGGGTCGTTGTGTTTTCATTGTCATTTTTTTTAAGGTATTTTCTGATTTCCTCTTTGATTTCTTCAGTGATCTCTTGGTTATTTAGCAGTGTATTGTTTCACCTCCATGTGTTTGTATTTTTTACAGATTTTTTCCTGTAATTGATATCTAGTCTCATAGCATTATGGTTGGAAAAAATACTTGATACAATTTCAATTTTCTTAAATTTACCAAGGGTTGATTTGTGACCTGGGATATGATTTATCCTGGAAAATGTTCCATGAGCACATGAGAAGAAAGTGTATTGTTTTGTTTTTGGATGGAATGTCCTATAAATATCAATTAAGTCCATCTTGTTTAATGTATCATTTAAAGTTTGTGTTTCCTTATTTATTTTTATTTTGGATGATATGTCCATTGGTGAAAGTGGGGTGTTAAAGTCCCCTACTATGATTGTGTTACTGTTGATTTCCCCTTTATGGCTGTTAACATTTGCCTTATGTATTGAGGTGCTCCTATGTTGGGAGCATAAATATGTACAATTGTTATATCTTCTTCTTGGATTGATCTCTTGATCACTGTGTAGTGTCCTTCTTTGTCTCTTGTAATAGTCTTTATTTTACAGTCTATTTTGTCTGATATGAGAATTTCTACTACAGCTTTCTTTTGATTTCCATTTGCTTGGAACATCCTTTTCCATCCCCTCACTTTCAGTCTGTATGTGTCCCTAGGTCTGAAGTGGGTCTCTTGTAGACAGCATATATACGGGTCTTGTTTTTGTATCCATTCAGCCAGTCTATGTCTTTTGGTGGGAGAATTTAATCCATTTACATTTAAGGTAATTATCGATATGTATGTTCCTATTACCATTTTCTTAATTGTTTTGCACTTGTTATTGTCAGTCTTTTCCTTCTCTTGTGTTTCCTTCCTAGAGAAGTTCCTTTTGCATTTGTTGTTAAGCTGGTTTGGTGGTGCTGAATTCTCTTAGCTTTGCTTGTATGTAAAAGTTTTAATTTCTCTGTCCAATCTGAATGAGTTCCTTGCTGGGTAGTGTAATCTTGGTCGTAGGTTTTTCCCTTTCATCACTTTAAATATGTCCTGTCACTCTCTTCTGGCTTGCAGAGTTTCTGCTGAAATATCAGCTTTTAACCTTTTGGGGTTTCCCTTGTATGTTACTTTTTGTTTTTCCCTTGCTTTTTAATATTTTTTCTTTGTATTTAATTTTTTATAGTTTGATTAATATGTGTCTTGGCTTGTTTCTCCTTGGATTTATCCTGTATGGGACTCTCTGTGCTTCCTGGACTTGATTGACTACTTCCTTTCCCATATTAAGGAAGTTTTCCACCATAATCTCTTCAAATATTTTCTCAGTCCCTTTCTTTTTCTCTTCTTCTTCTGGCACCCCTATAATTCGAATGTTGGTATGTTTAATGTTGTCCCAGAGGTCTCTGAGACTGTCCTCAATTCTTTTCTTTCTTTTTTCTTTATTCTTCTCTGTGGTAGTTATTTCCACTATTTTATCTTCCAGGTCACTTCACCATTCTTCTGCCTCAGTTATTTTGCTATTGAATCCTTTCAGAGTATTTTTAATTTCTTTTATTGTGTTGTTCATCATTTGTTTGCTCTTTAGTTCTTCTAGGTCCTTGTTAAACATTTCGTGTATTTTCTCATTCTATTTCCAAGATTTTGGATCATCTTTACTATCATTACTCTGAATTCTTTTTCAGGTAGACTGCCTATTTCCTCTTCATTTGTTTGGTCAGGTGAGTTTTTACCTTGCTCCTTCATCTGCTGCGAGTTTCTCTGTCTTCTCATTTTGTTTTACTTACTGTGTTTGGTGTCTCCTTTTCACAGGCTGCAGGTTCGTAGCTTCTGTTGTTTTTGGTGTCTGCCCCCAGTGGCTGAGGTTGTTTCAGTGGGTTGTGTAGGCTTCCTGGTGGAGGGGACTAGTGCCTGTTCTGGTAAATGAGGCTGGATCTTGTCTTTCTGGTGGGCAGGGTCGTGTCTGGTGGTGTGTTTTGGAGTGTCTTTGACCTTATTATGATTTTAAGCAGTCTCTCTGCTAATTTGTGTTCCTGTCTTGCTAGTTGTTTGGTATAGGGTGTCCAGCACTGTAGCTTGCTAGTTGTTGAGTGGAGCTGGGTTTTAGCATTGAGATGGAGATCTCTGGGAGATCTTTCGCCATTTGATATCATGTGGACCCGGGAGGTCTCTGGTGGACCAATGTCCTGAACTCAGCTCTCCCACCTCAGACACAGAGGCCTGACACCCATCCGGAGCACCAATACCCTGTCAGTCACAAGGCTCAGAGGAAAAGGGAGAATAAAAGAAAGAAAGAAAGAAGGAAAGATAGGAAAAAAAGAAAGAAAGAAAGAATAAAATAAAAGTTATTAAAAGTAAAAAATAATTCTTAAAAATAAAAAAAGTAACTTAAAAAAAAAGAAAGAAAAAAAGAAAGAAAGAAAGAAGAGGGCAACCAAACCAAAAAAACCCAAAAAAAAAACAAAAAACCAAATCCACCAATGATAACAAGCATTAAAAACTATACTAAAAAAATAAAATAAAAGGACAGACAGAACCCTAGAACAAATGGTAAAAGCAAAGCTATACAGACAAAATCACAAAAAGTCCACCGCCTCAATTTTGGGATGATTCGTTGTCTATTCAGGTATTCCAGAGATGCAGGGTACATCAATTTGATTGTGAAGATTTAATCCACTGCTCCTGAGGCTGCTGGGAGAGATTCCCCTTTCTCTTCTTTGTTCGCACAGCTCCCGGGGTTCAGCTTTGGATTTGGCTCTGCCTCTGTGTGTCGGTCACCTGAGGGCATCTGTTCTTCGCTCAGACAGGACAGGGTTAAAGTAACAGCTGATTATGGGGCTCTGGCTCACTCAAGCCAGGGGAGGGATGGGTACGGAATGCGGGGTGAGCCTGCAGCGGCAGAGGCCGGCGTGATGTTGCAACAGCCTGGGGCGCACCGTGTGTTCTCCCGGGGAAGTTGTCCCTGGATCATGGCACTCTGGCAGTGGTGGGCTGCACAGGCTCCCAGGAGGGGAGGTGTGAATAGTGAACTGTGCTTGCACACAGACTTCTTGGTGGCTGCAGCAGCAGCCTTAGCATCTCATGCTTGTCTCTGGTGTCCATGCTGATAGTCGCAGCTCGCACCCATCTCTGGAACTTGTTTAGGTGGTGCTCTGAATCACCTCTCCTTGTGCACCCCAAAACAATAGTCTCTTGCCTCTTAGGCAGTTCCAGACTTTTTCCCGGACTCCCTCCCAGCTAGCTGTGGCACACTAGCCCCCTTCAGGCTGTGTTCATGCAGCCAACCCCAGTCCTCTCACTGGGATCTGACCTCCGGAGCTGGAGCCTCAGCTCCCAGCCCCCGTCCGCTCTGGCGGGTGAGCAGAGAAGCCTCTCAGGTTGGTGAGTGCTGTTTGGTACTGATCCTCTGTGAGGGAATCTCTCTGCTTTGCCCTCTACACCATTATTGCTGTGCTCTCCTCTGTGGCTCTGAAGCTTCCCCCGCCAACCCCCCTCCACCCACCCCTGTCTCACCAGTGAAGGGCCTTCCTAGTGTGTGGAAACTTTTCCTCCTTAACAGCTCCCTCCCAGAAATGCAGGTCGCTTCCCTATTCTTTTGTCTCTGTTTTTTCTTTTTCCTTTTGCCCTACCCAGGTACATGGAGGAGTTTCTAACTTTTGGGGAAGTATGAGGTTTTCTGCTAGCGTTCAGTAGGTGTTCTGTAGGAGTTTTTCCACATGTAGATGTATTTCTGATGTATTTGTGGGGAGGAAGGTGATCTCCACGTCCTACTCCTCGACATCTTGAAAGTCTCCCCTAGCATCACTCTTTTAACATCAAACTGGACTTGAAGGGAAAAACTATTATCTAAGAATAAGAGAGTTACTCATAGTGACAAATAATTTGATTGACCAGAAAAACATAATGATTCTAAGTAGGTATGCATCAAACAGCACAGGTCACAATACATAAAGCCAAAAATGATAAACAAACAAATAAATAAATAAATACACAAATATAAAATCATACTGGGAGATTTTTAACACTTTATCTGGGGATCATAGAATAATCTGACACATGAAATATCTATATAGTACATTTGAATTAGCTGATTTTAAAAACCTGACCCAATAGTCATATAAAATGCTACACTTAAGAGAATACATAATCTTGTCAAACACACTAAGTAATAAACCCAATCTCAACAAATAACAAAGAATTGACAACATGGGAACCATGTTTGTAAATAAAAATGAGAGTCAGGAATCAATATTTAAAGATACCTATGAAAAATTCTATATGTCTGGAAATTTTAAAACTCACTTCTGAATAACTATTTAGTCATATATTAGGTCATAATAGAAAGTAGAATAAATGTAGACTAGGAAAATAATAAAAATAATACATATTGAACATACTAAGACCATATATGTATATACATCCTTAAGTGCTGATGCTAGAAAAGAAGAAAGTCTGAAAATTCATGAGAAAATAATTCATCTAAAAAAGGTAGAAAGGGACTTCACTGGTGGTCCAATGGTTAATCATCTGCCTTCCAATGCAGGGGACACAGGTTCAATCCCTGGCTGGGGAACTAAGATCCCACATGTCGTGGGGTAATCAAGCCTGCACACCACAACTACTTAGCACATGGGCCACAACTAGAGAGCCCGCATGCCGCAACTACAGGACCCACATGCTCTGGAGCCTGTGCACCAAAACTACAGAACCTGCACACTGCAACGAGGAGCCCGTGCACCACAGTGGAGGATCCTTCATGTTACAACAAATATCCTGCATGCTGCAACTAAGACCCAACACAGCCAAAACTAAAATAAATAAATAAATAAATATTAAAAAAATAAAAAGGTAGAAAAAGAATAATAAAATAAATACAAAATAAGTAGATGAAGATGATAATAAAGATAAAAGAAAAAATTGAAAAATAGAAAATAAAATATGGTGAGAATAGAGCTAACAACTGGTTCTTTAATGAATCTAATAAAGTTGATAACTTTTGGGCAAGATTTATCTAGAAAAAGGGAAAATGCACAAATGAAAGATGTTAAGGATAATGTTGCAACATAGAAACTAATAAGAAGATACTGTCATTTCAATACATAAAAAATTAGACAGATAAAATATTTCCCATCAAACAAATAAATCCATATTTTAAAAAATACCAAATATAGCAAGAGATAAAATGATCTCCAGTTTCTTTGATGACACTAGCACAACATTAATTAGAACATGTGACTAAAAAAGTATAAGAAAAATTACATTCCCATCTTTTTCTTTAAAATCCTAAACAAAATATTAAACTAAATCCAGCTTGATTTATAACCTTAATAAATCATGAGCAGGTTGGGTTTATCTCAGAAATGGAAGGTGGATTTAGCATTAAGAAATTACAGCAGTTTACCACATTAATAGATTAAAAGAGAATAATCATATGATTGTCTCATCAGATGCAGAAGAAAAGTTTTTGGCAACTTCTAACATCGATTCGTGACAAAATTTCATAACAAACTGAGGGAAAGGAGCCGCTTTAATTTGGTAGACTATCTTTAGAAACATACTTCATCAGAGTTCATTCTTAATAGTGAAACATTAAAAGCAGCTTCTTTAGAAGTAGACCAGAGTGTTCACTATTCCACCTGTGTTCAACATTGCATTAAGGGTTTTAGCCAGTTCAGTAAGGCAAGAAGACTACGTCATAGAAATTGGAATAAAAGAAACAAAACTTGTTATCTGTTACAGTTGCACTACAGGAATGGAATAAACTCCTGCCAACTAAAGAATGTCCACTCACCATTCAGCTCTACAAGGATAGAGTCATTAGGCGCTGTGGGTCACTGACCTTCAACACACTCTGAAAGGATTTCAGGGCAGAGATCAGGAAGGAGGCACTCTGTGCTCTGGGAAATCTGGCAGAACAGGCCTTCAGATAGTTATATATTTTCAGGAGAAAATTTTATAAACCCAATATCTTGCATCTTCCCATACTTAGAAAAGCACTAAAATCATTAAATAAGGTAGCTGCTCCTCATTACTAGCAGCAACCTTCAACCAAGATGAGTGCTTGATTGCAGGTACCCTTCTCCGAAGTCACATATATATTGACCTCCCCCCCACACCCTGCCTCTTCAGAACAGTTCCTCAGAGCTATCTCCTGGGCTATAGTCCTCAGTAAGTCCCTCAAAAAAACTGGAGCTCACAGCTCTCACGTAGTGGATTTCTATTTCAGTCGATACTGCCTACTCAAAATTTGGTTGGGATGTGGAGACTGATGATACCACACATACACTTAAAGGGTATGAAAATGTTTATTATTCACATAACAAGACTTTCTGGGGAGAGCAGGGCAGGATCCCGAGTTGGTCCAAAAATGGCTTGAGAAATCAGGAACAGGAAATTGGCCCGTGGTTTTTATGGTGTTTAGGTTCCCATGTGCAAGGCCTGGGGCTTGAGTGGTTCAAATGTCATGCTTGACCACCCAGATTTTCTCATCAGCTTGCTCAGATGTGGGGCAGAGAGGAGGTGGGAGGAGAGTTAAGAGCTGACAGCAGTCAAACATCAAAATTGGAGTCAGACTCTTTATTACACTATTTAGAGATGATATTATTGAAATTAAAAACGTGAAAACACTGCAGATTAAGTATCAAAATTACTAATAAATAAAACAGTAAAATTGCTAGGTATAAAATCTGTAGACAAATTCAGTTGTATTTATATAAACTAGCAGCAACAGGTAGACATTTAGATTAGAAGAAGATTTACAACAGCATCAAAAACTACCTAGAGATGAATCTAACAAAAATGTAGGAATTGTCAGAGGGAAATTTATAGAATATTAATAAAAATTATTTTTACAAAATCCAATAACAGAAAGCTCTCAATTCTGCCCAAATTAAATGAAATCTATTCAAAAGAGCAAAGCCCTATTTTGAAACTTTATTAAAAAGAGCACTGGCTCTTCCATTCTTTGGCTAACTGACACATGCTCTTTCCGCAGAACCATTGGTTTTGTTTGAAATTTGTCGCATGGCTCTGCCAAGCTGTGAAAGGCTGCAGAATGTGGGGAAGCAGGCAGAATTACTGATAAGCACCATCGTCCCTGCAAAATGTCCAGTAAAACTGAGCATGCACAAATCTTCTGACAAAGTTTAGATCATGAAGAAACTCTTGAACATATACACTAGAAGGTGTTGACTTAAAGAAAAATACACAACATGAGAGTTGTGAGTTTAAGGCTTTTTCAGGGTCTTACTGAGGATCATAGCGTGGGAAACAGACTTCCAGATAGTTCTGAGGAATTTCTCTGAAGAGGTAGGGAAGGAGCAAGTGTATATATATATATAAATTTTTTGGCTAGGAAATAAAGTCAGTCAAACATACATCTTGGTAAAAGATTACTGCTAATCACAAATAACAGATACCTCAAGTTAATGATTTTAGTGCTTTTCTATGTAAGAGAAGATGCAAGAATCTGGGGTCATTGAAATTTTTCTTGAGATATGCATCTTAACTATCTATGGGCTGTTTATCCAAAGCACAGAATACCTCATCCTAAATTCCCCTCAGGGTGCACTGTCAGTGGGCAACTGTAGTGGGTTGTGATTTAACTGTTTGTTTGGATGATGAGTGACATTCTTAGTTCCTTCTTTTTTTTTTTTTTTCTTTTCACGGAGGCATATCCAAATCTGTCTTTAACAGCATTGTTCATAATAGCAAAAAAGTTGGAAATGATCCAAAGTCCATCAACTGTAGAATGGGTAAATAAATTGTACATTCTCACAATGAAGTATTCTCACTGAGGGCTGGAGTCAGCTATGCTGCCTTGCAAGAGCTATTTGTGCACCTTTCTTCCCAACTCTGCTTGGAGGGGCTTTACTTTACACCACAGAAATGGGCAAATGGTACAAATCAGGGGTTTTGCACTTTGGAGAGCCTGTTGTTAAACATTCACCAACACACCACTGTCTGTACTACAGTAAGGGTGACAAACTATAGCCATATGCACCAGCATCGTTAAATCTCTGTATAATGTGTATTATGTGGAGAAAAAGAATAAAGTTATAGAAGAATACACACAGTATTATCCTACTTATCTAAAGTTTCAAAACTGACAAAAATAAGTACAAGAATAACCAGGCAGTTAAGGAAAAAAAAAAATATCAAGGAAACCAATGAAATGGTTCATAGCAAATTTTGAATGTGATTATTCAAAGGAGGTAGATCCAGGGGATTGAGAAGAAAGAACACATGAAGGAGGGAGTTTGGTTCATGGCTCTGTTCTATTTCTTGGCTTCAGTCACGGGTCAATGAATAGTCATTTTCTAATAGATCTTTCAATTGTTCATACATATTTTCATCTGTTCTTTGGTGGGTGGGTGGGTGTGTTACATTTAACCACTTACAAAAACTTATAAAATAGTAAAGTTAAAATCAGCACTGGAGAGAATAAGGAGCAAAAATGACAGGTGGAAAGTCAAATATTAATAAATGCTGTGGAGAGAACACTGGCTTCAGTTTCCTAGAATGCAGGGAAAGAAGACAGAGCTGAAATGAAGAAGGAGAAGAGGATGGACATGGCACCCAGGTAACTTAGAAGTTGTGGTTCTTCCTTGTGGGTGTGTGGGTGTGGGGAGGGGAGGGAGGAGATAAGAGTCATTGATAGAGAATAAATATTTAAAATGGAAAAAATTCTACGTTAAAAAACCCTCTGATCAAGCAGCTCAAAGGAATGTTTCAGAAAAAATTAATGAAAAGTTATTTATATCTAGATGTACCTGGGGAAAAATTATTTTTTAAAAAGTGGGTCAAGGGAGTCTGGTCAAGGATAACGGAAGAAAAAATAATCACATTGGGTGCAATCTTTTCTGTGCTCCATTTCTTCCAGCACTTGTACTGCAGTGTCCACAGGGTTTTGAAGGTAAATGTTTGTCCCTCCAATTTGTGTCTAATGGAGCTGTCTTACATGCATTAAGGTAATTGAAAGATACTTTGAGAATGGTCAGGAAATATATTATTCTCATATGATTTATTCCATCAGACCAACCAGGTAATCACAGTGTAAAACTCAAGAAACAGGAAGCCCTAGCTTTTTTTTTTCTTTTTTTAAACATCTTTATTAGAGTATAATTGCATTACAATGGTGTGTCAGTTTCTGTTTTATAACAAAGTGAATCAGTTATACATATACATATGTTCCCATATCTCTTCCCTCTTGCCTCTCCCTCCCTCTCACCCTCCCTATCCCACCCCTCTAGGTGGTGATAAAGCACAGAGCTGATCTCTCTGTGCTATGTGGCTGCTTCCCACTAGCTATCTATTTTACATTTGGTAATGTATATATGTCCATGCCACTCTCTCACTTTGTCCCAGCTTACCTTTCCCCCTCCCCGTATCCTCAAGTCCATTCTCTAGTAGGTCTGCATCTTTATTCCCGTGTTGCCCCTAGGTTCTTCTGACCATTTTCTTTTTTTTTCTTTTCTTTTTTTTTTTAGATTCCATACATATGTGTTAGCATACAGTATTTATTTTTCTCTTTCTGACTTACCTCACTCTCTGTGACAGTCTATAGGTCCAACCACCTCACTACAAATAACTCAATTTTGTTTCTTTTTATGGCTGAGTAATATTCCATTGTATATATGTGCCACATCTTCTTCATCCATTCATCTGTCAGTGGACATTTAGGTGGCTTCCATGTCCCAGTTATTGTAAATAGTGCTGCAATGAACATTGTGGTACATGACTCTT
Source organism: Balaenoptera ricei (assembly GCF_028023285.1). Classification (NCBI taxonomy): domain Eukaryota; kingdom Metazoa; phylum Chordata; class Mammalia; order Artiodactyla; family Balaenopteridae; genus Balaenoptera; species Balaenoptera ricei. The sequence goes on from NC_082639.1 coordinate 3,401,007, forward strand.
TTTGAATTATGGTTTTCTCAGTGTATATGCCAAGTATTGGGATTGCTGGGGTTTATGGTAGTTCTATTTTTAGTTCTTTAAGGAACCTGCATACTGGTCTCCATAGTGGCTGTATCAATTTACATTCCCACCAACAGTGCAAGAGGGTTCCCCTTTCTCCACACCCTCTCCAATATTTATTGTTTGTAGATTTTTTGATGATGGCCATTCTGACCGGTGTGAGATGATATCTCATTGTAGTTTTGATTTGCATTTTTCTAATGAGTAATGATGTTGAGCATTCTTTCCTGTGTTTGTTGGCAATCTGTATATCTTCCCTGGAGAAATGTCTATTTAGGTCTTCTGCCCATTTTTGGATTGGGTTTTTTGTTTTTTTGATATTGAGCTGCATGAGTTGACTGTTTTGGAGATTAATCCTTTGTCAGCTGTTTCATTTGCAAACATTTTCTCCCATTCTGAAGGTTGTCTTTTTGTTTGGTTTATGGTTTCCTTTGCTGTGCAAAGCTTTTAAGTTTCATTAGGTCCCATTTGTTTATTTTTGTTTTTATTTCCATTACTCTAGGAGGTGGATCAAAAAAGATCTTGCTGTGATTTACGTCAAAGAGTGTTCTTCCTATGTTTTCCTCTAAGAGTTTTATAGTGTCCGGGCTTACATTTAGGTCTCTAATCCATTTTGAGTTTATTTTTGTGTATGGTGTTAGGGAGTGTTCTAATTTCATTCTTTTACATGTAGCTGTTCAGTTTTCCCAGCACCACTTATTGAAGAGGCTGTCTTTTCTCCACTGTATATTCTTGCCTCCTTTATCAAAGATAAGGTGACCATATGTGCAATGGTTTATCTCTGGGCTTTCTATCCTGTTCCATGGATCTATATTTATGTTTTTGTTCCAGTACCATACTGTCTGGATTACTGTAGCTTTGTGGTATAGTCTGAAGTCAGGGAGTCTGATTCATCCAGCACCATTTTTCTTTCTCAAGATTGCTTTGGCTATTCGGGGTCTTTTGTGTTTCCATACAAATTGTGAAATTTTTTATTCTAGTTCTGTGAAAAATGCCAGTGGTAGTTTGATAGGAATTGTACTGAATCTGTAGGTTGCTTTGGGTAGTAGAGTCATTTTTACAATGTTGATTCTTCCAATCCAAGAACATGGTATATCTCTCCATCTATTTGTATCATCTTCAATTTCTTTCATCAGTGTCTTATAATTTTCTGCATACAGGTCTTTTGTCTCCTTAGGTAGGTTTATTCCTAGATATTTTATTCTTTTTGTTGCAATGGTAACTGGGAGTGTTTTCTTAATTTCACTTTCAGATTTTTCATCATTAGTGTATAGGAATGCAAGAGATTTCTGTGCATTAATTTTGTATCCTGATACTTTACAAAATTCATTGATTAGCTCTAGTAGTTTTCTGGTAGCATCTTTAGGGTTCTCTATTTATAGTACCATGTCATCTGCAAACAGTGACAGCTTTACTTCTTCTTTTCCAATTTGGATTCCTTTTATTTCTTTTTCTTCTCTGATTGTTCTGGCTAAAACTTCCAAAACTATGTTGAATAATAGTGGTGAGAGTGGACAACCTTGTCTTGTTCCTGATCTTAGTGGAAATGGTTTCAGTGTTTCACAATTGAAGATGATGTTGGCTGTGGGTTCGTCATATATGGCCTTTATTATGTTGAGGAAAGTTCCCTCTATGCCTACTTTCTGCAGGGTTTTTATCATAAATGGGTGTTGAATTTTACCAAAAGCTTTCTCTGCACCTATTGAGATGATCATATGGTTTTTCTCCTTCAATTTGTTAATATGGTGTATCACGTTGATTGATTTGCATATATTGAAGAAAACTTGCATTCCTGGGATAAACCCCACTTGATTGTGGTGTATGATCCTTTTAATGTGCTGTTGGATTCTGTTTGCTGGTATTTTGTTGAGGATTTTTACATCTATGTTTATCAGTGATATTGGCCTGTAGTTTTCTTTTTTTGTGACACTTTGTCTGGTTTTGGTATTAGGGTGATTGTGGCCTCATAAAATGAGTTTGGGTGTGTTCCTCCCTCTGCTATATTTTAGAATAGTTTGAGAAGGATAGGTGTTAGCTCTTCTCTAAATGTTTGATAGAATTCACCTGTGAAGCCATCTGGTCCTGGGCTTTTCTTTGTTGGAAGATTTTTAATCACAGTTTCAATTTCAGTGTTTGTGATTTGTCTGTTCATATTTTCTATTTCTTCCTGGTTCAGTCTCAGAAGATTGTGCATTTCTAAGAATTTGTCCATTTCTTCCAGGTTGTCCATTTTATTGGCATATAGTTTCTTGTAGTAATCTCTCATGATCCTTTCTATTTCTGCAGTGTCAGTTGTTATTTCTTTTTCATTTCTAATTCTATTGATTTGAGTCTTCTCCCTTTTTTCTTGATAAGTCTGGCTAATGGTTTATCAATTTTGTTTATCTTCTGAAAAAAACAGCTTTTAGTTTTATTGATCTTTGCTATCATTTCCTTTATTTCTTTTTCATTTATTTCTGATCTTATCTTTATGATTTCTTTCCTTCTGCTAACTTTGGGGTTTTTTTGTTCTTCTTTCTCTAATTGCTTTAGGAGTAAGATTATGTTGTTTATTTGAGATGTTTCTTGTTTCTTAAGGTAGGCTTGTATAGCTATAAACTTCCCTCTTAGAACTGCTTTTGCTGCATCCCATAGGTTTTGGGTCATTGTGTTTTCATTGTCATTTGTTTCTAGGTGTTTTTTTATTTCCTCTTTGATTTCCCCTTTGATTTCTTCAGTGATCTCTTGGTTATTAAGTAGTGTGTTGTTTAGCCTCCATGTGTTTGTATTCCTTACAGATTTTTTCCTGTAATTGATATCTAGTCTCATAACATTGAGGTCAGAAAAGATACTTGATACGATTTCAGTTTTCTTAAATTTACCAAGGCTTGATTTATGACCCAAGATATGATCTAGCCTGGAGAATGTTCCATGAGCACTTGAGAAGAAAGTGTATTCTGTTGTTTTTGCATGGAATGCCCTATAAATGTAAATTAAGTCCATCTTGTTTAATGTATCATTTAAAGCTTGTGTTTCCTTATTTATTTTCATTTTGGATGATCTGTCCATTGGTGAAAATGGGGTGTTAACATTCCCTACTAAGATTGTGTTACTGTTGATTTCCCCTTTTATGGCTGTTAGTATTTGCCTTATGTATTGAGGTGCTCCTATGTTGGGTGCATAAATATTTACAATTGTTATATCTTCTTCTTGGATTGATCCCTTGATTATTATGTAGTGTCCTTCTTTGTCTCTTGTAATAGTCTTTGTTTTAAAGTCTGTTTTGTCTTATATGAGAATTGCTACTCCAGCTTTCTTTTGATTTCCATTTGCATGGAATATCTTTTTCCATCCCCTCACTTTCAGTCTGTATGTGTCCCTAGGTCTGAAGTGGGTCTCTTGTAGACAGCATATATACGGGTCTTGTTTTTGTATCCATTCAGCCAGTCTATGTATTTTGGCGGGAGCATTTAATCCATTTACATTTAAGGTAATTAACAATATGTATGTTCCTATTACCATTTTCTTAATTGTTTTGAGTTTATTATTGTAGGTCTTTTCCTTCTCTTGTATTTCCTGCCTAGAGAAGTTCCTTTAGCATTTGTTTTAAAGCTGGTTTGGTGGTGCTGAATTCTCTTAGCTTTTGCTTGTCTGTAAAGATTTTAATTTCTCCATCAAATTTGAATGAGATCCTTGCTGGGGAGAGTAATCTTGGTTGTAGGTTTTTCCCTTTCATCACTTTAAATATGTCCTGCCACTCCCTTCTGGCTTGCAGAGTTTCTGCTGAAAGATCAGCTGTTAACCTTATGGGGATTCCCTTATGTGTTACTTGTTGTTTTTCCCTTGCTGCTTTTAATATTTGTTCTTTGTATTTAATTTTTGATAGTTTGATTAATATGTGTCTTGGCATGTTTCTCCTTGGATTTATCCTGTATGGGACTCTCTGTGCTTCCTGGACTTGACTAACTATTTCCTTTCCCATATTAGGGAAGTTTTCAACTATAATCTCTTCAAGTATTTTCTCAGTCCCTTTTTTTTTCTCTTCTTCTTCTGGGACCCATATAATTCGAATGTTGGTGCCTTTAATGTTGTCCCAGAGGTCTCTGAGACTGTCCTCAATTCTTTTCATTCTTTTTTCTTCATTCTGCTCTGCAGTAGTTATTTCCGCTATTTTATCTTCCAGGTCACTTATTCGTCCTTCTGCCTCGTTATTATGCTATTGATCCCTTCTAGAGAATTTTTAATTTCATTTATTGTGTTGTTCATCTCTGTTTGTTTGATCATTAGTTCTTCCAGGTCCTTGTTAAATGTTTCTTATATTTTCTCCATTCTATTTCCAAGATTTTGGATCATCTTTACTATCATTATTCTGAATTCTTTTTTAGGTAGACTGCCTATTTCCTCTTTATTTGTTAGGTCTAGTGGGTTTCTGCCTTGCTCCTTCATCTGCTGTGTGTTTCTCTGTCTTCTCATTTTGCCTAACTTACTGTGTTTGGGTTCTCCTTTTCACAGGCTGCAGGTTCGTAGTTCCTGTTGTTTTTGGTGTCTGCCCCCAGTGGCTGAGGTTGTTTCAGTGGGTTGTGTAGGCTTCCTGGTGGAGGGGACTGGTGCCTGTGTTTTGGTGGATGAGGCTGGGTCTTGTCTTTCTGGTGGGCAGGACCGCATCTGGTGGTGTGTTTTGGGGTGTCTGTGACCTTATTATGATTTTAGGCAGCCTCTCTACTAATGGGTGGGTTTGTGTTCCTGTCTTTTTAGTTGTTTGGCATGTGGTGTCCAGCACTGTAGCTTGCTGGTCATTGAGTGGAGCTGGGTCTTAGTGTTGAGATGGAGATCTCTGGGACAGCGTTTGCTGTTTGATATTATGTGGAGCCAGGAAGTCTCTGGTGGACCAATGTCCTGAATTCGGCTCTCCCACCTCAGAGGCACAGGCCTGACACCTGGCCAGAGCACCAAGACCCTGTCAGTGACACGGCTCAGAAGAAAAGGGAGAAAAAAAGAAAGAAAGAAAGAAAGAAAGAGAGAGAGAGAAGGATAGAAAGAAAGAAAGGAAGAAAAGAAAGTAAAGTTATTAAAATAAAAAATAAAAAATAATTATTAAAAATTTAAAAATTAAAAAGTAATATAAAAAGAAAGAAAGAAGGAAGAGAGCAACCAAACCAAAAAACAAATCCACCAATGATAAGTGCTAAAAACTATACTTAAAAAAAAAAAAAGGACAGGCAGAACCCTAGGACAAATGGTAAAAGCAAAGCTATACAGACAAAATCACACACAGAAGCATACACATACACACTCACAAAAAGAGAAAAAGGAAAAAATATATATATATATTGTTGCTCCCAAAGTCCACCACCTCAATTTTGGGATGATTCGTTGTCTATTCAGGTATTCCAGAGATGCAGGGTACATCAAGTTGATTGTGGAGATTTAATCCGCTGCTCCTGAGGCTGCTGGGAGAGATCCCCCTTTCTCTTCTTTGTTCGCACAGCTCCCTGGGCTCAGCTTTGGATTTGGCCCCGCCTCTGCGTGTAGGTTGCCTGAGGGCGTCTGTTCTTCGCTCAGACAGGACGGGGTTAAAGCAGCAGCTGATTAGGGGGCTCTGGCTCACTCAGGCCAGGGAGAGGGAGGGGTACGGATGCAGGGCGAGCCCACGGCTGCAGAGGCCGCGGGACGTTGCAACAGCCTGAGGCGTGCCGTGTGTTCTCCCAGGGAAGTTGTCCCTGGATCATGGGACCCTGGCAGTGGCGGGCTGCACAGCCTCCTGGGAAGGAGGTGTGGATAGTGACCTGTGCTCGCACACAGGCTTCTTGGTGGCTGCAGCAGCAGCCTTAGTGTTTCATGCCCGTCTCTGGGGTCCGCACTGATAGCTGCGGCTTGCGCTCCTCTCTGGAGCTCGTTTAGGCGGTGCCCTGAATCTCCTCTCCTCATGCACCCCGAAACAATGGTCTCTTGCCTCTTAGGCAGTTCCAGACCTTTTCCTGGACTCCCTCCCGGCTAACTGTGGCGCACTAGCCCCCTTCAGGCTGTTTTCACGCCACCAACCCCAGTCCTCTCCCTGCGATCCGACCAAAGCCCGAGCCTCAGCTGCCAGCCCCCGCCCGTCCCGGCGGGTGAGCAGAGAAGCCTCTCGGGCTGGTGAGTGCTGGTCGTCACTGATCCTCTGTGCGAGAATCTCTCCAGTTTCCCCTCCACACCCCTGTTGTTGTGCTCTCCTCCGTGGCTCCAAAGCTTCCCTCCTCCGCCACCTGCAGTCTCCGCCCATGAAGGGGCTTCCTAGTGTGTGGAAACCTTTCCTCCTTCACAGCTCCCTCCCACTGGTGCAGGTCCCATCCCTATTATTTTGTCTCTGTTTTTTCTTTTTTGTTTTACCCTACCCAGGCACGTGGGGCGTTTCTTGCCTTTTGGGAGGTCTGAGGTCTTCTGCCAGCGTTCAGTAGGTGTTCTGTAGGAGTTGTTCCACATGTAGATGTATTTCTGATGTATTTGTGGGGAGGAAGGTGATCTCTGTGTCTTACTCTTCCGCCATCTTGAAGCTCCACCCCAGCCCTAGCTTTAAAGAAATCTGTTTTCTTGACACCAACTCAGAATGCAAAGCTAGATTGTGTTATGTTATCCTTCATCTGCATCTATAATGCATCAGAATATCTCACCTGTAGGATATCTTTTACCCCACAAGTCAGATGGAGGCTTGTGATATTTAAAGAGCAAATAAACAAAATATAAAAATATAAATAAAACACCTGTTTTGAATGATACAAATGAACTCACTTACAAAAGATAAACAGACTCACAGACTTAGAAAACAAACTTATTGTTACCAAAGGGGTAAGATGGGGGTAGGGAGGATAAATTAGGAGTTTGAGATTAACAGATACACACTACTATATAAAAATAGTTAACCAACAAGGACGTACTGTATAATACAGGGAACTCTACTCAATATTCTGTAATAACCTATATGGGAAAAGAATCTGAAAAACTAATATATATACATGTATATGTATACCTGAATCACTTTGTTGTATACCTGAAACTAACACATTTTAAATCAACTATACTCCAATATAAAATTAAAAATTTTAAAAACACCTGTTTTGTTCTATTCTTGCATTTACTAAACAATGCCTAAATTTATTCTCTTGTTTTTATTTTCCAGCTGTGTGCTGTGGAACACCAGGGTGACACACAGACACCTCAGAGGTGCTGCAGGTTTAAAAGTTAATAAAAACAAATTGTGTCTTCAGATGTGTTCTATGCTAAAATTTAACTTATTGATGACACTCCCAACACATTGCCTTGGATAATGACCTCAGAATAAGCTGAGCATTGATCTGCTCCCTGCATCCTCATGCATTTAAACTTCTACATGTGTCGCTGACCCAGCGGGTTGTACTGTGCAAGCATCCATTTACAATTTGGGAAATTTTATGTCCATTCTCACAACACCATGGAAACAGGCGAACTTCTTTAGCACATGTGTGTTTTGAGTGATGGAGGACCCGTGCTTGGCTGAGTCTATTTCTGACTCTGTGTAACCACCACTTTGGAAATACCAAGTGCAGCTCATTACATCAGAACTATATTATAGATGTTTTATTTATTTATTTATTTTTTAACACTTACTGTAAATCTTAGGTGTTCCCGTGTTGGCTTTTATATTCTCTTGAAGGAATATAAAAAGATACCGTATTTGTGGATTCAGCTCTGAAACAAAAACTGTCTGACAAGTCTTCTTTTTAAACAGCCAACAGATGTGCTGGGGAAATGTGTGTGAATTTGTTATTTGCAGTGCTCCTTGCCTTTGAGGGCAGGTGAGTCTTCAACAGATTTAATGTTTGCTCAGCGTAAATAGTCATGCTTTGGTGGTGGCTTTTAGTATTAGAAGAGGGGTGTGGGATGCAAAAGCAGAGAATCAGGGTCCTGACAATCCTACGGAGAGGTTTGCTCTGGGGGAGAAGGTGGAAGTGTCTGCTAGCTGGTTGGGGGAGGAGGTGAGAATATGGAGGACTTTTCTGTATTTATGAAGGGCAGAATTATGGCTGATATTTTTTTCTTTTTCATGCTTCTCTGGACTTCCCAAAGTTTCTGCAGTGAGGATACACTGCTTTCCTTAATCATAAGATATACTTTATTTATTTATTTATTTATTTATTTATTTATTTATTTGACTGCCCTGGGTCTTAGTTGTGGCACATGGGATCTTTGGTTGTGGTATGCGGGATCATTTAGTTGCGACATGTGGGACCTAGTTCCCTGACCAGGGATCGAACGCAGGCCCCCTGCATTTGGAATGTGGAGTCTTAACTGCTGGACCACCAGGGAAGTCCCATAAGATATAACTTAAAAACGGTATACGTAATTATGTATCATCTGTGTGATGTCAGACACATAAAATATGGCTTGAATCAGCGACAGGGGACATGGACTCAGAACAAAAGGCTGGCTGGCACTGGCTAGCCCAGCCTCAGCTCTCAGGAAGTCAGCTAAGAGGGGCATGGGCTGCAGAGGTTCCTCCTAGTCTTCTCTACCTTGATTGGAAAATGCCACAGCCTTCCGAGCAGGGACTGCCTTATTCACCATTGTACAGATCTTCCTCTACCCAATAGACCCATCATAAATTGAAAATATCATTAAGGAAAAAAATGCATTTAATCCACCTAATCTACTGAACGCTGTGGCTTATCCTAGCCTACCTTAAATGTGCTTAGAACACTTACGTTAGGCTACAGGTGAGAAAAATCATCTAACACAAAGCCTATTTTATAATAAAGTGTTGAATATCTCATATAATTGATAGAATGCTGTACTGAAAGTGAAAAACAGAATGGTTGTCTGGGAACAGAGTGATTGTAAGTGTATTGGTTTTTTACCCTCAGGATCTCGAGGCTGACTGGGAGCCGAGGCTGCCTCTGCCCAGCATCACAAAGGAGCGTTGTACTGTTTACCACTAGCCTGGGAAAAGATCCACATTCAAAATTTGAAGTACGGTTTCTACTGAATGCGGATTGCTTTCACACCGTCATAAAGTAAAAAATTTCTTAGTCGAACCATCGTTAAGTCAGGGACGGTCTTTGTTCCTAGGACCTAGCACACTCCTTCATGCATAACTGCTCTTCAGTAAACATTTGTTGCAAGTGAAAAGGTAATTTTCAGAAAAAGATAAAATCATGACCCTCCTACAGGTATAAAAACGAACACTTGTTAACGATTTTATTTTACTCATATGGTACAAAGGAACTAGGCAGATGTTTTAACCAGTTCAAAGGAAAAGTCAAAACAGCACAAATTTATATCTAATAAGGACATGTTGAAATGAGTTATGAAGAGAGACAAAATTGTTTTTTTACAAAGGGGGAGGAAACCAATTTAAACCACTATCAGGCAGAATAAGCTTTACATACCTATAATTTTCCTACAATTTGCAAATGGTTGCCAAATAGTTCAAAGATAATGGACAGGACTAGAATCTGATAACCCAGAAGGGCATGATACAGGCCATGCAGTTTTCTGCAAATGAGTGAATCACTGATGTCATCTTGACAAGTAGAATAGAGAGAACATTAATCAGTAAAAATACCTTTAAGTCAGGATCCTGAGTACAAGATATCAGTGATCACTTTTAAGACAAAACATTGTGATCACTTTTAAGACAACGCATTGTGTTCCCAAGTTGTGTGTCTGTCTGCTTTGTGAAGACACAGGGACTGGGTTGTGTTCTTGTTTATTTTCCTTGTGCTGCAGGGAGTAGTCACAGGGCAAACTCTGCCATGAGGATTTTGATCACATGCTGTGATTATCTCTATCCAAAGCAGGCTTATCTGTAGCAACATGCTACTCCAGAATTGTACCTTATATTTGTTAGATTTCACATGCAGTCAATGGCTTCTACTCCCAATGTGCTCACTTTACAAGCCAAAACAGGTCCTGATGCTCTTATTCATAACTGCTGGAGCAGGACCCGGCAGGGAGCCCAACCCTGACTGTGATATTTCCACTGTCTGACTGATTATCTGGCATGAAGTTTCCACATTTAGGCTGCAGTTAGCAACTGTGCATTGATTATGTGGCTGATCCAGAAGTGGGGGGAACTCTACCTTGCTCAGCACCTGTTTGTTCTGCTGGGAATGAAGGCTCTTTGCAGGCAGGGAGGGGAGTGGTTCCAAGTAGCTTTTGTTTGGAAATAAAATGACTGGCATCTTTCTCAATGAGTAGAATTCAGTAGCAATTTTATTTAAAATAATAATAAATTAAAAGTGTCCGTTTGCTCATTAAATTTTTACAAAGCCCCAGGCAGTGTGCTAGTGGTATCATATGTAATATATCCGATCATTATAACCAAGCTGGGAGCTTTGAGTTCATCCATCCACCCATCAATCCATCCGCCCATCCATCCAACCAACCATCGATCCATCCATTCATCCATCCACCCATCCATTCATCCATCCAACCATCCATCCATCCAACCATCTATTCATCCATCCATCCACTCATCCATCCATCCATCCACCCATCCATTCACTCCTTTAGTCATCCATCCACTCATCCATCCATCTATCCACCCATCCACCCACCTATCCATCCATCCACCCATCCATCCATCCATCTATCCATCCATCCACCCACCTATCCATCCAACCATCCATCCATCCAACCATCTATTCATCCACCCACCCATCCATTGTTTATCAAATTCCATTCTATGGACCAGGAGTTGTACTAGCCACACAGAAAGATGAACAAGACAAACACTGCCTCTGCCCTCGGGGAGCTAACTCAATCCATCAGCAAATCTCATTGACTCTATGTTCAAAATATATCAGAAATCTGATCACTTCTTGCCACCCCATTGTTACCACCCTGCCTGAGCATTCACAATCCTTAGAAAGACCTGAAAGGGCCTCACAGTGTTGTCCTGCCTTGTCCTCTCTCACTTTGTTTCTTAAGTCTCTCCTCCCTCCTCAGTCTGCTCCAAGCACACTGGACTCCTCACTGAGTTACTGTCAGGATATGAGACATGGGCTGCCCTACAGTTTTTGCCTGGATTCCTTGTCCTCTCATCCTGGCCAATTCTTCCCCTAGATAACAACTTGGCAGACATGATCACCTCCTTCACACCTATGCTAAATTGTCCCTTTTCAATACCTTAACAAGGGCAACCTAAGTCCCATTTCCAGCACTCTTAACCCTCCTTACTAGCTCGACTTTGCCTTTTGTCCATTCTAGACAAGCATTTATTTAAAATATGTCTCTTTAGGCCTATTGGGATGTAAACTCCATGAGAACAGTGATATTTGCCTCTTTTGTTCCTTGATGTGCCCCAGATGCTCATAAAAATGCCCAACATAGGGTACAACTCAACAAGTTCTTACTGAATGGATGGATGGTTGGATGAATGGGTGGATGAATGAATAGTCTAAGCAAGGAGAGTTAAGCTAGCACAGTGGTTTTCAACCAGGGGCCAATTTTTCCCTGGAGGTGATGAAGGACGTCAAAATACTCCATCCCCCAAATATGCCACTTTGATATAAAGATTATTCTAAGCTAAACACATTTGAGATTAAATAGGTGCAGGATTCTCCTTGGCCCGTTCCCTTACCTGACTAAAAGTAGCAACTTTGGGGAAATAAGGCTGCCATAAATTCCTCTTAAGGGTGGATTTACTCCCAGAAGCAGTAAATAAAACTCATCAAAATACCTTTTACAGGGAATTTTTCAGATTGTAGGTGATTGCTAAGTAGACGGACAAAGTTAGCTTGGTTCAGAGGCAACTTTTCCTATCACATCAATTTTGCACACCCATTGAGCAATAACAACAGCTAAATGCACACCTACCTGCTAATAACAGCCTCGATGGGAGAATGCTGTATGGTACATGATGTGTATTTACACTTATCTCTCCTTTGGTCCAGCTTGGTCATGGGCCCTGCCTATTTGGAAGCTTTCATTGCAAGGTGCTCCATAACGTGTCCCAAAGCAGCATGGGACCATGAACAGCCATCTCAGAGCCAGGACCTGCTACTGCACCTGTACCTTCTGAGCCACATCCTCAGCAGTCTCAGCCCCTCTCACCTCCATCTATCAGACTACTCTGATTCCTTTTGTTAAAGACTGTATTTGCTTGAGTACTTCTTTACTTAATAGGTGTTCACACATCATACCAACTGTGTAAGTGATTCTTAAGGACTTGTTTTTATTGATGCTCTGGTTATAAAACAGAATAGGTTTTGGATAGTTTTCCCTGTACCCTAATGTTCCTATTAGCATGTTCTCTTTGACCCCACAAATTTTTAGAAGTTTAGTTCCCAGGAATATAGATGTGGTGTTTTGGTAGTTTGAATTATTTATTCAAAGTGCTTGCTACCCCTCCCTAATGGAGCTGTTGCTTAGGAGGGCACCCCTCTGATGCCCTTTCCTGTGAGATGAGACAAGTATATCCCTACTACTTCCAGGCTTGGTCATGTGACTTGTTTTGGCCAATGAAATGTGATAGGAAGTGACATACCCATAAATCAGATCTGGGTGAAAACTTTAAGAGCTGTTTAAGAGTGGTTCTGCCATTCCTCCTTTTACTCTGTTCTAAGCCTGAGAAGGGGAGTCTGGATCAGGGAAGCTGCCTCGAAATGAATGGAGAAAACATGGAGATGAGCTGAAGCCAACCCACAAAAAGCCATGTAAGGTGAGTGGGAAGAACATGTTGTATCCATAAGCCAGTGAGATTTGGGGGCTGTGTGTTACTGTGGCATAACTAATGAAAGCTGAAAGATGCATACATTTCATCAGGAATACCTGTGATTACTCAATCCCAGGGTAACTAACAACAGACCTCCCCTGCACAGAGCAAGCCTTTCACCACTTGGCAGGTGGCAGACTTAAGAACAGTGTTAAGGGCTGAATTGTGGGCCCCAAAATTCATGTCAAAAGCCTTAACCCCCCCAATGTGACTATATTTAGGAAGTAATTAAAGTTAAGTGACATCATAAGGGTGGGGCCCTTATCCAATAGAACTGGTGTCCTTATAAGAAGAGGAAGAGATACTGAGGCTTTTCTCTTGCTGCACCCACAGAGGGAAGACCACGTGAGACACAGGCAGAGGGGGACACACAGAAACCAGGAAGGGAGCTTCACCAGGAACTGGCCCTGCAACACCTTGATCTTGGACTTCCAGCCTCCAGAACTGTGAGAGGATACATGTCTGTTATTTTGCTCACCACCTTCCCGCCCCTTGGTCTGTGGTGCTCTGCTATGGAGCCCAAGTTGACTAATCCAGACAGACAGATCTCCAGAAGAGGAGGGAAGAAAGGGGATAATCTGGTCACTCTCAGTTCCTTCCCCCAAACTCACTAATCAGGGAAGTCCCTTCCCCCCTGGTGAATGTGGAGATGGCAGGAAGACTCCAGGGTGTCAGTCTAAAGAAGTTCCTCCATGAAAATATGAGGAGTGGGCAAAAGGTGGGGCCATGCCCTCCTCTAACAAGAGGGATGGGATGGACTTTGCAGGAATCCTTGTGCTGATGAGTGCCAGTGGGAATATAGATCATAGATGGACTGAGAGTGAGGGGTGATGGGTTACAATGTGGGCAGGTTGGACTGGGATAAAGCAAAGGTCAGCCCCAGACAGTAGAGAGATGGGTGTGATGAACACCATGAGAGGGACATGGGAGGAGGAACAGGCTCTTGGAGAAAGACAGCTCACTCTCAGACTCATGGCCCCAAAAATCTGTGGTGCTGCCCAGTAGCAATGTTCTTAATTGGGTAGGTTTGGAGGTGGAGACGTTGTTGTTGTTTCACCAAGCTGATTGCTCTTCCTGTGCCCCCGACTCTCGTATTGGTGGGGTTGCATCCACGTGGCTAAGTTCTGGCCAGAAGATATGGGTTGAACTGGCGGCAACCTCTGCATTCTTCTGCTTGAGCTGCCATAACAAAGCACCATAGACCAGGTGGCTTAAATAACAGAAGTCAATTGTCTCCCAGCCCTGGAGGTTGGAAGTAGAAGATCAAGGTGTGGGCACGGTTGGTTTCTCCCGAGGCCTCTCTCCTTGGCTTGCCAATGGCCATCTTCTCCCTGTGTATTCACATGGTCATCCTTCTGTGTGTGTCTGTGTTCTGATCTCCTCTTCTTATGAGGACAGTACCTTTTTTTTTTTAATTAGGGCCTACCCATAAGACGTCATTTTAACTTAATGCCTCTTTTTTCTTTTTTACAGTAGACCCTTATTGGTTATCTATTTTAAATATAGCAGTGTGTACATGTCAATCCCAAACTCCCAATCTATCCCTCCCCTGCACCCTTCCCCCGGTAATCGTAAGTTCATTCTCTAAGTGAAGTAAGTCAGACAGAGAAAGACAAATATCATATGATATCGCTTATATGCAGAATCTAAAAAAAAAAAAAAAAAAAAACATACAAATGAACTTATTTACAAAACAGAAGCAGACTCATAAACTTAATCCCTCTTTAAAAGCCCTATTTCCAAATACAGTCACATTCTGAGATAGTGGGGTTAGGACTTCAACATATAAAAATTTACCACTTGGGGGGAATCCAATTCGGCACTTAACAACCATTTTCTGGCTTAACTTTTAAAATATCTTGCTTGATCATCCAGCCCTGTCAACCACTGCTGTGGTGAATTTGAAGGCCACTGTTATTGATGGTACACCTGTAAGATGAAAAAGGATACGAGGCATGCACAGTTTTGTATATAGAAGTCTTTATGGGGTTAACTGACTGTGATGGTTTTTTTGGTCTGTTTTTCACTGCAGCCTAGCTTAGCCTGCCTGATTTATGGACACATACACATCTGTAACTCAGGAGCTGTCTGGGTAGAAATACAGATCTCTGTGTTCTCAATAATACAAATTGAAATTAATGTCATCTGAGTAAATGGAATTAGCTATCCAAGGATCACTGTTGCAGAAGCAAGGAGAAGAGAGTGGATGTTCCAGAGTAGCAGCTAGTGGAAAAGAGTGATAGTGGAGGGTAGGTACTTATGGTAGCAGCTGGAGAAAAAAAATGTGCGTCCAAGGGATTTTATTTAAGATTAAACCTTCTCACCTCGTGTTTAAATGTTGATGAGAAGTGGCTTGGTCGAAAACATATAAGAGTGGGACTAATTAGGGATTAAAGTCCTTGAGAAAGTGGAAGGAGAGAGAAAATAAAAGCCAGAGAATGTGCAGAGGGATTCACTTTAACCTGGTAAATAGCCACTTCTTTCAATGAATTAAGAGCAAGAACAAAGAGAGAAGAGGGTGTGGGTGGGGGAACTGGACTTATAGAGCTGGTGATAGGAGAGGGAGTTCCCATCGCTGACTTGTTCCACACATTCTCATCAGGCATCTACTCTGTGTCAGGCACTTGCACGATGATGAGGTGGGAGAGAGGGGGCTGATGAGGGATGGGGGAAGTGGGTATTGCAGGGGAGGTAACAAGTCCCGTTATGCCAAGATTTGCAGGTGTCTCCCTGGTGTTGGAGTATCTGCACTGGGTCCGGATGAGGAAATGGAAACAGTGACACACCAAACAAGTCACTGGGTCCCATGGAGAGGCAGGAGTGACTTTGGCTTCCTAACTGGGCTCTATGTCTCAAAACTTAACTGTATTCCAGATACTCAGAGGCAGACAGAAGCCAGGAACTCAAGGCCACGCTGGACAGAATGTCTCCTTCTGTTCCTCCAACCGTCACACATCCTGACTGAGTCCCACCTGCTGCTCCTGTCCCTCCCTCTCCATCCCCATTCCTACCACCCTGGTCCATCCACTTGGCCTCTTGCACTTTCAACAGTGCACTGAGCAGAATGAGGAAGGGGCTCCTTTTCGGGAAATGAAGGAGGAAGGGATGTGATCCAGGTGGACAAATCAATTACTGGCGCTGAAGCTGAGGGGTTATGTGTGCCCCGTGAAGTGCCAAGATTGCCACCCCTGCTCTCCTTTCATTTTTCTCCCAAACCTTCCTGCTTGACAAAGGTTGTTTCTGGGTAATTATGTGCCACAAATGCATCTAATGAACAGGTATCTACCTGGTTTTGTTCAATATGGCTGTTACGGACTGAATATTTGTGTCCCCCCAAAATTAATATGTTGAAGTCCTAACCCCCAATATGGTGGTATTTGGAGATGGGGCCTTTGGAAGGTGTTGACAAAAAACTAATCAGTCAATCTAAGAAAGATATGGAAAATTTATTTGAGCCAAATTTGAGGATTATAACCCAAGAAGAGCATCTCAGAAAGCTCTGAGAACTGTTCTGCCCATTAGAAGTCAAGGTACAGTAACGTAAGTTTTTTTGAGATAGAAGGCTGTACATTAAATCATGTATTATTGACAGTTTACACAATCCAGATCTAAGACTCATTGTGGCTCCTTACAATATCAGGAAGGAGTGTTATCTGTTAAGACATTGTCTTGTTGGTGCTAGGATACTGTTTCTCTTTATGGTGAGCAGGTATTTCTGCCAATGTGGGAGGTCGGTCGATGCTTAATGCAGATACACAATGCACAGTAGAGGGGATAGAGGAGGCCAAAGGGCAGAGAAAAATTTGTTATGTTTAAATTTTTCTTGTTTTGCCATAAAATATGAATTTTATTTCACAGAGATGATTAGGTTTAGATGAGATCATGAATGTGGTGTCCCCATGATGGAAATAATGCCCTTATAAGAAAAGATACCAGAGACAGTGAGACATACCTGAAAGGCAGCCATCTGCAAACCAGGAAGAGAAGCCTCACCAGAACCCAACCACGTCAGCATCCTGATTGTGGATGTCCAGCCTCCAGAACTATGAGGAATAAATGTCTGTTGTTGCCATCCACTCTATGGTATTTTGTTATGGAAGTTCGAGCTGACTACTACTATAGTTTATAATTTTAAAATAATAATAAACCTAAAGCAAGAGAACTCCAAGTGTTTGATTATGTCTTTATTATTTTTGTTATCATTGGTGGGATTTGGGTTAGGATGCTAGCAGTGTTATTTTTTTCATTCATTCTATTTTTTCTGCACCCTGCAAAAACCCTATCATAAGCATGCATCTTAAATACAAAAAAAAAAGTTTTCAGACATTGTTTAATAACTTAGAAAACAGGGAAAGATTTACCTATACCTAGCATCTATAGTGTTATTGCTTCTGAAATTGAGCACTAATTTTAGAGATAAATATTTTGGTAGTTAAGCTGAAAAGGAAGATTTTTATGTAACGTAGAATTTGTCTGATCAAGGAATGCATAAAATGCTGCTGGAGACAAACTTGGAGTCACTTTCCAGAAGGAATCCACATAAATTCTGATGTAAGAGATAAGGGTTAACATAACAAGTAATGTCTGACTATTGCTGTGGGGAAGAAATAAAAATATTTTTCAAATGGGCATCACTTTTATTTCCCTTCAATGAAAGTTGAGGAGGTAGTGTTATGTCAGGACATTTTACACAAATTATAAATGTGTTATGGGATCCAAGTAAAATGTTTTCTAAAGGTCTAACATTATCCATGGACACACTGTGAGAAACTAGAAGAACGAGCAGTTAACACTGACAGTCTCTCTGAAAACATCAAAAGCCCCAGGTGAGTAATTTTTAGAGAGTGCTATATATATTGCAGGCAGAAAGTTCTGGAAATTGGCCAAATAGGAAGCAAGCTCTTTCCTCCAGACTCCACATGAATAAAGCTAGACAATCAGAGCACTCAAGTCTTCTCAATTTGTTCCCTGGAGTTTGCTGAAAGAACTCCAGGCCAGAAAGCCATGACTTTGGTTTCATCCTTGTGGGAGACCCACAGGTACACTCATCAAGGATGCAGGTCCATGAGCCCCAGGTGGGGCTCTTGGGAACCTGCTTCCAGAGCAGTACATTCTATGTTCTGTATTGATGGAGAGTGCTTGGAAGGTGACCATCCAGCGTGAAGGGGAGCCACGTGGCTAGCCCAACCCAACTTGTGCCCAAATCATTGTGCTGAAAAATGGCATGCCTCCTGGGCTTGAATGAATGTAATTTTCTAGAAGGACTTGAATATTTGGGGATCACTGAAGAGAATGCTCATTTCCTCCCTGGACCAGAGGAAGGAACTTTGTGCAGAAGTGAAGCAGGAGCTTTGGGGCTCTTCAGAACTGGGTCCATTGTTTTAACTCTTCTCTAGTAGCTGCATGGCTTTGGTCAAGTTTCTTCACTGTTCTTTCCTTTAATTTTCTCAAAAGTAAAATGGGAGGATGCAATGCTTAAATGAGAAAAAGATTCAAAGTTGCCAGCACAGTGCCTGCACATAAGGACTCAATCTTTACATGTTTTTACTATTGCATGAGAAGGTAGAATTCCAGTAGTGGAAACCTGGGGCACTCACGTTCACCAGTGCAAAATGGCCCCAGTTGAGGGTCACTTGGAAATGTCCAAAGAAGTAGAAGAGGTTGGAAACCACGTAGGTTCAAAATGGTTTTTAGAAATCAACCACTATTTGATTTACTAGTGAAAGGTTTGGACTGTTAGAAGCATGGAGCTGTCCTTTGAGTCTGTCTGTGTTGGTTGGGCATTTGGGGTTAATCCATTAGGGTGATGATGGCATTGGAAGAGGCTCACAGATAAATTTCTGGAGCTGTGAGAAAATTTACATTCTTCTTGGACTCACAGCAAGCACCCTCCTCAGATACCAGAGACACAACACCCACCCTCTCAAATCTGAAAGACACAGGACATTTGGAGACAGTTAACACTCCAGGCAAATCTAGGTTTCCTTTCCAATCCAAAATGATAAACCCTGGTTGGAAGGGCTGAAGCCGGAGGCTGAGGGTTTATTTCTCATTTACTTCTGGCCAAGAGTGGCTGGCAAACTTGAAGAAAATGAGATGAGAAAGTGAATTCTCTTCTGACAAGATGGAGAAGAAAGATGCACCCAGGAAAAGATTTATTTCTGCAAGTAAACATAACCCAGAGTATTATTCTTGTAGGTCATATTCATTTACCAGTGCTGAGAAAATCACTCCCTGTCATTGTCCTCACATCATAAGTCACTTTCAGAACTTCTTTATTAAGACCAGATAAGGATCAGGGAAAAATGAGCTGGAAAGAACACAAGATCCTTTGCCTCCAAGTCTGCTAAGTCATCATCTTCATACGAATGGCTTAAATCGCCCAGCTAATGAGCTCATTCTTAATTTCCTACAACAATGGCAGTTTCCACCAGCTTTTTATCAAACCCAAGATGGGACTCATCACAGGATGGTAAATGATCTTTCGTCCATTATTTTTATCAGCACCACTGATTTATTTATTATTCATAAAGGCATCACTGTTTCTATACTTTCTCTGGGAGGAGGAAGGGTGAGGGTGGGGAAAAATTCCACCAGTGGATGTGATCTCAATCAAGATTTCCTACAGGGTATCTTTTCTTCATTTCAGCTGATGCCTTCTTAAACTATATCAATGCCAGCCTCCCCACTGACATCCACACCCCCAATGGCAAAACTCTGAGCCTCTCTTTCAAACATTCTTGACCAAAAAATATTTTTGACTACCTTTCTTGGTTTTTATATTAAGTCATCTTATAAAAAAATGATCATGATGATAGTAACAGTAGAGACAAGATGACACCAATAGAAATTAACTCTTCAACTTCCCAAGATCAATACAATTTCTCCAGCTTTACCTCCTGTCTTGAATCAGCTTGGAGACGAGGTCTGCTGTTCACTAACCTATGGTTTCCTGAAATTCTAAATATCAAGGCAATAAAAGCTGGCCAAGCTGACATCTACTATTAGTTGCATTCAGACAGTAAACGTAAAATTCATGATTTTCACTCTGGATGTGTTCCTGCCTGTACAACTGAGAGCCCTACAACCCCTGGATATTCTTTCTGGGGCTTCCCATTTAAGGATGGGGATAAAAGATCTAGACTAGCTACACATTTTTAGGATGAAAAAGTATACATGTACATCTACATCCGGTTGTTTAAAACTGTGACTTGACAGAGAGCTTCTCCCAATATTCCCTGACTACCCCTTCGCCTGCATCATTATTTACATTCCATTTTTTTACTGTTTCGAGATGGTGTTCATGGTACTCCTGTATTGTCTGGAAAGCTGTCAGAGCACTTACTGAAGAATGGTGTGACCTTCTGCAAAACCCCGAGTTTCATCCAATTAACCTTTATCTTGTTTGTTATATTAACAACAAAGAGCTTCCCTTCACCTACATCAACCCAGCCCATTATTCCTTTCAAGACTGACCTGACCTCAACACTCAGGAAGGCCTCCTTGATTTATCCCCCATACCTTCATCTTTGACCACCATTTTATACACACCCCCACCCCAACCTACCTTTTATTTGCTAGCCCAGTAAGTCACAATTTGGTTACTCATCAGAATCCAGACCCTTAGGACGTCTAGGTATGAAAGCACCTGTATCCAAGTCCAAGGATTTGGATTGATGTGGGCAGAGATGTGGTCCAGCCATCTGCATTTTTAAAATTTTCCAAGAGATTCCACCATCAGACAAAGACAAGATGCCCACAGCAGTGTGCATTGCGCACTGGGATCGCTACCTCCAGGAATTCTGATTCACGTGGTCTGGGGTGGGGCCTGTGCAGGAGGACTTCTAACATCTTCCCAGGTGATTCTGTCACAGAGGTTGGTGGAAAGCCACCAACTTGGACTTTATCTGTTATGCAATTGGGTGTTCACAAAGGATATGATGTCATGAGTGAGCTTGCTTCTCTCTTCCTAGTAAGAGGAAAGCAAGGACTGGAAACTGTAAGGGAAGAGAAAACTTTTCCTCTCTACCCTTCTAGGCTCTCCAGCTGTAAATTAGACAAACAAAAGACACAGTGATAAAAGAAAAAACAAACAAGTTTAATAACACATGCATTACCCGTATGCACAGAAGCACCCAAAGATGTATACTCCAAAAGGTGATTAGAACTTGGGTTTATATCAAACCTTAGCAATAAAACAGCAAATTTATAGAGAAGTGACAAAACAAAGGAAAAGGACTCTGAGTTTCTAAGGCAGCAAATTGTGGGAAAGTAAATATATGGGGGAATCAATGGAAGTCAAGGGCCAGTGAATAAAGTTTGTTGTGTAGGTCCCTCTGGCGCTGTCTCTGGTGCTGATCAGGGTCAAGAATTGACTCAAGTGATTAACATCTGTCCTTCCTGGTAGAAAGAGGAGGGAGGACACCTTCACAAATGTAAGTCTTGCTTTTAGGCAGATTGAGAGAAGACAGCTTTTCTTGTATTTGCTTCTTCTCCATTGGCTCAAAATAATCCTTCCAAAGCAGCACATCTGGGGCTGGCATATTCTGCTACCCTTCAACACTTTCATTGGTTCATCCTTCTCTCCCCAAGATCCCAACACAGTGGAATGTCCATACCCACCTGATATTCATCTAGCCTGGGCCAGATCTATGTTTCAGGGGACTTCATGCTTATTCAAATTGAGTAGGGGTCCTCTTTAAGAGAGAATCCCACATGATAGATAGAGATGTAGATTTAAGGGCCGTCAGTTGGCCCTGAAACACTCTCAGGTTCATGGTAAATACAGATCTGCTTCCCTCCAGGTGGGTTTGCTGATATTTCTAACAGCCTTTGGCTACCTCTGCAGACAGATCTTCTTATTTTGATATGTCTACTGTGTTAGGAACAAGGCCATTTTCTCCACCTTTAGGGGCAGTTCTCAACCCTGGCATTACACAGGGAGATATTTCTTCTCAAGTCACAAGCAGAGGAACGCTCAAGAGAAAAGGTCATTTATTCCCCTGGAGGATAAACCCAGGTTGGGGAGAGGCATCAGCCTTAATATATGGAATGCATTTTGCCAAGACCGTGACTGTCATTAGAAATGGGCCTTTGGTGTCATTACCCCAGAGTCATCCTGGTGAAGTATGTGTCCTCTAAGTAGACAGAAAACGTTAGAGAGCCCTAAGCTGAATTGGTCAGCTGAAAACACTAGAGTGCTTTATCCTTGGAAGGAAATGAAGCCATTTATTGGAGGACAGAAGTTCAGTGTAATAGTTAAAGCAATCTGATATTTCCATAAATTAATAAAATGTGCATGGTTGGCATAATTCAGTGTGTAAAAGCATTGATCTCTCTCCTCCCTGAAGTCCAGGAGAATTCCAGACAGTGGGAAGAGATGGATCCTCAGGGCCAATGAATGACATCAGACCTGTCAAGGGAAAGATGATGAGCTTGCCTGGGTGGGAACCCACACACGTGCACACATGCACACACACGCAGACACATGCATACATACATGCACGCACACACATACACGTGCACACACATGCATTTTCAGGACTCAGCTCAGATCTGGGTTAACTCTGGCCCTCTTTCAGGCCCCTCTCCCTTCTGAGCTATGAGCTCCCAAGGGCAGGCACATTTGTGTGACTCCTTCAATTCCCAGCACTTAACAAAGAGCCTGGGGCAGAATAAGCACTCCAGGGATGCCTATGCATGAGTGGATGAATGATCAGGTGTGTCTTACTTTGTAAGGACCTCTGGCTTGATCCCACAAATACTCAGGTTTCTGGACTGTTCAAGTATGAGGTTATCATCTGTTTAACGATTTCCTTTCCCAGTTGACTCCTCACAGGGACATAGGCCTATGTTTACAGGGAGGCCTGGTGGGTCCAGGTCCCTCAGGCAATAACTGTGGGTCTTTGGGTGACACCTTACATCCTTCCAAGGTCTATTTCCTTATCTATAAAATGAGGACAATAATGGTACCCACTTTATAAGGATTAAATGAAATAATTTCTTTAAAATACTTGGTGCAGTGTCTTCCCCAAATAAGCATTCCATAACGGCCAGCTGTCCCTGTTTATGCCAATTGTCAGCTCTTATAAAAAAGAGATGAGGTCAAATTACCCCCATTTATTTAAAACATTTTGCTTTTTCTTCATCCCTGTCCTGAAAGTTCACAGGCAACATTTTTGCGGTGAATATAGTTTCGGCTTGGGTAGTAATAGCATCATTATACCCTCAACTCCCCGGGAAGAAGTCCAGAGCAACAAGAAAACTTAGGACTCCCCAGGGAGAGGCAGGGATAATGATCAAAGGGAAAACCCTACATCCAAGATCAGCCAGAGTAAAATAGATTATAGTGATGTCTTAAACTAGCCCATAAGCAAATTATCCCCGGATTCTGCCCCACGGTTTAGTTAAGGTAAGATGGTGAGCACAGCCCAGTACAAACAAACCATTTTAATGAGCGATCACAACAAAATTAATGATGCTGATAAGTAGCGAAGTATCTTCGTTTGTTTTTCTTGGATGTAGGTACAATTGGATGTCGAATTAGGTCAAGGGCCTGAGTTGGCCGGGGCAGGAAGTGCCAGGCCCGCTCTGGACGCCAACCAGCCTGGCTTCTAGAAGGCACCCTAAAGCCACCGTGAGGTTGTCGGCTGGTTCCCAGGCCCTCTGCTTTCAGGTAGGTTGTTAGAGCCTCATCATGGGATGGATTTGCCCAGGATGAGGAGTTTTGCTTGTGTTCCAAACCCCCAGACCTTCTCCTGCTGCCAAGAACACAGGAGAGGAATTCAAGCATTCTATGGATGCTGAAGCAGGTTACTTGTAAAGGACCTATGACCTACAAAAGTATGTCTTCCATCACATGGAGAAACCCATTCTTATTGCAGTGAGAGGAATTCTTCCAGATGACTTTGGGCTGAATAGGATGGGACAAATAACCCTCCAGAGTTTTGGCTTAATGGACAGAATGTGACTCCTGTTACCCAGATTGTGCAGGGAATGTTAGAATATCCCAGCTTTCTCCTTTATACTCTGATCTTCCCCCTAAACCAGCAGTTTTCTGCGTTAGGGTTAGCGTTTTGATTCCCAAAACAGCAGGACGATGTTTTGGAAACAGTAGGTGGGGGAGCACCCAGAATATCCGAGAGCACTGTGCATATCAGGAGGGAATTCTCTCCTTTTCCCTCAACCTTCTTGATGACACCAAGAAGATTGGTAAGTCTGGTGTTGGTTTGGCTTCACGACCTTTACAACCCATATGAACAGAGAGAGTTGGCCTGATGCCTGGTGCCTTCAGCAGGAAGTCAGAAGAACTGAGAACACAATACCTTTTCTCTTTTCATTTTGTATCTGCTTTTAGGGTTCATTTTGCCTAATTCCACTTAAGCTTGAAATATCATTTCTTTTTCAAAGGAGTTCATTTAGTTAGAGAACGTGACTTGATCTGAATACAACATAAGTTACCTAACAGCACAGGTAGATTGGGAGTCACGGTCCTGCACTGGGCTTGGCCCCTAGCTCAGCATGGCATTCGGTGGCTGTGGACAGGCAGAGTGCAAGCAGGGCCAGCAGAGCCCCAGACCACCCCCCTCCCACCTCCTGCACATCAGCCTCTGCTTAAACCTCCCAGGAAGAAAGGACATCTCTGCTGACACTGAGTTTGGACAGCTGTCCTGAGTGTTGTAGGGCAGGATGAGCTAACAAGCCTGGGTCCACACAGGATGCTGTTCTCTGGACACCAGGGTGCCCAGCTGGCAAAGGAGCTTGGATCTGAGGAGCTTCTCTAGAAGAAGAGAGGCTCAGCCTTCATGATGCTGGGAAAGCTAGGTGGACGCGTCCTGGGAGCTAGGTGGCACAGAGCCCCGGGGGAACCATGAGAGGATGTGGCTCTGGAGTCAGAGTGCGCTGGCTTCACCCTGCCTCTGATGCTCAAGGTCAACCACTATGTCATCTGGGACTTGGGGACAGTCACCCCTTCAGAATGACTTTCACCACCTGCAAAATGGGATGAAAATGGTCCAACATGCAATGTCACATAAGGAATAGCAATTAATGCTGATGAACACCAGCACCACTGGGGAGTCCAGTAACAGGAGTGGTTATTTCTATGGTCAGACTGAAGAAGGCATCCATCTCCTTGGCCCTACTCTTTCTCGATGGGCATCAGTGTCAAGGGCATCCATCGTTTGGCACAATTTCCAACAGGGAGACAAGACTGTTGCTCCCTGGCAGACCTGTGTCTTCCAGTAGAAGCCAAACCAAGGATGTGGTGGCTCATCAGAATCTATCCTTCTATTCAATTGTAAGTCCCTGTCACACCATATTCTCTCATTGTGTGTGTTAAGCGGAATCCGTGTTCATTAAGTGTGTTGTCATCACCTGCCATCTGAAGCTGATTCAGCCATTAGCAGCTTCTCTACGTTTCTATAAATATTTAAACCACTGATACCTGGTAATCACCTTGCTGTAAAATTAGGAAAGATCAGAGGACGTCGATTTACTCTGGTCATAAAGCAGAAACTAACACAACATTGTAAAGCAATTATACTCAAATAAAGAATGTTAAAAAAAAAAAAAGCCAGCTTGATCTTTAGTGCTCAAGTGCTTCTTGCTACGCAATGAAATGTGAGTAAACAGATTTGAATGTACATAGGAGTTTTTCTTTTGTTATGTCTTAAGCCAATAAATCATTTGAATGCTTGCAGCTCTCACACAGATTGTCCTGTGTCTTCATGGCAGTGCTACTCCTGGCCAAACTTGGAGACAATTCTGAGTTGCTTCCTTGGCTACATCTGCTACTCATCTCAACTCTCGGGCTCCCTCGTGATGCCTCCGGGGAAGAGGAAACTCCCCAGTGGACCATGCTGACCATACCTCATATCCTTAGATTTGCAGATTGAGAATTCTGGAAGATAACAGCCTTCTTAGAAATGATAGTGACCCCTTGCCAGATGGACAGAGTATGTTTCTGGCTAAGCAAAAATACAGAGGGTTTTTAAAAAAAATAAATGTATTTATTTATTTTGGCTGCGTTGGGTCTTCGTTGCTGCGCAAGGGCTTTCTCTAGTTGTGGCGAGCAGGGGCTACTCTTCGTTGCATTGCGCGGGCTTCTCATTGCGGTGGCCTCTCTTGTTGTGGAGCACGGGTTCTAGGCGCACGGGCTTCAGTAGTTGTGGCACGTGGGCTTAGTTGCTCCGCGGGATGTGGGATCTTCCCAGACAAGGGCTTGAACCCATGTCCCCTGCATTGGCAGGCGGATTCTCAACCATTGCACCACCAGGAAAGTCCAAGAGTGCTTTTTTTTTCTTTCAACAAAAATCCAGCCGAGACCCCCGTGTTGGGTGTGGCAAATCACTGTCATCTGGACTAACATCTCCCCATGACAAACATCACCAACTGGTCCCTCCACTTGTTCTGGGATCAAGGATTAGCCTCATGATCTTTCCCGGCACTACAACCCAGGCAGTCACTGACAGGTAACGGGATGCATGATGAAATCTGTTTGTGTTCCTGGACCTTAACAATCTTTCTTTAATTAAAATGGGATATCTTTTTCCTGTAAAGAAATCCTTCTACATCTGATCGGGGAATTCTCATACATTTGCAATCGATATTTACATTAACTCATCAAAAGCTCTGCTGCCTTTTACAATCCCCTTAGTGAGTCTGCCTGGTATTTGGAACAACATCCCTCTGAGCCTGCGTGCCCGTGACATAGCTTCCACATGGAGGTGGGGACTCGATCCAAGCCGCAGGGATTTAGAGACAAGCTGGGTGAGAACCACACCTTCTATATCTGGACCTGCTGCTCCATCAGCCTCGGGCCCTTCACACACCCAAACACACATACCATCCTCACTGGTCTGCAATGAGTCTGTCCGGCTCAGAGAAGACATTTGGCAGGAGGTGTTTATGACGTCCAGGATCACCTGTGCCTTTCCTCTCCCTGAATCCTTACACCCAGTACAGCACCTTGCATGTGGCAGACTGACTGTGAGTCATGAGTGTTTATTGCCTCTTCCCCTACGGAAAGAGTTTGTTTTTAATCTCATTTCCCCAAAGTAGGATTTATACCAATAACGTTGGTCCTTCTGTTCTGAGGCAGAAACCATGGAGATCGTGTGTGGTGGGTCAGTCTCCCTGCCCCGCCGGCTTCTGCCCTCCGGCTCTGGCAGTAACAGAGATGTTCTCTTTGGTCTGCATCTGTGCTCTGGACATACTGCCAGGCTCTGAGAGGACCACTTACACGGCTGCAGTCCATTCGTGGGGGGGTGAGGGGTGATGATGCTATGGGCGTGGCAGAACATTCCAAGATACAACCAGCTTTTCCAGAAAGATTCTTACATAAAGTGCTTCATTGTGTGCTTGCCTTAGGTTGGGCCCAAAAACACAGATGGGGTGGCTTAAACCACAGACGTGTATTTCTCACAGTTCTGGAGGTTGTAAGTCCAGATCAAGGTGCTGGCAGGCAGATTTGGTTCCTGGCGAGAACTTTCTTCCCGGCTTATAGATGCTGTGTGCCCATAAGGTGAAGAGAGAGCCAGTTCTAACCTCTTCCTCTTGTAAGGACACTAATCCCATCATGGGAGCCTCATTCTCATGACCTGGTCTAAACCTAGTCACCTCCTAAGGGTCCCACCTCCGAAGACCATTATGCTGGGGGTTAGGGCTTCACCATACGGATTTGGGGAGGACACAAACATTCAGCCCATTAATGGTCCCTCAACGTCCTCCAGGAATTACTGGCTTCATGGGGCAGCGGTGAGAGAGTGCTTTGGTTAAATCAGTCCTTCTGAATTGGGGCAGTACATCGGAAATTCTGATTTAATTGATGGAGTGTGGTCCAGGCATGGCCCGGGAGTTAGGAGTTTTAAAAAGCACCCTGGGTGCTTCCAAAGTGCATTTCTAGACTCAGGGGGACGCACCTGTCACGCACCCGCCCCATCATCCCTGCTCCTCCAGGGATGACTTCTGGGTGTGGTAGTCATACGCTGCCTGACATTTCTGAGCAGGCCTCTGCACAAGGCATGGTGCCAAGTACTTCCACAGGGTGACAGCGTCCATCCTACAATGACGCTGCAAGGGAGGTGTCAACATTCCCACTTCTCAAGAGGAGGCGAGAAGGCCTGGGGTGCTCACTCTGACCCCAGGCCTCACTTCACTGCTGAGCTTGTGTCTTTAGCCCATACCCCACTCTGCTTCTTCCAGGACTTTTGTTGAACAAGTGCAGAATCATGAACACTTCCCCTCATGCAAAAAGAAGAGGACCAAAAAAGAGATTCCCTGAGGGACTCCAGAAATTTGGGGAGCTGGGCAGTGCTCTGCCATTTGGACAGTGGCACACATTCTGGTGAATTTCTACACAGCCTCTAAGGAGCAGAGGCAGGCGAGGGAGGGGCGGTGTTGAGTGGCCCACATGACACTGGGTCCAGCTCCCCTCCTGGGCCTGCGCTGCAGGTGGGGGCAGTGGGGTGGGTCTGCCTTTCACATCCCAGGAGCTCAGAAGGTGTGACCTTCAGAGCCTGTAGATCTGCCAGCTCGGGCAGTGGATGTCTGCACCTGCCGGCCTGAGAACAACTTGGCCTGTGATGCAAAGCCTCTCCGGGCAGCTGGCCGCACCTGCAGGGTGGCACCAGCCGCTCTGGGTACCACGTTCTCAGTGAAGCAGGAGCCCACATTTCAGCGAACCCATGGCCAAGCAGGGAGGCAGGGAGTTTCCAGCTCATTTCCCTGCATTATCCCGGGTCTGTAGATAAACAAAAAAAACAATAATAGCTCTTGTGGTGTTTTAACTGGCATTGGCTGTGTTTTAATTAGTAAAAGGAAGAGGAGAAGGGAGGTCTGAGAGGACTCTTCTCTAACTGCCACCTTCTCCCAAGTGTTTACACGGCCTCCCTGGGAAGGGGCGGCAGTTTTTTATTAAACATAATTCCCTCACAATCAGTGTCTCTTCTCGAATCTAAGTCAAGGCACCAGGTTAACCTATTGGGTCTAGAAAATAGCATTTGTTTGTTAAATAAACGCTCAGACTCTGTTGCTTAGCACAGTCTGAGAGTCCTGGGAAAGGCAATTTTCGGATTTAAAAGCAGGTTCTGTCTCAGAGGGAGAGGCAGGCAGAGGGTGTGTGTTGCCGGGGGACAGCTTCCCAGACAGGATAGAGCGGCTCGAATCCCAAACCCACCTCCAAGAAGCTGTGGGATCTGGGACAAATCGTCCTCCCTCTGATGAATTTCTTAACTGAGGCCTGTAGATAGATTTACGGGGGCAGCGCGGGGTTGGGGGGTGGACTCATCTTTGGAATATGGGGAGACAGGATGTTTATGTTTAACAAACAGTTACAGAGGTTAAAGAAATGGTAAAACCCTGGGTGCTCCCAACTCTTAGATTCTATGATTTTATTTCGTGGGGAAAACTCATTAAGATAAAAACCAAACAGGCGCATAACGTGTAATAACATTGGAATCACTGGCAGAACTTTCAAGCTACGTCCGTTTATCTCGGTGTTTATCAAGCTCCTACTCCAGGGCAGCCCGAGGCCCAGGATCCCAGCCCACAGATGAACAGGCAGGAGTTTGACAAAGCAGACCCGCCCCTGGCTGTTTTCTCCATTGGAGATGCTGTCCCTCCAACCTGGTGTGGACAGACCTCCGGTCCAGCTACTCCCCCAACCCCCCGTCCTTGTCAGCTTCCTCACAGTGTACGTGCTTTTTTATTTCTGTTTATCCAAACATAAATCAGGCCACCTGACTCCCGGCCTTGCACTGCCCCGAGACCCACCCACACGCTCCTCACCTGGGCCTCCTGGGCAGCCCCTGTCCCCCCTTACGGCGCTCAGGACCCCCAGTTCAATTGGCGGGAGTGGGACCCCAGTATTATCCCGCCCCCCCATGATCTCAAAGTGCAGGCAGGGTGGCTACTGCGGTCAAGGGGGAAGGAGGTCAGCTGAGCTTGGATGGGGCTGGGGGTGCCCGAGCCTGTGGCCTCCCTGTTGGGTTAACGGTGGGCAACATACAGAACAGAAGAGCGAGAAAGAACAGCCAGACAGAGAAGAGGAGGGGCAAAGCGCAGAGGCAGGAGGGAGGTCCTGAGTTTGAGCAGAGGGGGGTCTCATCCACGGGAGTGGACACAGCCCAGGAGGGCTGAGGAGCCCGGGCCACCTGTGCTGGCCACACCGAGGGTTTGAGCTGCCAATGCCACTGCCGACCCTAAAGACACTGAGAAGCCATCCAGAGGAAGAAGTGGCACTTCTGTCATACACTCCGCTTTTTCCACCACAAATACTCCAAATAAGCCCCACCAAGTTATGGGAATGCCGTGTGTGTGTGTGTGTGTGTGTTGTGTGAGTGTGTGTGTGAGTGAGTGTGTGAGAGAGTGTGTGTGAGTGTGGTGTGTGAGTGTGTGTGAGTGTGTTGTGTGTGAGTGTGTGTGTTGTGTGTGTGTTGTGTGAGAGTGTGTGTGTGAGCGTGTGTGAGTGTGAGTGCTGTGTGAGTGTGTGTGTGCTGTGTGAGTGTGTGAGTGTGTGTGTTGTGTGAATGTGTGTGTGAGTGTGTGTGTTGTGTGAGTGTGTGTGAGTGTGCATGCAAGTGGGGAGAGGGAGCAGCAGGGAGGCGATGGGAGGGAGAGGGACATGCGCAGGTGTGAGGAGACCTTGTGGGGCCCTGATTCACCTATGACAGAAACGCATCACCGCTGGTGATTTGTCCCCACACCCACATCCTTATCCCCGAGGCAGCCCATCCTAAGTCTGGCTTGGTTTTTCTTTCGACAATGCTCTGGTTTGTCAAAGTCCCTTAAGTGTGGCCAGCCCTGAGTAGGGCAGTGTTGGCCAAGAGCTGCTGCTTTGTTTGGGAGACGGTTTGGCATCTTCCCCCTGGGTGCCAGTAAACTGGGTCTCCAGATTGTCACCATGTGCATCACCATTTAGGAGCTGAGGCAGGATTTGACCAACAACACTCAAACAGTTCTTGTTTTTTGTTTTTCTTTTTTATTAATTCAATCTAGCAAAGACTGTTACCTCCCTCCTTCCTCCCTTCTTCCTCCTTCCCTCCCTCCCTCCTGCAGACAGTAGGCATGGGGCATTCTTGCAGGCTGGGAGGATGGAGCAGGCAGCAGGAAGGGGAGCCCTCCTGCCCATGGGGTGCGTGGTCCAGAGGAGAGCACTTTGGATCTCGACTCTCCCGCTGAATTGATCCGCCCGCCCCCTTCCCCACCCAGGCCCCTGTCATCAGGAACTGTGGTGGAAGGGGCTCCACTGCCTCCCTGAAAGCCATCAATACGAAGTTGCCCGGGACTGGAACACTGACAAAGTCCTCAAACAAAGCAGGAGGGCCGTCCTGCTGGATGGAACCATTCTGCACCTCATCCTGCGCTCTCTTTGCTCTCAAATCCCCTGGCACATCTGCTGTACTCTGCGGAATCCTAGACCCTTATCTTACCCTCTTCTTCCTTCTCCCACCAGACAAAGAATAAATAACAGAGCCTTCTTAGGAAACCCATTTCCACCTGTGACAAGAACACTGCGGTGGCTGGGACACACTGCCCACCACCCTCCCATCAGCCGAGGGACCAGGGACCAGCCCCATATGCCCACTCCTCAGTGGCTCATCTGGAGAGTCAGAGAAGGTGGCTCCCTGAAAGCCCTATGCATGTGCACGTTTCCTGGAAAACCCTTTTCCTGGGTGACTTCTGGTCGTCAGCAGCTGATCCGATGACCTCATTAAGTACCGCACTTGCCTCATAGCCTGTATCCATCCGCATTTTCCTTCCTGCTTCTCTTACTAGACCGTCAGCTCTAAGAATGCAAGGTCCACATTTGTATCCCAATCACCCCAAACAGCGTCCAGCGCTTCATGAACGCAGAGTAAATACTGGTGAAGGGATCAAGAAATTCATGGCTTCATTAACGGATGCAGCTCATAGACGGTTTGTGTGTTCATTTCTGTAAAATGTTAGAAAATACGATGCTGAGTCAGGAACGAGAGACAAATGTCAGACCTGGCTCCTGCACATGGGAGCTCTGCCAACCTCAGAGCCCACAAGTGTGACAGCGACGTGCATCAGGCTGGGATGAGGCAGCCAGACAAACACAAACCAAGACAGGTCGTGGAACACCAGCTGAGAAATAGCAAAGTACGTTCCATGCAGAGTTAGGATTAAATGCGTGTGAAACTTACATGTTGCCAAACTGCTTTCAACAAAACTGTGCAACACAGGCCAGGAACCAGGAACCTTTCTGACTTTGGGAGTGACAAGAAGGCCATGAGTGATGCTATCACAAGGATTTCCAATCAGCAAGCAAGAAATGGTACTTTTCTGATGCCTCCTGCACACAAGAAGAGTTCCAAGATAATGCTTGCTGTCCTCTGAGTGCCTTTCTGATGGGCAAAAAAAAAGTTTGATTTCTTCTAATAGATATGTCATTTTACTTCAAGTATCCAGTCCTATTGACCCAAGGAACCTCAATTTCAGAGCCATTAAAATCTAATTTTCCACACGGTGCCCCCAAGAGATTGACTAACTTTCAAAGAATAATTTTTTCTTTTCAAAAATGTTGCATATCTCTCTCTCTATTTGTTTTTCTTTAAAACAGTTCGGGAAACATTGCTGTCAGCTTCTCCACAGTTACTCTCCCCAGTGTCTTTCGTGCAAAAGAACATAAAGGCTCCTCTGACAAAGTAAGATTTGGCCACCATGGAGGGAAGGCTGTATTTTTGTGATATATTATATTTATGTGGCTTACTGATATATTATAAAGGACCTACTGTCATGTTTTGCCATCAGGAAAGCAGGACAGAAGGCTCAAGGTTATTCGTCTTGGAAAATAACAGATGTGTCAAAAACTAAGCAGAAAAATGCTTCTGAGGAGAGAGTGTCTTCTTGCAAATTTCAGGGACTCTACGAACTCTACAGGTTAGCTTTTTTTTGTTTGTTTTCAAGTGTTAAACTAAACACTCTATTTGAAATTCTGAGATCAGAGCACCTAATGAGAGGCCATGCAGGCAGGTGTCCACAGACCCCTATACGGAGAGATCAGTCAATTGATGAGAGTCACCTGGCTTCCCTCACGTGGGGCCACCTGGCTGCCCTCACATGGAGCCGGTTAAACTTTCTCCTTTACACCTGAAGGCAATGTGGAATCCTGGAACCGGTAAGGGACATTCGTGGACAAAACTGGACAACTTAAATAAGGTCTGGAGCTGAGCTGCTAGCATCGTCTCAAGGTTAATTTCCTAGTTTGGGTAATTGTACTCTGGCAGCTGGGTGAAGGGTTTAAGCAGATGATCTGTACTGTTGCTGCAGCTTTCCTGTAAGTCAAAAACGATTTCAAAATAAACATTTAAAAGGAAGGTGTCCTGCGTATATTCAGAAAGGTTGGAAAGCAAGAGAGCAAAGTACCATCAAAATTAGCACAGGATATACGTACCACATCTTCTATATCCATTCCTCTGCCGATGAATATTTAGGTTGTTTCCACGTCTTGGGTATTGTAAATACTACTTCAGTGAACACTGAGGTGCATGTAATTATGTTTTTTTTCCTGGATATATGCCCAGGAGTGGGATTGCTGGATCATGTGGTAGTTCTATATTTAGTTATTTTAAGAACGAAATTATGACATTTACAGCAACATGGATGGATCTAGAGATTATCATACTAAGTGAAGTAAGTCAGACAGAGAAAGATGAATGTATGATATCACTTATATGCATAATCTAATAAAAAATGATACAAATGAACTTATTTACACAATAGAAACAGACTCGCAGGTCTAGAAATCAAACTTATGGTTACCAAAAGGGAAATGTGGGTGGGAGAGAGATAAATTAGGAGATTGGGATTGACATATACACACTACTATATATAAAATAGATAACCAACAAGGACCTACTGTATAGCACAGGGAACTCTACTCAATATTTTGTAATAACCTATATGGGAAAAGAATCTGAGGAAGAACAGATATATATATATATATATGTATGTGTATATATATATATATATATACTCACTTTGCTGTACACCTGAAACTAACACAACATTGTAAATCAACTATATTCAATAGAAATTTTTTAAAAATAGCACAGGATACTAGAGCCAGGGAGTGCCTCCTTCAAAGGCTCCTTTTGTAGGATGTCCTCAAGTCAGTGGGGGCAATGCTAGAGTGATGCCACCAGAGCAACATCACCTGAATGTGTGGCTTCTGTCTATGACCAGCTGTGGCTCTCGTGTGCACCCTGACTCCAGGGAAAATTCTGCACCTGCTCTGGAAGAGTCATGAAAGAAGACACGTTGTCCATCAGTGGGGGGAGGGGTGTCACAGCAGCATGTGGAAGCACTGATTGCAAGGTGGTCGCCCAGGTGTAGGTGCCCAGTAAGTCCTCACTAGGTTGAAGCCTGCAAGTCAAGTCATGGCCAATGAACTCACTAGTCATGTGACTTCCAGAAGCCTAATTCCCAAGGATAAACCTCCAATCAAAGAAGGGTGTGTGGATTGGTCTAAAGCACTGATACCATAAGAGAGGGCAGTTTTACACAATCACAAAAATGATACGAAGGGAAAGAGCTGATTCAGAATCCATGTCTGGGGTCCAGAGGGGAGGTGAAGTTAGCAGCAAAACTTTGCGATAAGGGCCATCATTTTCAAATGGCACATTTCACAGAAGCCCAGGTGGGTTTGAAATGGGACAGTGCCTCCAACGGGGCCCAAGTGGCCCTGGGATGACCGTCAACTTCTCCCATCTCCCAAGAGATGAGTTTTGCTTCTGCTCCTTCGATTTATGTAAAATTAAATAAGCCTGAGTTCCCTTTGAGCTCTGCAGGCCAGTGCTTTGCGGAGTCCTTAAACCAGCCCTTGGCTCAGGAGAGCCTCCACAAAGGGACCAGGGAGGGGCCACAGCACAGGGGGAGGCGGACGTGGAGGGGGCCGTTCCTGTCCTGCTCTGCCCAGTCCTCGCCATGCAGCTGAGCAAGTGACCCTCACCCCACTTGATGTGTGTCTCCTCAGAGCCACTGTGGATCACAGCTCTGCTGTGCTGGGTGACGTGAGGAAGCACCTGCACACACCTGGGGTGATGTGTGAGAGTCTCTGTAAATGTTGGGGGTTGTTATTACTATTTGTGATCCTGGTACCACCAGCAGGGACACAGGGTTTGCAACACTGCCAGCTCTAAGTTGGGACCCCCAAACAGGAGAAAAACCAAAGCCAAGACTACTCAGCTGTTTTGCTTTTCTGCACCAAGAGAGCACACAGAGCGGGTGAGGATTCTGAAGGACAAAGGCACCAAGAGGAACCCAAGAGGCTGGGGTTGGGAAGAGAACACTGCAAGAAGGGGCAGAAATTATTCCAGCCAATAAGCCAGGGATGCAGGCGGGTTCCACTCAGGGATGCTGCCTGCCCAGACCCACCAGCTCACTCCTCTTCTGCCCACCCAAATCCCCTCTCTGAGCACCCTCAGCATTTATTCTATAAACGTGGAAGACAGCGGTATTGCTTGCAATGCGTAAATCTTCTCAAAATGATTTCAGGAGGCTTGAACTAATACAACATAAAAATAAGACACCTTGGAACAAAGATGTGGAAAAGTCCTTTGAAATTGCTTATGAATGCTTCTGAAAAGTCATTTCAGCAAGTACTAAATGCATGCACCCTTCAAGCATTGTCTTTATTTCCAGTGTGCAAGCACGCTTCTTCAAATCACCTTAGTGGGCGTTTACTGTGTGTCCGGGTGTTTTCCTCAAGTCACCCATTGAGTCCCCACAAGAAGGCCAAGAGACAGGTATGATCATTGGTCTCATTCCACATATGCGAGCATGGAAGCTCAGTGGGGTTCAGTCACCTGCTCGAGGTCATGGGGCTCGGCAGTGGCAGAAGCAAGTCCAAGACCAAGCCCCCATGTTCTGTGCTGTCCTGTGAGTCAAGACAACAGAAAGTCTCGCTCTTCCAGGGATAAGCATCCTTGGCATCTACCTCCTTGCACAGAGAAGACACTCAATAAACTCAATAAACACTCTTGGACTCAGGGAAGCCAGTTGGACTCTGAACCATCAAGCTCTTATTGTTACGATACCCTTATCAATGTCCCAGTTGAGTTTTGCACTGTTTGGGCCTCGTGTGGGGACTAAGGAGCGAGGGGAGAGCCTGGCACTGGGCTGTCTCTTCTCACTCTGAATATTTAGCAATGTTCATCACGCCCAGCCCATGTCTCTAACAAAGCTGAAAATTTAAATTCTCATTAGGTAAAAGAGTCTGTTCCCTACTTATTTCATCTGGGTAAGAAGGCTGGAGTGAGTGCAATCAGACGGAAGTTGCTTAAGTGTCTTTGGAGGTACACGCCGGGGATGCAGCTGCAGCCTGATGGTGTCCTGCGTTTGGCTCTTTCCTCAAGGCCACCTGCTTCCCCATAACGATGTTTCCCTACATCATGCTATACATACCTTCCCTCTGTCTCACATACACGCACATACACAGTGACACACGCTCACACATAAACACAGTACATGTAATCAACATTTCCATGTGAATAAGTTCATCTGAGTATAATCTGAGCTAAGAATCTAAATTTGGTCCAAAGAAACCCCCATGTCCTGGGGAGTGTAAGTGTGCAGGTGCACATACATACACACACACACATCTCCCTAACTCTGCCGCAGACCCCCGGGTCCTCACTTGATGCATAGAAGGTCATCACACACTCAGAGCCATGATGATTTCTTTGCTCTCATTCATCAGACCCAACAACCTCTTTCTGACTAGAGGAAAAGGAAAAGCTGCCGTATCACTTTCAGCTTGAGGGTAAAACTTCAAGGACACATCCAATCACCTCAAGAGCAATAGGGCTTAAGTCGAGCCCAAGCCCACCAGCCAGCAGCCTCCTCTCCTACACACTGGCCTTCTCATCCCTACGGGTCCCCTCACTCCCATGGAATGCTAAGTGCCCTCAGGTGTCTCTCCCCCTGTGCCCTCCCCCCCCCCCGCCCCAGCTAAACCTTGAGCCACATTCTTGGAGCTCCACACCTACTCTGTTGTCTCTATTCCTGCCCCTCCACCCTGTTGTTCAGCATCCCACGGGCAAGGACCATCCCCTGCACTGCCATCCTGTACCCAGCATCCTGTATCCCACACCCAGTGTCACCAGATCAACCTGTTTTCTTTGACTACCACTTTGAATCTGCTTCTCATTCAAAACCTTCAGCAACTTCCTATTACCTGTGGGACAAAGTCATCTGAGCCAGGTACCTGTGCTGCAGGAGACCCTCTCCAGTCTTTCCAATAGAGAGGCAGGTGGCCCCTTTCCAGTGATGGGGAACCCCGTACACAGAGGCAGAGCGACCTTGGACCCAGACCTCTTAAAACCAGAGTCCAAGTTCAAAGTTCCCTAGGTTGACTCTTCCTTAAACATTTCCTGGTTAATGTGAGGGTTTCCTGCAAGCAGTGCCCACCCAAACAGATGTCCTTCTAGAGGAAACAGTAATAGAGATCGAGAAGGAAAAGTTTGTTTTCATGCCTGAGTTGTGGGAGTGTGTTAAGGGCAATAGTTAATTGTATCCAAGTATCAGGATTAAAGTCAGAGCACACATAAAACAATGGTGATCCCACAAGGGCCACCCTCTGAGCTCACATTGTTCACATGGAGCTCACCTTGCCCTCAGCGGACTTGCAGGCCTGCCTTGAACAGCTGATGAAAGATGCAAATCCCATGGAAAGATGCGTGTTTGTTCACCTTGGCCGCCTAAAGCCGGCCATCCCTGCACACAGGCAGCCAGAGGCCCTGACGCAGCTGACCAGCAGGTGTCTCCTATGTGGCCAGGAAATGGTTTCAACTTCCTGCAGTGCTCTTCCCACTGCCTGGGTCCCTGTCACAGAGATTAGCTTCCAGTGCCCGGGAGATGCACAAGGACATGGGTGCAGGAGAGGAATGGACACCTGGGAGGTGAAGCAGGGCATCCCCCATCCCTGGTCCATCCCCTCCTCCCGTTAGCCAGCCTCATGCCTGGAGGAGACAGCTCACTGCTCCCCCTCTGGGGAGGTGATTTGTATTCCAGCAAAGTTACCAAGGGACTCTGAATAGATGAAGATTCTGCTTAATATTTTTAGTAAAGATAACACTTTGCAGGACAAGTGCTTTTTAACACTCAAAGATGGGGGATCTGGAGTGGCATTTAAAAATGGAGCTGTTAGACAAGATTTTGCAGTAGCCCTGGTAAATGTCAAACATCTTATCAACTGGGGAAGCAGCATGTGGGCTTGTTTCCCCAAACCTGATTAAAACAGAAAGCGCCTTTTGAATATTCGTTTCTGTTTTGTACTGTGGTAGGTTGGTGGAAGAGAAACAAAGGGAAAGAGAGTGGAGAGGGAGAGGAGGGAGCCTTGGGGGACTGGAGCATCAATTTAGGCGTGTGTGCGCAGAGGAGGGAAAAACAACCCCGGAGGCCCAGAGGGGACAACGGCTTTTTTTGAGCAGAATAAATACTTTGAAGAACTAACACTGGAGAAATCGGAGTGGGGTGTCTGTGGCTGATTGGCTGAAGGGCTCTCTCTGGAGTAATTAGGGCCTCGTGGGGAAGCATATTTATGTTGGAAAACAAATTCTCCAGCATAGGGAAAGCATGTGATCTCTGATGGCATCCGAGTGGCTTCTCCTCCGGTCCAGGGGCTGGATTCTCACACTGAGCTGTGCTCTGAGCACACCAGTAACAAATTAGCACAGGGCCCCACTGAACCCCCAGGTGGGGCTGTGCGAAGGACGGGGTGGTGGAGGTACTGGGCCTTTGGGCTGTTGGGACTGCCGAACAGTTGGCCAGCCTGCATCTCCAGCAGGGAACCGACCAGAAATCAATCCTACAATCAGGTGTGTTCGCCACCTGCTTCTGCACACGGAAAATAAAGGAATGTTGGTGTGTGGCCAGAATTAATTGGGCCTCCAGGATTGCAAGTCCTGGCAGCCTGGTAAAGCTATCCTGAAGAGCCAGAGCCACAAAAACGGAGGGACCGGGACAGATGTTTATTATAAACCCTCGGGGTGTCTCCCAGAGCTGGGGAGCCAGCATGCACGGGAGCTTTTGGAACCCATGCGTGGTGTCCCCGTGGCTCCGTTTCTGCTCCTCCAGGCACACCTGCTGCTCTGAAGACATCTGGCACCTCTCAGCCCCTACACATGACGGGTCCCTTGCTCTGAAAAACAAGGTTCCAGTGGCCAATTCCAAACTCCCACAGGAGAGGCATCAGTGGCTCAGTGGGGGCCATGGTCAGCCAGGGTCCTCCCGTGGTCCCGTCAAGTGTGGTCAGAGAAGGGGTGAGTCACACAAAGGCTGCGGGCTCACCATGGGGTGGGCAGGTACCAGGAATGCTCTTGTCTGCTCTGGGTGGACTAGAAACAAGGTCAGGTGTCGCCGATGGCCTCGGGGACGCAGAGAGGACAGAGGGAGGCCTGACACTCACCCAGGGCCAGGTGGGACCGGGGGGCACTCTCCTGGAGACTCTGCATGGGCTCAGAGCCCCTCTGTTCCCTCTGCTTCTCCTGCCCCCACGGTCCTCTCCTGGACAAGCCCGTTATTCACCATGGCCGTGCGTTTTACAAGTCCACACCCCAGGGCCACCACTGGGCAGCTGGGCAGGACTAAAGTCCCAATGCCATCCTGGCTTCCCTTCCTTACCACTTACCTTGTCCCTCTGGGATTGTCTTGTCCACCACTGCGGCCTCACTGCCCAACAGCAGACTGTGCCTAAGCAGGCACTTGGGTCAGTCTGCTCGGTCCATTGTCACCAAGCACCACAGACCGGGCGGCTTAAACAGCTCAGATAAGGGCTGCTTATTTCTCCCAGTCCTGGAGCCTGGACATCTGAGATCAAGGTGTCAGCAGGGTTGGTTCCTCCTGAGGTCTCCCTCCTTAGCATGTAGACAGCTGTCTTCTCCCCGTGTTCTCAAGTGGTCATCCCTCTCTGTGCGCCTGTGTCCTGATGTCCTCTTCTTATAAGGACACCAGTTATATGGGATTTGGACCTGTCCCTATGACCCATTTTACCTGAACTACCTCTGTAAGGACCTATCTCCAATACAGTCACGTTATGAGGCTCTGGGGGTCAGGACTTCAACCTACAACCATGGTGTGGGCACAACTCAGTTCATGGCAACTCAGTCAAGGGTCACTAAGAACTGGAGACTCCATCTTGGTCTCAGACCCACTTGCCATCAAGATGAGATGCGGGCAGTGCAGCAGGAGCTCACGCGCTCAAAGCCCACCCATTTACCTGAGGGGGGGCACTGCACCTGCTCCCCAAACACAAGCTTCTCTCTGATGCTACTTTGATGCCCTGATCTGATCCCCAGAAGGATAAGTGATCCCAGGACAGTGAGGTGTGTGGTCCGGTGAGTCTGCTATGGCAGTGATGGGCTTCGCAAGTAAACAGTGAAACAAAAACATGTCAGATTCTAAACCCACGTCCACATCATACACAGGTGTTACAGACATGCTTGTGAACATCATTGGTGATGACGTTGTGCTATTTTGTCAACTCAGACGAATGTTATCTGGTTGCAAAGAGTAGTTACCCCCATAAAGGCAGTGACCGTAGACTAGCAGAAGGCTTGCTCACTGTGGGTGCGCTCCTGGTTGTAGACGAAGCTGATGTGCTTTCCCCCACAAAGACCTTGTCCTGCGGTGAAATCGTCGCGCGTCCTGCACACGGGTTCAGGCCATTCAGTAACGCACTGTGCTAGGAAAACAGCAGTCATCCGTATAATTCTCTCCGCTGCCCACACAGAGGCACAGGCAGCCGGACGGCATTCAGCAACCTGTCCTGAGCCCTGGAGTGCGTGGCAATGTTGCATAGCCAAAGCTGTCGTGATGCGCCCATCCTTCCAATGCACTTTTTGAGCTTCCTCCGAGGAAACGGAGTATTTTTCAGCTCTGCGGTTTCTGATGTCGAAATTGCCCACGTTCTTAATGTCACATTAAGCGATAAAATGACATGCAGGTTTACAATCGGATATGATCTGGGCGATGCGCGGAAGCGTGAGAGAATTCTTTTCGAATTTGAGAACCGCGGCTCTGACTTTGCAGCACGGACTGATATTCTTTAAATGAGCTTTTGAACTTCACTTTAAAATGAGTCTCCTCACACACAACCTGAATACATTAGGAGTGACTGAACGTGAAACTGTCACCGTCGTATCATTTTCTCCTCATTTCTGACTCTGAGTCCCTGTGGCAAAGTCGCCGGCCGGATTACTATTTTCCCCCTCTGGCTTTATCAGCCTCTGCGTTGATTTCTTCTCTTTGGGGGATAATTTGATTTTTTTTTTTTTTTTTTTTTTGAGGCAATGGCTATTTAAAGAGCTAGCCAAAATATGAGTCCTGCTTTTCTTTGACTGCTGTGTTTTTCTCCCCTTCCTCTACTGATCCCAAGGAAACACAATGGCTGGAATGATATTAGAAAGCTTCTAGAAGTTTCTTCTTCTGGTTTGTATATTTGTTACCATAATCGTTTGCTGACAGTTTAGAAACACATCCACTTTGTTCAATCACAGAGAAAATAAACTCACACAATATCAAAACAAGGTAGTACTTAAATAATGCAGAACGGGAGGGCCCATCCTTCTGCAGAGAGGAGGATGAGCTTTTCCCAGGGCCCCTGATGGAGTATTTGTGGCTGGCGTGTTACCTGCTGGGCATCGGAGCTGCTGCAGGGGGGGAGGGGGTGAGCCACACCCCTGCCCTTGAGGGGAGGAGGGGAGCTGAGCCCCAAACCTGCATTTCCCAAAGGTAGAAAATGATGAGCACCCCCAAAAGGGGCCTTGCAAAGCATCTGGAGCTCAGAAAAGGGCTCCAGAGCCTGAAGTCTTTACCAAAAGGAAGGTGAGGGGACGAAAAGCTACATTTAAAATTTTTTGATAATTCCTGATATATAATTGGTTGTTAAACAGATTTTCCAGGAAGCTAGGTGTTTTCTGGCTTCCGAAACGGATGTGTGTTACCTGCAGCCAAACCCACCGGGGAGCTCCATTCTGCGCTTTCCTGGGGCGCCCCCCGTTTGGGGTGACCCTGTCCTGTGAGATGCACCCCTTGGGGTAGTGACCCTTTGGAATGAGGAAGGAGACACCTTCTGCAACTTGGGCAGAAATCGGGAGAGGATTCTTAGGGAAAGAGTTTGGGATATACAGAACGTAGACTTCTTTTTAAAATCAATAACAGATTTCCAAGGGAAACAGATGGCACATTCAAAATGGGTATTTGAGGAGAATTTAGGAAAAAGACTTTTCACAAAGGTGTGGGCAGGGTCCTGGGCTAGTAACAGCTAGTTTCTGGGCCTGAAGGGAAGGAACACGTAGCTCCTGGAACCCAGAGAGACAGAGAGAAAGGTCAGGAGAGGCGCCTGGTGGAAGTGATGTCTTCATCCAAGGGTCCCCGCTAGCATACAGTGACCCTGAGAGGAAGCCAGTGGAATAAATACCCCAACCTCCCCTTCTGCCCCATATCCTGCAAGTGTTCCCTGATGGCCAAGCCCAACCGGACGGCCAAGGGCATGGAGTCCACAAACGTAGGGCAGCCTCCCTGTAGGGGGAGAACAGAGGAGAACACGTCACAAGGGGTCAAGGAAGGTATCCGCAGATGGTGATATTCAGACATTCCTTCTACTACTTGGGTCACTTTTTCCCCGTTTCTTCTTGGAGTCTTTCTCTTCCTATCCCTTAAGTGCTATAGTTCTTGGGACCCCAACCTCAGCCGTGTTTAGCTCTGCGTATTCTCCTCTTGTCTTGTGTTTCTAATTGCCGCAAACACGCAGGTGACTCTGAAGTCTGCACCTTCAACTTTAGCCCCTCTTTGTGAGTCAAAGAGTCGCAAGTCTGATTGCCAATCAGAGCACCACTTGGATGTCCCCAAGCCACGGTGTACACAAGCAGTGTGTCTGAAACTCTGCCACCTCCAGCTCTCTGCCAGGTAAGAAGCTCAAATTCACCTCTGTTCCTTAATTTCACCATAACCCACACCTAGTGAGTTATTTCCTTTTGTCTCCATTGCTTGTGTACAGTCTGGGGCTGTCTCCTCTCCACTCCCACCTGCATGGTCTCGGGTCGGTCCCTGGGCCATTCATAAGGCGGTGGACACTGTCATGGTCACATCTCCTGATATCACACTTCTGCTAAACATGAAACAGTTTTCACAGTATATGAAAAGTTCATATAAAACTTGTATATGAACTTCAAAAGGAAATAATTTGTATGAATGGAAGTTAAAGAATAAAATGCTGTGAGTCATTCACTTTATGAAGTTTGATCAGCATGAGGGAACTTTTGGGGTGATGGACGTGTTGTAACGTCTTGATGTCAGTGGTGGATGCCTGGGTAAATACTCCTGTCAAAAGTCGCCCACTGTGCCTTTAAAATGTGTTCGTGACATAGCATGTAAATTACACCTCAAAAAGGTTGATTTTTTAAAAGTTCATTAGATCAGGTTCAAGGTCAGCCCTGATTCTAGCATTACACCCACATGCACTTGCATTCTTAAGCTCCTGAACTAGTTGGAGGGATCACTGCTCACT
The DNA here is from genome assembly GCF_028023285.1 of Balaenoptera ricei. Lineage (NCBI taxonomy): Eukaryota > Metazoa > Chordata > Mammalia > Artiodactyla > Balaenopteridae > Balaenoptera > Balaenoptera ricei. The sequence continues at coordinate 3,444,311 of NC_082639.1, forward strand.
TCCTTGAAAAAAGGCCTCCAGATCTCAGTGGCCTGTACAAGAGCTTTGTATTTTGCTCATGTCCTGCTGGGTTCAAAGACAGCCTTCCAAGTGCTGAGTCAGGGAGCCGGTCTCCTCTCATTCCATCCTGCGGCCCTACTGTTTGCTGGGACCTCAGTGCCCTCGCTTTGCATCCAGCCAACAGCCAGGAGAGGAGAGAGAATCACACAGACATTTTAGAAGCCGGGTCTGGAAGTGTGGAATATAACATCCACCCACACCCCAGTGACCAAAATGAGTCAGATGGTCCCACCCAGATGTCAGGGGGCTGTAGGTGTCTGTACGTCAGTAGGGGAAGAGATGTGGTGAACCTGTCCCACTGTCCGCACTTCAGGCTTCTGGACAGGGACATAGCAGATGGAGTCAGAGGCATGTCTTTGGTTCCTGGGAAGTGTACAGAAACCAGAGTGTAATTTATCTAAAACACACCCTTTCAAATACAAGAGTCTGTGACTGCAGTAGAAGGGGTGCATATGCCTGGGGTCACATACCATACATGTGAGGACCATCTGCCATGTGTCACAAGGATGGGCTGAGAGTGTCCAGCTGCAGCTCCAAGCTTCTGCCCATGCCCACCCTCTGCTGGAAAGGGGACTAAACAATCTGGCTGCCCCGTGGAAGCTGGGTTGGAGGAGCCAAGAGCAGAAGCAGGAGATCAGCTGGGGCAGCAGAGGCTGCCGAGCATTACCAGCGTCCATGCTGTGGATGTAGCAGCAGCACCTCAAGGATACCACCCTGGACACTGGCATTTGACAGAAGGCGGTTATGACCACCGACCTCTAGGGATACCCCTTTCACCTTTCGTGGCTCCATCACTCACCATGAGGTCAGTGGCTCAAAAGACAGGAAGTTCTCCTTTGAGGATGACACACAGGGGAGAGAAGTTTCAGGAGGAGGATGTGGGATCCCTCCTCTCCCTTGTCTTATTTTGGTCCATAGATGGCTGTATTAATCCTGCTTTTAATTTTCTGTATCTTATGACATTTTGACATCATAAAAATCTTCTTTTGTTTTGTAAATAAGTTCATTTATATCATTTTTTGTAGATTCCACATTTAAGTGATATCATACGATATTTGTCTTTCTCTATGTGGCTTACTTCACTCAGTATGATAATCTCTAGGTCCATCCATGTTGCTACAAATGACATAATTTCATTCCTTTTTATGACTGAGTAATATTCCATCATATATATGTACCACATCTTCTTTATCCATTCATCTGTCCATGGACATTTATGTTGGTTCCATGTTTTGGCTATTGTAAATAGTGCTGCAGTCAACATTGGGGTGAATGTATCTTTTCGAATTATGGTTTTCTCTGGGTCTATGCCTAGGAGTGGGATTGCTGGACCATATGGTAGCTCTACTTTTAGTTTTGTAAGGAACATCCATTGTGTTCTCCATAGTGGCTGCACCAATTTACATTCCTGCCGACAGTGTAGGAGGGTTCCCTTTTCTCCACACTCTCTCCAGCATTTATTGTTTGACATCTTAAAAATCTTGCTGGCTGGGAAGAGACTCCTCCCCAGGGCTCACCAAATCTGGAAGACAACAAAGGGCATGGAGCACGCCTTTCAGAGGCAAACCAGCCAAACTCTGATCTATCCCCCGGTCACCCCCTTCCTCTAAATCTCACACACAAGCCAGTATTTCCCCTGCCCTAGATCACCCCAGGTCAGGCGCCAGGCAACTAGAGGCCAGTCCTAAAATCCAAAGCCCACCCAAATTACTCAAACTGGCCAGTCCTAAGCTATCGCCCCTGCCCTGCCCTTCCCGTGAAAACCCTAAGAAACGCCATGGCCTAGGTTTTCCCATTCATTCCTGCTTCTGCCTCTGGGCGAAGACCTGGTGCTACCCATGTGTCCCTACATGGTGTGATGTCATCTTCTCTTAGAAAATGTCAGCAATGCATCTTCTCTCAATGGCATTGGCCCCTCCACATGGTGTCACTCAGTCACACCCATTAATTAAAATCCTGAAGGTACAAATTGAGCAAGGGTCAGTTAATCCTTTCTACAACTCTACCACCATCACTGTTACAGGGGAGGTGACGCTGTGAGTCTTTACTCCACCCTCCTTCCAAAGCCTAAGTGCCACGTCCCACCTGGGAGCCTGTTACACGCATTCTATTCACTATCATCCTAAAATCCAATTGTTCGGCTCTATCTTTGCTTCCAACCCCTGATTAAGTGCAGTGTCAAGGTGGCCAGGCACCCCACTCCCTGACTGCCTTGGCCACGTGCACATCTTCTGTGGGCTTCGTATCAGTGAGCCACGAACTAGAGCAGCACATTGTATTGTTAATGAAATTACCGATTCCACTGCACATCTGCAGATCTCTCAGTCCTTTTCAGAGCAATTCTGCAGCTTCCCATGTGGTCCTAAGAATACCCATGTGGGTCTGCAGAGCAGGCACTGTTACTTCTGCCTGACTTATGGAGAAGTAAGGACCAGAGTGTGAATTGCTGGCCCAGGGACACACAGCTGGTCAGTAACAGTGCCAGGAACACACCTGCATCTCCTTCCCTTTCTCTCGAGCTTGGTGTTTGTTTTTATCCAAATACACATCCACACATCCATGAAAGAAGGGTGATAAAGGAGAGCTGAAAAATCATGCTTCACTGTTTGTCTTGCTGGAAGGTATGACAGCTTTGCCTCCAATTTGTTCAATCGCAGGGACTTGCTCTGGGCTTTGGGGTTGCAAACGTACAGAGAACAGAGCAACCAGCACCCACAGGTTTCAGGGTCTCATGGGGAAGAAAGGCTACAACCACGTAGCAACCCATACCCACAACCACAGCTGGGACAGGTGTTCTGCTGCAAAGAACACCGTGCCATGTGGTCATCGAGGGCCAGGGCCTCACCTGTGCAGGTGTGGAGAGAGGTGTTCCTGGGGAAGAGATGTGTCAGCAGAAACCTGAAGGCTGGGGAGTGAGTGGCTAGGCAAAGGGGAGATGAGAGAGGTAGGTAGAAGGAAGGAGTATCCCAGGCAAGGAGGGAGGGTTCAGAAGCCCCTCGTGGCAGGAGAAAACGTGTGGCCCCAGAAGCCCCAAGGGACAGCCAGGAGGACTGCAACAGAGAACAGGGGAGCGATGGAGGGGAGTGTGGCCTGAGGAGTGGGCAGAGCCATCAAGCAAGACCCTGGAGGCCATGCCCAGCAATTTGGTCTCTGTTCTAAGACTAGTTGGATGTCTGGGAAGATTTCAAACAAATGAGATGATCTGATCACATTTGCATTGAGGAAAGTGCATGTTTTCTCCTCTGAGATGGATGGAGGAGGCAAGAATGAGAACTAAGATGTTGGATAAAAGGCTGAGGCCAGGATCCGGGCTGGAGCTGATGCTGGTGTAGTCTAGACAACCCGGGAACCTCGCGAAGACCACCGAGTACCCTGCCTCTGAGAGCGGCCGTGGCTTCCCAGGAGCTCCTCGAAACATATGGCACCCACACAAAATTAACATTCAGGGGTGCCGTTCCTCCAGCTGCACTGGCACATCTGTGGGGACCTCCAGCGGCTCACCCACTCTGCGGGTGATAGATGGCTCTGGAAGGAAAGGAAACCGATGTTCCAGATGGAGGTGACCAGCTTAATTTGCAGCTTCTAAATCTGTTCAGATACAGTGTTCTGTCATTAAAGATTCATTTAGACTTATCTTAATAGGAAACAATATAACTCAGCCAGACCCATGAATGACAAATCGCCCTTCATCAGGAGAAATCTTAAGGCAAAAGATGTAACTTTCCATCATTTGATCCTGTAGTTAATTTCTGCATAGCTGACGGTGCTTTGCTGCATTCAGAATGATGAGAGCTCTCATGCTGTCCTTCTCTCCAATGTTCTACAACCAACAACATGAATTTAGGTCTTTGGGCAAATAGGAGGACCATTGGTACCAGCTTTAAGAATTGGTCAGATACATATACACACTACTGTATATAAAATAGATAACTAATGGGTTCCTGCTGTATAGCACAGGGAAATCTTCTCAATCCCCTGTAATGACCTATATGAGAAAAGAATCTAAAAAGAGTGTATCTATGTATATGTATAACTGATTCACTTTGCTGTACAGCAGAAACTAGCACAACATTTTAAGTCAACTATACTCCAATAAAAATTAAAAAAAAAAAAAGAATCGGTCAGATAACAAGTCGTGGAACCAAGGGAGTTTACAGCTTAAGTATCACTGATTCCACATCACTCCTTGATTGTAAGAATGGAGAAAACCACAAAGCAAAGGAGAAAATGACAGAAATGAGTCCTCTAAGTTATATAGCTGCAAATATGCCCTAAGGAAATTCCAGCTGTAAGGTATATGGTAGCTTCCAGGGCCTTGGGCATCCAGGGTCACTGTTTTCTTTGTAAACTCCTACAAGCGGAGGCAGCATAATTTAGGGTAAAGTGTATAGAATTTTTGGAGTCATACAGCTCTGACTTTGGTTTCTAGCTCTGCCACTTCCTAAAGAGTTAAAACAAGGAGAGGGTCAAGGAACTTGCCCCAGGAGGCCAACCAGTGTTTGAGCTCCAACGCCTGCAGGCAAACAATCGAACTTCTAAGGGCCCCTTTCATTCTCTATGAAAGAGAAAGAAAGGAAGTCATTAATCCTACCTCATACGCCTGTTTTTAGATTTAAATGAAATAATGCATGTAAAACACCCAGTACAGTGAGCAGCATCTGAAACTCACAGCAGCACTGATGGACATTTACTATTTCTGGCTGTGATGGCACATAAATCCCCTCATTGCATCTCTTAGTGTATCTCAGGCCAAATTAAATGAAAATGTGTACAGAAGGCCTATTTCAGCACCTGGCACACTCTAGCATCTGCAGGGTGAGTTTTATTCTTCACTCTCTGTTTGAAAGCTGGTTGTATATCTGCCCCATCCTATAATCAAATAACCCCATGGTTGAGACACTTTTTCAACTGTATAGCAAAGGAACACGCTTTATTTATCAGCTAAAACTCTAGGATTCTGGCACTCAGACAGTGCAGTGTCATGAATGCCTCACCTTCAAGGACAGCACTGGGATTCAGGATTTGGTAACTTGAGCCTCACAATGGATAAAAGAACTTGGGTGCCATATCATTTATACGTCTCTGATTGCCAGGCCCCCTTGCACCCAGGAGGTCACTCACATCCTCCTACACAGAGAACTTGGCCTAAGGACCCAGCTTGAAATCAAACCATCTTGGGCCCCAAGTGTGCATGTGAAGGGTGGCTGAGGTATTCCCTTGAGCCATACTGGAGTGCTGGGGTCAAATTGCACAGAAGTAGCTGGGAAGTTTAAATGGAATCAGGTAAGTGAAATCACTTAGGAAGGGAGACACATGTGAAGAAATGTATTAGTTATCTATCGCTGCGTAACAGTATCACCATAAATCTGGTGGCTTTGAACAACACACGTTTATCATCTCACAGTTTCTGGGGGTCAGGAATCCAGGCACAGCTTAGCTGGGTACCAGCAAGGCTGCAATCAAGGTGTCATCCAGGGCTGAGTCCTCATCAGAGACTGGACTGGGAAAGGGTCTGCCCCCAAGAACTTGTGCTTGCTTGCACAATTCTGTTCTTTGCAGGCTGCCTGACCGAGAGCCTCCATTTCTCACTGGCTGGAGGCAGGAAGCTGCTTTCTCTCCAGCAAGGGAGTGAGTCACCTGGCAAGACAGACCTTACCATCTTATATAACAAGATCACATACAAGGAATCCCATACATCCTGTTGCTGTGGCTGCATTCTGTTGGTTAGGATCAAGTCCCTGGTTCCATGCACACTGCTCTCAGGAGAGGGGAGGGAGGGTGTGAACACCTGAAGGTGGCGGCATGGGGGCCACATCAGAGCCCATCCACCACAGCCTGCAATGCCTGGGTGCAATGACAACTCACCTGTGAGTTATTCCCTCAACTGGGCTGTGAGCCAGTGGGGGGAGGGGAGGATTCTGCACGAGTTTATGTTCCATTTGGGAGAAAAGGAGTGTCTGAGGAGGAGGGTCAGATGAAGGGTAAATCAGGGCCTCTAGCTGGGAAAATAGATGACTTTTTAAAAAGAGGGATGTGTCCCTTCTGAAAATGGATCTGTCCAGCCTCCTGCCATGAAAAATGCCTCTGAGCCCTGTCCACTGGGGAGAGGCCAGCAGGGCAGCTCTGGGCACCAGGCAGAGGGACTGTCTCTGCCCAGTTAGGGCACAATTAACCGCAGGCCCCTCAGCAAATCTGGTTCCCTCAAAGGCTGCCTGCTCCAAAACGCTGTGACCCAGCGACACAGAGTGACGGTCATCTGTCCAGCTGCCTGACGCCTGGGTCATTAGTGGCCTTTCCAGAAAAGAAGAGAAGCCTGTGGGGATGACCAGGGAGCATCTTACACGGATCTCAGGGGAAGGTGATGCAGCAGCCACAAAACTCTAGGTTTTAAAAGCACTTTTTAGAATAGGGATATTGGCACAGATTTCTGTTGGAGGCCCTGAGTCTGCTGTTCAGGCTAGATTTGTGGGGAGGCTGTACCTAGCTTGAACTCATGGGGCCTCACGGGGCAACCCTGGAGTTTTCACTGGGAGTTCTGGTGCCGCTGGAAGCCCCGAGTCTCCCTCACGGGTCTGATAAGCACCGGAGTGAAACTCGCGTTCTCCCATCAGGCCAAGTCCGAGAACCCATAATCAGATGGCCTGGGGGTCCTAAGACACAGCTGAAATGTCAGCCCCAATCTCCACCAAGGTGTTTCTCTCTCTCCACAGGGGGTGGGTGCTCGTGAAGGACTCAGAGGTCACCCCAAAGTGTGCTCTTCGATGCATTCGTCCCACAGGAGGCTCACAAGCTGGTAGATTTGGGAAAGCGCATCTTCCTCCTGGCATTCATAGGAGTCCTCAGAGAACGGAATGCTGCTTGACTCGGAATTTTTCTAACATGCTTGCGCCCAGGGCTTTTGTTGTTTATTGGTAACAACTCTTATTATTTCACTAAGCCTGTGCAATACAGAACACACCAGGACATGCTGATACCCCCCCAGGTCCATTCATCCACATGTGTCTACCAAATGCCAGGCACTGTGACACGTCTGAGGAACACAGTCATGGAAAGAACAGACAACAGTCCCTGCCTCCAGGAGCTTGCATGCCAGCGATGGAACAATGAAAAGACAGACAAGGAAGACACGCACGGTGCCAGAGGTAAGTCCTAGAGAGGAAAATAAAGCAAAGAAGAAAACAGACAGCGTGGAGGATGTTGAAATTTGAAATGAAGTAGCTGGGGAAACGTCACTGAGAGGGACATTTCAGTCAATACTTGAAGGAAGTGAGCAGGTGCACATCTGGGGAAAGAGCACTGCAGGCAACAGGAACAGCAGGTGCAAATGTCCTGAGGTAGGTGTAGCCTGATGCTCTGGAGATGCTACGAAGGGGTCAGTGTTGTTGAGCACAAGATACGAGGTGATGGAGACAAAATCTTATGGGATCTTATGGGCAACGGAGAGACCTTATTCTGTAGGTTTGATAGGTAACGAGGGCCAAATCCTGAAGAATTTAATGGGTAAGGGCGTATAATCCTCTAGGGTCTGATAGGTGGGTGTGGTAGTGTTTAAATCTGTTAGGGCCTAATAGGGAAGGAAGGAGGGCAAATCCTGTAGGGTCTTGTGGTTAAAGGGAGTGGAGCAAGTCCTCTAGGGTTGGATAGGTTATGGGGGATGTATCCTGCAGGGTCTGAGAGCTCACACTGAGGACTTTGGCTCTGACTGTAAAATAGGGCACATTTGCAGACTCTGAGCAGAGAAGTCATCTGGCCATGATCTCACAAAGAGTCCCTCTGGGTAGGGATTGAGACAGGACTGAGGAAGGGGCTTGAGTGGAAGCAGACAGGCTCATTTCACAGGTCACTGCTATAATCCGGGAGAGCTGATGGTGACTCCGGCCAGGGTGACAAGAGTGCTGTAACGTTGTCACTCACCAGTAAGAGTCATCCTCTATTTCTCCTTTAAGCTCTGTCCCAGATCTCTTCTGCATAAACTGCAGTCTTTAAATCTCATGCTTTGCACAAATCCTGGGCGATCCACGGTTAGACATTATTATGTTTTTTCCACCTAATTGAGCAAGTGGCTAAGATTTTAAGACATTTTATGGTACTTATTAATCTTTTGTCAGTGTTTAATTTTATAGACAGGAACCAGTTAAAAGCCAAGCTGTAAAATTTCACTATGGCTTCCAGGCCCTTCCTTTAGATCACAGGACTCACCGCTGGGGAGGGAAGGGAGTCAGGGACTCGAGGGAAGCAGATTTCATCCCGCAATGGCCTGAGGCTGGAAGGTGTCTGGAGCCCTCCTTTTCAACTCACATCAATCAACTCGATGAATTGGTGCAGAGAGCTTCCTACCAAGCAAACACTAGGGCAAGCCATGCCCTCAATATCACCAGAGCAGCTCTGTGGTAGCCATCCAGACGTGCCCTGGGTATGCACCAGTGACTTTCCAAAAGGATAACCAGGCAAGGACTTCAGCATCCCTACCGAAGTCTGAAGGGCTCCTTGCACAAGTAAATCCATTCTTATTCTTGGGGAAGCATTTGCAAAACTCTTAGGATGGAGTCACCTAATATCTCATGAATATTTCATGAGGCACTGGAGTCTTATATTCTTCCATCATGGAAATGGACGCTGGGTGACTTCTACTTTCAAAACTCCCAAGGCCTGGGTTGTCTCATCCAATCTGTACAAAGATGCTCCTTGGGAAAGGTCTTGAACGTTGCACACTTCTTCCAGAAATGAGCTAGCTGTCCATTACAAAAAATACCAGGCCCGGCTCTAATTTCCCACCCCAAATACCAACTGTGTTTCCTTCATGCCCCAAACAAGCTAAACAGGTTACCTTCTTCTATCCCAAGATATTTCCTCATTACTTCATTGGTATCAGGTGTTCAGAGATAAGGACAAACTGAAGCACACGGTGATAAGGGTGGGACTAGTGAATCCCAGGACACAGGTGTTATGGGACACACAGGTGCAATGAGTTCTGTTTTGCAGGGGCAGAAGCAGGATTGGGACCAGGTAAGATTTCCCTGAGGTAGGGACTTGTGGTTGGATTTGTAAGACGTGACAACAGGCCAAAGGTAGGACAGATGACCACACAGCACATCAGGTACCCTGCAGATAATCCATTCTCAAGGTACATTCTACCCTATGCCCATCCAAGTTCCCTGCAGCAGTAATTGAGAACCAATGAGTCATCCCAGGGCTGCTAACTGAGAGCTCTGGTCCTGTCCGTGAACACAGCCTCATAGAAAGCTACCCACTTCTGCCTCAGGTCCTGATTATCCCCCAAATGACAAGTTATAGTTTACCCTTGATGGGCCTCAAGTTCAGTATAAGAAACTGTCATATGTATGGTACTGAAATATGGGTCATTATGGTGTTAAAGTCACCTGTTATGACCCACAGGACAAATCCCTCTTAGAGGGAGCGCTGGGCTTCTCTGCCTGACATGTTGAGGCCACGTGCCTCTCCACACACCCGTTTTCCTTCCCCCCAAGACATTCAAAACAAAGCTTTATGCTCTGCTGTCACAGCATGTCCTCTCTTGAGAACTTTTTAAGCTACAATTAACTTTCTTCCTTCTTTTCCCTGCCCCCAAATCATTCACACAGATTTCATCACTTCGTTACTGTCCTTTTGCTCTTTTAATTCACCTCTAATCTTTTCTAGAAGCAACGTGGAGATTTAGGGAATTAATTCAACTGTTTCTTATCTGTGAACTCACGGTGACCACTGCCCCATGGTGGAAAATCACTCTCGGTGCAGACACAGTTCAAATGAGATACTAAAACTTCTCAGCATGGAGTCTCTCCAACAGCCATCGAAAAGCCTGCCTTTGCAGAATATTAAGAGCTTGGGGAAAGGCGGGTGCTATGAATTTATTTCTGAAAAAAAAAGATATATATCTACATACAATGCAATGAGGACCTCATTTTGTAAAAACAAATATGAAGTCCAAATATACATATAAAAATGAGAAGACATTATACTGAAAGGTTAATATAATTGTATCTTGGTTATGGGATTAATGATCTTTCAATTCTTCTTTTCAGTTTGGTCCTTATTTTTCTTTTCTATGAGCATTGTCTATTTCTCCTTCTCTGACTACTGTTTCCAACTTTACCCATGTTGATACATACATATCTGGATCATTCACATATAAACCACTGTGTAACATTCCATTGTACGAGCATATCACAGTTTATTTATCCATTTTCATATTGGTGAACATTTAAATAGTTTCCAATCACCTAGAGTTACCACCACTTGGCTATAACTTTGTGATGCACAGGTTCAAGTGTGTGTTCCCTGAGGATGTATGCTGAGCAGTGATATTGCTATATCTTAGAATATGTGTATCCTCCAATGTGATCACCAACACACCTCCAAAATAGGTGTTTCCTTATCAATTCTTGATAGAATGAGACTACTTTTTGTATTGTTTTGTTTTGTTTTCGCCAATATGATTGGTGTAGAATATGATTGGAGTCTTGGTATTGTTTAAATACACAGTTCCTTGATTGCAAGTAAGGTTAAATATCTTTTCCTGTATTTTGGCTGTTCAGGTTTGCTCTGATAAATTGTCTGTAATATTCTTTGCCCATCTGTCTATTGAGTGACTTGCATTGTTCATATGGATTTCTAGGAATCGTTTCTTTAAAATGAGGATCTTTTTACAAGATATTTATCCGTCTTCTCTAATCATGTTTTGACCTATTAATGTAGATGGCTTGCTAACACTAAATTGTTTCATGTCTTAAGCCTGCCCCATAAGGTCACAGCCAGACCCTGCCCATTCCAACTTGAATTGAACTAATGATGGAACTTGATCTGTGTTCTTCCCGCAGTCCCAACACACACACACACACACACACACACACACACAGATGCACACACGCAGAGGGGTCGTCAGGGAAGAAAGAATTTTGGAGCAGTGGCTTTGGTACCCAAGTCACAGAGATGTAAATTCCACAGAGAAAGAATAGGCCAAGAACTTGACTCTGGCCCAGGCATCAGACAGATGTACAACACAAGGCATTGTATTTCTCGTCTCTCTTAGGAGCTCTGATTTGAATCAAATGACTGCAGCCCTTTCCATTGTTCTGATGGAGGAAAACATATTCCTTGCATAAAGAGCTTTCTCTCTTGACAAGAACTTCCAAGCTTGTCCTTAACCAAAGTCTTTGGGGAGTGCACTCATTGAAGGCCAGACCCTTTAATGAATATTTCATCGTCTAGCTCATGGAATCGCTGGCCTCTGGGATGACTCTACAAAGACCAGTCTCTCAGCACAACTCACAGTCTGTAATACCGTCTACCAGAAGCTCAGTTTCCCAACGTCTGGAGACAGGATCCCAGTCGAAACTATGGTTTAATTTGCTCTCCTTCCTACTCTTACTGGCTAGTAAGCTGTCAATGAAGATGGTGGTTGAGTTGAAAAGTCAAGATGCTACCCCTGAGATCACCTGTCTCAGGGTGCGTTGGTCAGTATGCAGGATTCCTGTACCATGAAGGACTTCTCATGAAAACAGGCTCTCATTACCATGCCTCCTGTGCCAAATTTAGTCAACATTATTAATTGAGGGTATTCTCTGTACTGGACCCTGTGCAAAGCATTGGGAACTGAGCTGTCTTTGTGGATACAGATAATACTTGACTTACCTAAATCTTGAGATGGGGTGACAAGGATGCAAAAGGAGTCCTGAGTACCCCCAAGGAGCCACCGTGAGAGGACCAGGAGGCAGTGTTTGACAGGGAGAGGAAGTGGAGAGCCTGCTGAGCATCAGGACCAGGAATAAGGTTGGAGTCAGAGAGATGGGGAGGGATGGAGATGGGGAAGGAAGGAGATGGGGAAGGATGGAGATGGGGAGGGATGGAGATGGGGAAGGAAGGAGATGGGGAGGGATGGAGATGGGGAGGGATGGAGATGGGGAGGGATGGAGATGGGGAAGGAAGGAGATGGGGAGGGATGGAGATGGGGAGGGATGGAGATGGGGAAGGAAGGAGATAGGGAGGGATGGAGATGGGGAAGGAAGGAGATGGGGAAGGAAGGAGATGGGGAGGGATGGAGATGGGGAAGGAAGGAGATGGGGAAGGATGGAGATGGGGAGGGATGGAGATGGGGAGGGATGGAGATGGGGAAGGAAGGAGATGGGGAGAGATGGAGATGGGGAAGGAAGGAGATGGGGAAGGAAGGAGATGGGGAGGGATGGAGATGGGGAGGGATGGAGATGGGGAAGGAAGGAGATGGGGAGGGATGGAGATGGGGAGGGATGGAGATGGGGAAGGAAGGAGGGGAGGATGGTAGGAGACAAAGGGAAGGTAAAGCCATGGCTAATGGCTGCAGAGCCTGCTGGCCCCGGGAAGGTATTGGATTTTATTCAAAGTACAGTGAGATTGACAGGAAATGGGAAGACCACCAGAGCAGTGTGAAGAATGCATGGAAAGGGGGGCTCAAGGGAAGCCCGTAGGCTGACACAGCAGTGCAAAGAGAGATGAGTTAGTATGGACCACTTCCTTCAACCTGAGAGAGCGTCTCTGACCAGCAGGTATAACTGGGGGCTGGGGAGCCCCACGAGAGGACCAGGCAAGATCCAGACACGGCGTCAGCTGCAGGCCCTCCCCTCGTTTGGAAAATAAGTAAGAAATTACAAAAGCCATTTTCCCAAAGAATCAGTAGCTTCCGTTTTAATGAAGGCTGAAGTCTGAATGATGTTATTCTAGCCAGGGACTTTGTTTCTGTCAGTGGTTTTTAACTAATTACCATAAATATCGTCCATTTAGAATTTCACTGTAATTCCAGTCCCTATTAGTGTGTAAGCAATGCCTTATCTTTGCCGCAAGCTACTGTTTATTCATAGAAGGAGACAGTACATCACAGACATTGTCATATCAAATAGATGTTTTTTGTATTACGTTGTGTGTGGTGTGAATGAGCCAGAAGTGATTTGCTAAGTAGGAAGTGCATTTAAAAAGAATTTTGAATTTTAAAAGAAATCCACTTCCTATTGCTTGGGTGGGGGGTGCCTTGTGTGCCAACTTCCCTTTTATCTTTGAGTTTTTGCCTTAGGGAAGTATAAGCTGACTGGTGGGCTAGAATGTTGGAGAAGGGCTCTTTTACAATGTCCCCAGGCCACCAGATGGTGATGCTGTCCACTGTCGTTATGCATGAGGGTGGGTGTCTAGCTGGTTGCAAGGACCACACTTCCTCCATTTCTTTACTTGTCATCAACGAAGATGTCAGCTATCTGGCACGTCAATTTGGAGCCATAAGGAAATCAAGCTGGCACATTTTGCAAAGCTTAAATGCTTGGTTGCCATTCGGATTTCGAACTGTACTTCCAGGAGCCACCAAATGGAACCGCACATCTGCAGGGACCCAGGGAAAGATCACCTCTCTCCATCTATCAGAGCACATATGGAGGCAGACAGATGTTTCTGACGGAGATGGCCAGCCTAATTTGCAGTTTCTAAATCTGCAGAGACACCATGTTCTGTCATTAAATATTCATTTAGGACCATCTTAATCGGAAACAATATAACAGAGCAATGTACCTAGATGGCAAATGGTGCTTCTTGTGCATGAAATATTAAAGTGACAGCTACTAACTTTTCTCCATCTGACCCTTCTAGTAAGTACTTGTTTGGGTAAGAAGGTGCTGTGTTTCCTCAAAGCTCAGTGAGGCAGACGTTGGCCGTGCGCTCACTGGTGTTGGACAGTGTGCCAGAGGCAAAATGGGATAGACGTTGGTAAAGATGCAGTATGACCACTCAAGAATCTTCCTGGAAGGTATTCTGAGCATTTAAGAATAAATGGAATAAACTCAGGGTATGTCTCAGTAAATTATCACTCTTCTGCTTTGGATTCACTTTAAAATGAGTTACATTTTAAAACTTCTCAAGTCCATTTGACATTTCTCTAGATGTTATCAGTGCCATTTTGAAAGCTTTCCATGTGCCCGACACTTCATAAAACTTCTTTCTTATTCAAAGACATATTTAATTAAAACCCAGTTTTATGGTACATGCAATAATTATTACTCTTGGCTTGAAGACTCCATTGAACCTGTTTTTAACTCTGTGACTCAAATCCTTTGCAATCATTTTGGAAGCCTGGATGTTTTCAAAATTATTCAATAGTTCCTATATAAATTGCTCATTGATTTTTTTAATGTAAAAATAAAAATAAATAGAACACCCAGGAACTGGCTATAATACAGCTAATATTATAGTATATAATATAAAGCATATAGTATATAGTATACTATATAGTATATAGTATAATATTATACTATATATATAAGTATATATAGTATATAATATATAATATAATATGATAATAATATTATAGTATATATTATTATGGTATACAATAATATGGTCCTCCCTCTGTGTGTGCATCCCTGGTGTCTCTTTCTCTTCTTTAAGGATACCAGTCACATTGCATTAGGAACCCACCCTATTGGCATCATTTAACCTTAATTACCTCCTTATAAGCCCCATCTCCAAATACAGTCACACTGAAGGTTAAAGCTTCAATATATGAATTTTGAGTTGAACACAATTCAGTCCATAACACCCCTCCCTCGACAAATTGAATTGGAAACTGTAGGAGTAAGGGATCATTAATGTTTTAATGACTTTAATTTAAAATTTTCAATTGAGGTATAGCTGACATACAGTAAACCATGCATATTTAAAGTGCACAATTTGATACGTTTTTGACATATGTACATGCCAGTGAAACTATTACCACAGTCAACACAGTAAACATGCACATCTCCCCCAAAAGTTCCACCATGTCCCCTTGTAATCCCTCCCTCCTTCATCCCCCACCCCCAGACAGCCATGATCTGCTCTCTGACTCTATGAGTTTGTGTTTTATAGAATTTTACACAATTGGAATTTTACAGCATATACTTTTTCCCCCGGTCTGGCACCTCTCACTCAGCATCATTATTTTGGGACTCACCCACGTTGCTGTGTGCATTCTTAACCCACTCTTCTTTGTTGCTGAATTTTATTGCATGGTAATCACCCCAACTTTCTTTGGATTCATGTTAGCAAGGGATACTTGCTTCTATCCTTTAACTTTGAACCTGTCTTTACCTTTGTATTTAAAGTGGGTCTTGTAGGCAGCGTATTGTTTTGTTGAGTCTTGCTTGTTAATCCAAATTGACAATCTCTGCCTTTTAACTTGGGGATTTAGGCCATTTATTTTTTTTTTAAATTTATTTGGTTGCATCAGGTCTTAGTTATGGCAGACGGGCTTCTTATTTGTGGCATGTGGGCTGTTTAGTTGTGGCATGCGAACTCTTAGTTGTGGCATGCATGCAGAATCTAGTTCCCTGACCAGGGATTGAACCCAGGCTCCTTGCCTTGGGAGCACAGAGTCTTATCCACTGCACCACCAGGGAAGTCCCCTAGGCCATTTACTTTTAATATGATTATCAATAATGCTTAGGCCTGAATCTATCATCTTACTATTTGCTTTCTATTTGTGCTGTTATTTGTTCTCTTTTCCCCCTTTTTCTACCTTATTTTGGATTTCTATTTCATCTCCTTTGTTGGCTGTTTAGCTATAACTCTTCATTTTTTAATTTTAGTGGTCACTTTTGGGCTTATAGTCTACATGTTTAACTTATGGTAGTACATTTTTATGTACTACTATATCACTTCATATATAGTATAAGAACTTTTAAAGGTATACTTGTATTTATCCCCTCCTAGCCTTTGTGTTATTATTATTTACATTTTATATGTTATAAATCCCAAATTAAATTATTATTTTCAAATTATTTTCTTTTAAAGAGATTTAAATAGTAAAAAAAAAAGTACATATTTATATTTATTCATGTAATTACCACTTCTGGTGTTATTCATTCTTTATGTACATCTCTATTTTCATATGAAAATAGAGATGTACATAAAGAATGAATAACAGTTTCCTTCTGTCCACTTACATTTTTAAAAGTCTTTATTGAAGTATAGTTGACTTGCAATGTTACAGCAAAGTGATTCAGTTATATATATATAACTGAACTATATTCAGTGTCCTGCAATAAACCATAATGAAAAAGAATATGAATATCTCAGGATATTGAATAAAGTTCCCTGTGCTGTACAGGAGGACCTTGTTGTTTATCTACATTTCTTTTAACATGGGTCTGCTACTGATAAATTCTTCCAGTTTTTGTCTGTCTAGAAAAGTCTTTATATGCCTTTATTTTGAAAGTATATTTTCACTGGGAATATAATTCTAGCTTGACAACTTTTTTCTTCAGTGCTTTAAGGATGTTTCTCCACTGTTTTCGTGCTTGACTACATTTGACAACAAATATGCTGTCATCTCTATCTTTATCCCTCTGAACCTATGCCTTTTTCCTCTGACTACTTTTAAGACTTTTCTCTTTATCACTCTTTCTGAACAACTTGATTATGATATGCCTTAATTTAATTTTTTAAATTGAAACTTGTTTCTTGAATTTTACGTTTCTCTGAGTTTGTTGGGCTTTTGGATATGTGGGTTTAGAATTTTCATCAAATTTGGAAGAATTTGAGCCATTATTTCTTTAAATATTTTTACAGCCCCTCTCTCTTCCTCCTCTTCCTCCAAGACTCCAGTTATACATATATTAGGCTACTTTAAGTTATCCTACAGCTAACAGATGCTCTTTTCTTCTTGATTCTCTTTTCTCTGTGTGTTTCATTTTAGATAGTTTCTATTACTGTCTCCACTCTCACTAATTTGTTTTCTTTTGCAACATTTATCTCATCCAGTAAATTTTTCAGCTCAGACACTGTAGTTTTCATCTCTAGGAATTTGATTTGAATCTTTTTTATATCTTCAATATCTTTACTTAACTTTTGGGGCATAGAATGGAGTTCTAATAATTGTTTTATTGTCATCTGTTAATTGTATAATCTGTATCAGTTCTGGGTCAATGTCAATTGATTTTGTTTCCTCCTCATGTGTCATATTTTCTGCTTTTTGCATGCCTGCTAATTTATGATTGGATTTTAGACATTGTAAATTTTATCCTTTGGGGTGATGGATATTTACTCAGAAACAGTGCAATCCTTTAGAGTGTTGCCTGTAAGATTTGTTAGGTTAGATCAGAGCAGCATTTAGTCTAGGGCTAATTGGTTTCCACTACTGCAGAAAGACTCTCCTGAATGATTTACCCAGTGTCTTTTGAATAATGAGGTTTTCCAAGCTGACTGGTGGTAGGACGCATTATTCTTGGCCCAGTGTGTGTGCTGGACACATTTGTCATTGTTTGAAGGTTCCCTAAATATCTCTCAAGCACAGCCAGAGTGGCCTAATTGATAGTAAATGAGATTGTCCATTAAGTGTCCACTTCCAGGGTGGAGGGAGCCTTCCTGCGGCCTTCTCAGTGCGCACACCATGAGCCCCTTTTTAGTTCTCTGGAAGCTTGACTGGACTCTGTTAGATCTTGGTTTCTAAAGCTTTGAGAACCCACTTGAGTCAGATGAAGCAAAGAGGTAGACTGTCAATTATGTGAGATAAGTGTTTCTCCATTTGTCCCAATGACATGATACAGAAAATAAGCTCTCTAAATAACATGCCAATTCTCAGGGAAAGACACACATATGTTAACCATCCTGGATAAAACCAGTCTTCTCTTGTGTCCTTCATGGATTATAGAGGTCAGCATCCTAAGAGTTCCACAGATGAACCAGCCTCCAGGATCCAAAGCAGAGTTGAGACCTGACTTAAAGGGACATGACATGAAAGGTAATACTCAATTACCTGGTACCTGAGCAATGCCTCAGGACACCTGAGACATCTAAAATCCCCCTGAATCCCTTGTGGAGTCAAAAGTACCTTTATATTAGAATAACCTTTAGCTACATACTGTTCTGCCCTCTCAAGATGCTTGAGACAATTTCATTTGGTTAATGGAAACATAGAAGCCCTTGTCATTTTAACAACAGAACACTCACTTCTTTGAGCCTTGATATAGGGACGACTTGCTGGTCATCTTCCTGGAGGACATATTCATCTATTTCTTTATTCAACAAAAATTTATCAAGCACTGTTAGAGTTCTAGATCTTTTGCCAGGCCAGGGTTAAAATAAAAACACAATATTTGCTTTGCAAATAATCCCCTCTTGCTCAGAGGGTCATCCTTTTATGAGGAAGAGCTTAAGGGAAATCTTGGGTGCAGGCTGAAGGAATATGTAGGGTCATTTATTAATTCAACAAATACTGAACATATGCATATGGCAGGCACTGGTCTCTGTTGCTAAATGGGTGGTTTCTGGTCATTCCTTGAAGTTTAAAACCATTATTCTAGTGTATTCTGTCCTTCTCCTGGTAGTTGGCAATCCTTTTTAGTTCTTGGGTTTGCTGTCCTCACAATGCACCCGATGGAGCTAATTTGACAAGGATTTCTCACTGAAATGCGTGCACAGACACAGCACTGACAGCAAGACTGCATGAAGACTACAGCTACAAAATGAAAACGGCAGGACTGAAGTCCTAGTCCACTTTGTATGAAATATTCCAGTTTACCCCATTTACAGTCTCTCACAGGACGGGCTGGACCAGAATATTAAATGCCTATCAATATCAGAATGGCTGCCCCTAATCAAGTTAGGTAAAGAATGAAGAGAATTGGAAATATTAGAATAGTTGGCTGTTTATCACCAAGAGTGAATTACTGAGCAAGAATGAACTTGTGCTACCCACTAATTGTCAATGTGGCCTCTCTGATTGTTTCAATTTTAGGAAATGAGGACGGCTAATTCAATTGATGGATTTTTCTGACTTAATTGACCTCAGGGTTCTTTTTGCCTATTTTTAAAACAATGAATCAATTGTCTACTATGTTCTCAGAGAGTAGGAGTAACACCCATGCCCTGAGCCCCTAAGGAGCTTATAACCAAGTGGTTAAAATGGCAACAAACTAAAATCAAACTGCAAATCGTTCTTTCATTCGTAAAATATTTGTTAAATATTTTAATCATTCTACAGAGTGCTATGGGAATTCTGAAGAGTCCATCCAAGTGAAATACCTGAAACATAGAAGGTGCACAATAAATATTTATTATATGAATGAATGAGTGAGTGGATATATTTGGGATCGGAAGAGACTTTCATTTAGAAAGGACATTTGCTAGGAGGAGAGGTGTTTTCAAGAGAAAAGGCATGGAGTTGGAAAAGCAAAGGCTGGATTTGAGGAAGAGGAAGATGTACATTTTACCTGGAGCATGGGGATGTGCAGGAAGATGTGGAAATAAGTCTGGGTTAAAAGGCAGGGACATCTTGTAGCAGGCCATGGTCTCTGGCTGAGGAACTTAGACTCCTTCTTTAAGCAAAGGGAAACCATCAACAACTTGATGAATGTGACCAGCCAAGGCAACACCATGAGAGGGTTTGCTTCTCTTCAACATGTTTGTGGATACCAGAGCCATTAGTCCATGTATTACCCAGGGTTCTCCAGACAAACAGAACCAATAGGAGATACACACACACACACACACACACACACACATACATGAAGAGATTTATTATAAGGAGTTGGCTCATGCAATTATGGAAACTGAAAAGTCTTACCATCTGCCCTCTGCAAGCTGGAGACCCAGGAGAGCTGCTGGTGTAATTCCAGTCCAGTTCCAAAGGCTGAGAACCAGAAGTATCCAGGGCAAGAGAAGATCCAACACCCAACTCAAGCAATCAGGCAGGAGGAAATGGATTCTTTCTTTCTCTCTCTTTTTCTTCTATTTATGTTTTCAACAGTTTTGATAACGCCCACCCACATGAGGGAGGACAAAGAGCTTTACTGAGTCCACCAACTCAAATGCTAATTTCATTTGGAAGCACCCTCTCAGACACACTCAGAAATAATATTCAGCTAAATATCTGGACACCCTGTGATCCAGTCAAGTTGGTACATAAAATTAGTCATCACAGTTCATTTAGAGAAAATCAACTAATTTCACAAAGCAGCTTTGCTCTCTGGAATTGAGGGTTTTATCTATGAAAGAACCTGATGTTCCCAAAACTGGAGCCAACTCACCGCAACCTTGATCCCACCTAATGCACACGAGATGGAAACCACTGTTTATTACATCTGACTTTAGGGGAAATCAGCTTAAGTAGCTGTGAGATCCTATAGTATAAGACCTGTGTCTAATAAATCCTGTGTCTAATTCAGAAGGAAACTATTGGCCTTTATTCAGCCAAAACCCAGTTCTGCAAATAACTCATTCCTCTCCACAGTGCCAACTGCTCATCACTGGCGAGGAAAATCACTTTAACCAAAATAACCTGGTCTAGACCATTCTGATATGGGGTGAATATAAACAGCCAACACATTGACTCAATGAGGAAGTGGCCAGCTATGCCCACAGGATTCTGGACAGTTACGAGGGCATTTATGGTGCCTCCTGTTCCCATTATAAAGTCAATTTTATCTTCCTCCAGTAACTTTTACCATTCTCTCTCCTATGCCTATTGCCTTTATAGATCATGTTTTTATTATTATAGATTGATCTTTACAAGGCTACTCCAGTGTGGCTGAGGACACCGTATTTTCTGGAATTTTTTTCTCTCTGAGCCATCAATAACCCCCTAGAGAAAATGTTGGAAAAGGAAAGAACCATTTGTCATTTAGTAATCATGTGGAGGTAAGATCATTCTCAGGCAGCTGGTAAAATCTGCAGCAGCAATAAAGATGATTTGAGATTCTAACTGCTGTGCTGGTTAAATAACATTGGATGGAGACTACAGGAATTGGCCACCAGAGCCAGGAGAGAGGATGCATCTCAGGTGCTGTTGATTTCCCAGGTGTGGAGAGGAACAGTATAATATTGGAGCCTGTAGACTCATCCAGCTGGAAAACCATGGATGGTTGCTGATGTAGGTCAAAGACAGTTTTCTGTGGCTCTGAGGTCCCCAGGTCAATGGGAGTACAGAGGGACTTAGAAGTAGCAATTTCCTTAGAAGTGGAATGAGACTGAGGACTTACCCTGCAGCTTCATTTGCATGGCAAGCACCCTGTTTTTACTCAGAGTACATGTTTATTTGGGGTGTCCTTGAGGGGCTGATGAGGATTACAAAAGGGCTGGCCAAAGTTTGATGCTATCAAGGCCCCTCTCCAGTCTTGGTCTCTGACTCTCTTGTTCCAGGGATCTCCACTAAAATAACCCCTTAATCTTGAGCGGTCTCCAGTGAATTGGTCTCATGCCCCGCCCCCACCCCTTCTAGCTTGGATTCCATGATGCATCATTATAAGCCTCCCTTGCAAATAACTTCAACTTCCTTAGCCTTCCTCCCTTGATTCTTGGAATAAACTCCTACTTTGTACCCAAGACGGAAAAATACGCTGGAGGTTCAAAAAAAAGAAAACAGAGCAGCTGACTGGCTCACTTTAAACCCGTGATAGGAAACCTCAGCTGGAGTCTTGGGTTGGGTCTCAGGCGAGTCTAAATGATCATCTAGCTTCTGACACGACCATCTCCTCCCCTTGCTTCTCTTCTTCAGCCACATCCTCACTGCTCTGATGACCTCCCCTCGCAGAAGCCTCCAGACAGCAACTCCTGCATATTTCTCAGTCAAATTTAAACCCCACCACACACACCTCCTTTTTCCCTCTTCTTACAAAGTAAGACGTACCCCTCCACTTTTTTTTAAATTGAAATGTAGTTGATTTACAATGTTGTGTTAGTTTCAGGTGTACACCAAATGATTCAGAGATAGATGATAGATAGATAGATAGATAGATAGATAGATAGACAGACAGATAGATAGATTCAGTTTTATATATATATATATATATATATTATTTTTCAGATTCTTTTCCATTATAGGTTATTACAAGATATTGAATATAGTTCCCTGTGCTCTACAGTAGGATGTTGTTGTTTATCTAATTTATATACAGTAGTGTGTATATTTTAATCCCAAACTCCTAATTTATCCCTGCCCCCCTTTTCCCTTTGGTAACCAAAAATTTGTTTTCTATGTCTGTGAGTCTATTTCTGTTTTGTAAATAAGTTCATTTGTATCACTTTTTTAGATTTCACATATAAGTGATATCATATGATATGTGTCTTTGACTTACTTCACTTAGTAGGATCATCTCTGGGTCCATTCATGTTGCTGCAAATGACATGATTTCATTCTTTTTTATGGCTGAGTAATATTCCTCTGTATATATACAGCACGTCTTCTTTATCCTCCACTTTTTAAGGACTTCACTCCTTAGGGCATTCCCTATGTGCTACATCAGTAATCTCTCTCTATTCGATCATTTATCCATTAGCATAGAACAAGCTCTAGTAAGCTTCTTAAAAAATAAAGCATGTTTGTTCCATAGCTCTCTCAGACATCTGTATGGAGTGGTGTCTATATGTTCTCTCTCCTACCTCTCACCATGCAGTCTCTCACCCAGACCCTCTCATCTGGTTTCTATCCCAGGATCTCTCCCATAAGACTCCTATTAAAGTTACAAAACGCAAAGGGAAAATTTCTCTTTCCCCTGCCATGTCCTCTCAGTGGAGTACAACCCAAGTGCCCCTTCCTTCTTTCTCTATGTACTGCCTCTCAGCCTGCAAACACCGCTGTCTTGGTTTTCCTCTAACTATTCTGGCTTCCCTTTCACTGTCATTGTCATGGGCTCCTCCTACTCTGATTTCTACGTGGTGGCCCCTTCCGAGGTCTGTTCTTTTCTTCTTTATCTTTGCATGCCCCCAATGATCTCATCTTGTGGCCTTAAATAGCATCCCTACAATAACCCCCTATTTTTATCCCCACCAAAGAGCCCTCTCCCCTGGGTTGCTCCAGATGCATATCTCAACCTTGCTGTCTCTTGGGAATTTCACATTCAAGGCTGAGATCTTGATCCTCACTCACCCTCTCACTGCACCTCCCACACCCCATCTTTTCCATTTTAATAAGCAACAAAACCATGTGCCAAATTCTCAAGCCAGAAGCTCAGAGTCATCCTAAACTTTACCCTCTTCCTCCCAATGAACCCCAACCCAACCCTCCAGCAAATTTCATCAATTCTACCTCCCAATAATGCTCTAATCCACATCACCTTCCCCACGACCATCACCTTAGTCCAAGCCACCTCCATCACTCACCCAGACCCCTGAAAAAGCTTTCTCAGAGTTCTCTCTGCTTCCACATTTGCCCTTCAAACTTAGGTCCCACCTAAAAGCCCCAGTAAACACTTTAACACAAAAGTGAATCTTTATTCCTCTGCTGAAATCCTGCAGTGACACCCCACTGCACTTCAAACAAATGAAAACTTCTCCCATGACCTACAGGGTCATGGTTGGCTCAGGTCTCCTGTCCAGCTCCATCCTCGGTCACACTTCCTCTTGCCCACTGTGATCCTGTGGCACTGGACTCACCAATTCCAGGGATGCACACACTTCTTTCCCACCTCACGGGAGCCCTTCTGCCTGGGGTCCTTTCTCCTTACTTTCCCATGGGTGGCCTCTTGCACTGCCTCTCTGCTCTCAGCCATCTCCTCAGGGTTGCCCTATCTACGTGGTCCCCTTCTTGTATGTTTTTAATCACTGCACCCTGTTTTCATTTTCCTTTAGAGTCCTACACAATTTGTAACTCTACATTTAATTATGTGCTTTTTGTTTATTGTCTGACCCTCCAGCTCAACAGAAAGCATCATAAGGGGAAAGGCAACATCTGCTCATTGGTCTTTGTATCTCCAGCCCTTGGTTCAGGGTCGGCACCAAGTGTGTGGTCCGGGGATGTTGGGTGAATGAGTCTGACTCTCTGTTTCTTCCATCTGACCAAGCTGTGCTCTACTCTAACTGCCCCTGTGCTTTATTTGGTGACTCCCTGACTCCATGCCTTGGATCCCACAGCTTCTTCTGTCCAGAACACCCTCCTGAACTCCCCCAAATGCTCAAATGACATTCTATTTGAGGCGCAGTCGGAAAGCCATCTCCTCCAAGAGATGTTCTTATATTCTCACAGTCACATTAATCAGTTTTTCTGTGTTCTCCTAGCTAAGCTATCTAATTGGACATCCCTTGTGTTGGGGTCACCTACAGCACATTGTGAGCTGAGGTAAGTGGGGGGCCATCTCCCCTAAGGGACCAAGGCTCCTGCAGACAGGGACCAGGTCCTGCTTTCTTCTGTACCCTGAGTTCCTTGGCTCTATTAATGACTCAAAGGTCTGTTGAGAGAAACTCTTATTCCCTGTCTCTCTTTCCTGTTATTAGAACATGACAGAACAGAGAATATTTCAAATGAGATAACCTCTGTGGTCTCCCAGACAAACCATCTTATCTACTTCAACTAAATTAATATTGGGTCAGAAAATGGTCTGTATCTTACCTTGCATCATACATGTTATTCCACATTTACAAAGGTCCCAAGGGCAGACAGATGGGGCACAGGAGTTGCAACCTCGGGAGTCCCTTATTGAATGTTAGACTAGCATCTTCCCTGGCTTATTTATTCCATCAATAAGCCAGGCACTGAGCTGAACAAAGATGAGCAAGACATCTTGCTATGCTTAAATTAAATCCTGAAGGGCTTAATCTAGCAGAGCACCTAAGTAAGATGCCAGAGCTTACAGTCAGGTGCTCTTCCATTTGGAAAAGACCCACCTATGCCCAGGTGCATCAACGCCTGTGCCTTCAAGAATGCTGTGAGCAGACAGTGTGATGGTAATACCAGAAATATTTCATCTTCCACCCTCTATTCTCTGTGTTAGATTAAATGTTAGGAACGTGTATTTTTAAATTGACCAATCAGGCTATTCCTCTTCAAATGGCAATCTTTAGGGAACAATGAGGCCACGGAGACAGAGTTAAAGACTAACCACTCAGGTATTCTGGGTTCAAATCTCATCACTCCTAGGGTAGCCTTGGGAGAAACATTTTATCACTGTGGTGACCCAATTTTGACACCCAAAGCAAAATAAGGAAATGACCTGTCCTATCATTACAGGTCAAGGTGACAGGGTTTGAGCCTTTATATCACCAGAATGACTAAAAATTTCTGTTTGTATTTATTCAAATAATGTGTCAACTCATTTCTTATTCTTTTCAACACTGTGCAAAGCTATAGTCGGAGGCTTGGGGAAAAACGAGGTTAAATCTAATTCGGAAAAGAGTACGTATGTATGCATATATGTATGTATGCATATGTATCTATATATCTATATATTTTATTCTGCAATATACTCCCAGGCACGTACAAATATTTATTTTCAATGTAAGTGAAATCCAAAACTGCAGAAACCCATTAATCCCCTTTGATTGCTCATAGGATCCACATCTGCGACTGACCCGCTAGCCCACGGCTTGCTGTCATTCATTGTCAATGCACAGGATAGAAGATGTTATGCATCGTTAACTTGACCTTGAATGCAAGCTCACCAGGGATGCGGAGGGCGGGCTGCGGCCATTTGCGGCTGGGGTGGTCACGTTGCCATAGTGTCAGTGAGCACATCTGTTTCCAGCTGAGCTGCTTTTGTTTAAGCTTCAAGCCTTTCCTTTCTCCTGTTTGAAAACAGTTACCAGGAGGCAAAATGATTCAAAGTGACATCTGGGTCCCTCTTGGCATGTGCATGGTAATTCCCTTCCTTCCATCCTGTAATTAAGTCAATTAGATTCCTAAGTCTTCTCTGAGGGGATTTCCAGAAATCCTTCCTCCAGATATACACCACTCACCAGATAGAATCAGTTCCCTCAAAGCACCACCTCCTCATGCCCGCCTTCTCTATACTTCCTTCATCGAGCAAGGCCTAAATCTAAGCACAGCAATTGAAATGTCCTCCAAATACGGACCAGTCGGGCAAAGAAGAGAAACCAAGTGCACACTGTCAGGACCCAGCTCTGGATAGGAGTCCCCAGCCTGTCTATGGCTGATGGTCTCTCCAGTTCTGGTCAATCTAGGAAGGCTGTTTCCTGAATGATCTTTATTAACTGAAATATTGACAGATTTAACATAATGCTTTAGACGTGCATCAGAGTTTTGGGTTTTATATCATCCAAATATCAGGGAATTAGAGGGCTTAGTGGATGTACTTCTTGGCACATACACATACTGTCTTAATCAGTTCAGCTTGCTGTAACAAAAATGCTATAACCTAGGTGGCTTAAACAACAAACATTTGTTGCTTACAGTTCTGGAGGCTGGGAGTCCAAGATCAAGACACATGATGAGGCCTGGTTTCCTGCTTTATAGATGGCTGTCTTCTCCTGTGTCTTCATGTGGGGGAAGGGGTGAAGGAGCTCGCTGGGGTCTCTTTTATGAGGACACTAATCCCATCCACGAGGGCTCCACCCTCATGATCTTATCACCTCCCAAAGGCGACACCTCCTAACATCATCACATTGGGGGTTAGGATCTCAACATACGGATTTGGCTGGGGTGGGGGGCGGGGTGTGACACAAACATTCAGTCCATAACACACTCTAAAAAGCAAACAGATAAGTCATTTTTTTCTTGTTTACATTTTCTTGATGAAAACAGAAACTGCACGTATGTCTCATCCAAAATTCTCAGACATGTTTGATAGGCTTCATATCTGGTTTGGGAAGTCTCCAGTTACATAGAAAACCTGCTTTAACATCTTAAATTCCATTTCCCTAAATGCCCATTTTCTGAAATTCTAAAGGGAGTTCTTCAAGGAAATGATCCATAACGTCCTATTAGTGCACATCTGTATCCTTTCCAATAAAAGAACCTGTCCTAGCAAATAGCACCACCAAGACGCATCCATCAACTGGGAAATGCACTTACTGAAACAAGCGTCTTGGAGAAGGAGGCATCCTCTGTGGTTTTCTGTCATGGGCTTATTCAGAAATCCAAACCCTTAAACCAGGAAACTTTGGACACACACAAACAAATGCACACACACTATGTTGCTGTTCTAATTCAGTTTGATTTATCCACCAACATAATCAATTCCAAAATCCCTGTCAAACTTAGGTCATTAAGACAATTGAAGTCAAGCATGGTGATATCATTAAAAATCAGTAAAGAAAACTCTTATTTTTAAGAGTAAAACCTTTGTTTTTGGCACAAACCCAGATGGAGGAAGAAAAAAAATGAGAGAAAACTGAAATTCATTTTCTTTCATAAGGTAACTTCAGCTAAGGATTCTGATTAACATGAGTGCTGGGCAGATTTAAGGATCTCACGGGCTTGTTTGCTTGGAGAATTGAAATTTCAGTTGGTAATGACATTTGCTGAAATAATAAACACTAATAACTCCACACCTAATTCAGTCCTTTCAGACTTGGCAATTCATCCTGAGATCTGTGTTAACTGCCTAGGCTAATCCAGAAAACCCAAGCAGGACCTGGAAAAAAAGCTCTACACTTAGTAGGGATTCTGTAGATATCTATTTAACTTAATGGACTATTTCAACAAATAATTATGAGGCCTGCTATTTGCAAATTACTATAATAAGCTTTGGATTCATCCATCTATGCATCCATTTATTTAAAAAGTAAAAATAAATTGAGTACCCACTCTGTGTCAGGTACTGCTCTAGGTCCTGGGGCTGGAGCTGTGTATAGGGAATTCAAGGAGTCCAACAAAGGACCTCTTTGTCCTCTGACCAAATTTGGAACTACAAAGATATGGAAACAGGATTAGGCAGATGAAGATCAGAATGTCAGAATCATTGCTGAGGGATGCTAGCTTGGAGGAGTGCAGCAATAACGGGCTTTTAACACAGAACCCAGAATTGGGCAGAATCAAGCATCCATTTCAGGTATGGATGAAATGCAAGCACCCCAGCCCCCTGCAAGGCAGAGACCTTGCAGCTGAGTCTGTCTAGGCAGCCAGACCCCAAAGGGGGAGATTTGCAGGGCCAGTTCTCTCTCCAGACTCACCAGCTACAGAAGTCACCCAATAAGCAAGTGAGGAAGAGAGGCCAGTATGTCATCCCACTGGATTTCCCATCACATGTAAATTTAAAGACAGAGAAAGGAGATTTCCTTACCCTCTGTCTCTACCGTGAACAAAACAACCCACTAGCATTGACTGAGTTTGCAGGGGTTTCAGACTCTAATAGCCAAGGGGTACAAACAACGAACAAGCAAACAAATAAATAAACTTGGATATTTCAAAAAGGGATAATTGCAGTAAGAATGTAGAACAGGGCAATGTGATGTACATAGGAGTTGGGTGGAGGTACAGATATGGATGCAGCAGCTATGGGTCTGCCTATGGAGCCCACATTCCAATAGGGCAGACAGACATTAAGCCAGTGATAGTATAGCTAACTGCTTCATTATAGCTGAGATAAGTGGTATAATGCAAAAATGCATGGTGCTAGCCGAGCCTCTAACAGGATGAGGACAGCCCTGAAGTCAGACACAGTCTAGGGAACCAGGAGTTCCAGGGCCCCTTTCCTCTAGACGTTGGACTTGATCATTTCCTTCAAACACACCAGTCACCAAAATGAAACACCATCTTATAAGATGCTTTTTAAAGAGCTCACACTCTATAAACAGTGGGAGAAAGATATTAATTTAATACTTTTTTGATTTTTGAAACCAATCCAAGTGAAGCTGAAAATGGAGCTGTTTCTGCTGCCCCCATCTGGCCCCCGCCCCACTCACACACCCTACAATTTAAAACAAACCATTAATCCCACTATTCTTCCCACACCACCTGGAGCAGCGACAACATTATGGGATGGAGGGGGGAAGGAGCCACGTGGCAGAGCGCAGAGGTTGCAGCAGTGGAGTACCCAGTGAGAGGAACTTTCCTCCCCAAAGGAGGCTCACAGAGAGGTCCAGTCACTGCCAAGAGAATGGGAGCAGCGCGTGATGAATTTTCCAGCTGACATAAGAGTTATTTCCTCAACAATTCCTCTCTAAACACTGCTGTTTCCTCCAGATACCTTAAGCCCCTGAACATGAGTTGTTTTTCAATCATGGGCTTGCAAGTGGCTTCTTGCCCCCAAACAATTCTCCTTTTTTTGGCTTCTCCATGAGAAGTTTGGAAATATCTTTCTCTTTTACTATTGAAACTCAGAGGCCACAGAGCACAGCAGAGGGTGCTTTTCAGACAATTCTCTCTCCAGCAGGAGCAGCTGAAAGCCCCAGACACCGCTGTTCTCAGCTGCCATGTACCTGCAGATGGGTGGAAAATACTCCCTTGCTTTTTGTTCAATCCACAAATGTTTACTGGGTGTGAGTGTGTGCTGTTGTAACAAATGATCACAAAATGGGTGGCTGTTATTTATTCTCTTTATTTACACACGTTTATTCTCTTATAATTCTGGAGGCCAGAAGCTCAAAATGTCTTCTGGGGCTAAAGTCAAAGTTCTTTCTGGAGGCTCTAGGGGAGAATCCTCTCCCATGCCCTTTCTAGCTCCTGGAGGTTGCCTGCATTCCTTGGCTCACAGCCCCTTCCTCATATTCCTCCAACCTCTTGCTTTAGTTGTTTCATCCCCCTCTACCTCCCCCTTACAAAGACCCTTGCGATTACATTAGGGTCCACCCAGATAATCCACATGTAATGGGAAATCCAATGGGATGACACACGGGCCTCTCTTCCTCACTTACTTATTGGGTGACTTCTGTAGCTGGTGAGTTTGGAGAGAGAACTGGCCCTGCAAATCTCCCCCTTTGGGGTCTGGCTGCCTAGACAGGCTCAGCTGCAAGGTCTCTGCCTTGCAGGGGGCTGGGGTGCTTGCATTCCATCCATACGTGATATGGATGCTTGATTCTGCCCAATTCTGGGTTCGGTGTTTGGTTGTTGCATCCCCCTCTGCCTCCCTCTTACAGGGACCCTTGCGATTACATTAGGGTCCACCCCAGATAATGGGGAGTGCAATGTCCCCATCATGATCTAATTCCATCTGAAAAGTCCTTTTGACATATCCTGTAACATAGTCACAGATTCCACGGACTAGGACCTGATACCCTCAGGGGCCATCTTTCAGCCGACCACCCTGGGTGAGTGGACGTTCACACCTTTTGATCACATGTCATCTGAACCTTCTCTCTGTGCTTGTGTAAACACCACCTGGGATGCAGAGCCAGCTTCCCACCCTAGAACAGAATATTCAAGTTCACTATCTTTGCTTTCCCTCCTCCTCTGGTGCCAGGACTTCAGCACAGGACTCAGGATCGAGCAGCCAGATATTACCCACAGGTTTGATTCAGCAGTTGATGGTGCAAAAAAAGCAGGGATGTGGGGATTGATTCCAGCAAGGTGGGGGGTGGGCACAGCATCTATATTGTGTTTTGAGCAGCCTCAGTGGCAGGGGTTTTAACAACATAGCCATGGAGCAGGGTTGATATGTCAGTGATGCAGGACCAGGTCTGAGGTGTGATTCCACCATGGAGCTCCTAGCCTGGTTCTCTGGCTCTCCCAGAGGCCTCAGTAGGCGATGTCCTTGGATAGATTCATTTTCTACTTAATTTGGGCAAAGGCTTTCTCCTGCTGCTTGCAATCGAGAGACATGGTCAGTACATGTCGAGCGGGACTGCTCCTGTTGTCTCAGAACTGCTGCCAAGGCCTCCAAGCTGAATAAAGGAGACTCCACACCGATAAAGAGAGCTTGGAAGCCACAACGGCACGTCACCTGAGCTCACTCAGGCAACACAGCCCTCCCCATTAGCAGCCACACCAACCCCTCAACCCAAGCTTGTAAAAAGGAAAGAGAATGAGGGTTATCAGGATTTCCAGGCTGGAATCACGGAGCAGGAACATGGGGCTCTGGGAAGAGGTCCCTTCCTCCCCTTCCAATGGGGGACGAGAGCTTCACCCTTCTCTCCCTAAAACCAAATAAAGAGTGCGGGGGCTTTAAAAGAATCACTTATAGATAATAGGATGATAGTACCTCCTGGTTTGCTTGGGACAGGTTCACCTATTGTCCTGGAGGCCTTACTAATAGCATCGCTCTCCCTCTCATAAGTGTCTAGGTTTGGACAATTGATTCTGTGGTCGTCTATTACTAAACACTTGCTTATTCCCTGGTTGGGTCTTGCTGAACTGCAAGACCTGCAGTCCTACTCTGGTCCTGGGGGCATTGTAAGAGGGTCCTTGTGAGAACATGGCCTGAGTCCCCTGAATTTTGGAGGTGAGCACATGTGGACAAAGATTCATGCCTTTGTTTTTTTTGTTTTTGAAAGGAGAAATCCTGATGAGATACCAGCTTCAGCAGGGCAAGATGAAAGTGATGTGTAACAAGTCTGTGAAGGTAGCAGAAGCAACTCCCTCCTTATCCTGACCCTCCACAGCCCTCAGAGTGCACAGAGAAACCTTCTGGGCTTCTGGTAGTTTTATGTGAAGGATTAGAAGGTTTGAGGAGGGTGCAGAAGTTGTGGGGATGCTGCAGCTGGGGAAGGGAGGGACATGGAAACCTGGATCCCCTTCTGAGCCATCCTCAGTGATGGAGGCTCTTCCATAAAAGTGAACACTACACCCTGAGAAAACCACACTCAGCCTCTATATAGAGGCCATCAGCATCTGACAAAATCAATGGAACTGTTTCAGGACCAGGGACAGCTCACTCACTACGAACACCTGCTCCCTGCAATAAATGACCACTGTTTCCCCATCTCTTTTCCCTTAACCTCCGTTCCAGATGTGTTAGAGCCTAGAAAAGCACAAAGCAGCAGGAGTGAGCTCCACACCTCCGCACCACCACCCCCAACATGCATACCCATTCTCTGAGCTCCTCAGGTGAGGGTCTGGCCCATATGGGATCAAGAAAGGTTTTGAAACATTTACAAAAAAGAGTTTTAAACAGGACTGGATTAATTTTAATAAACGATAGTGACTAGAAATTAGATCTGTCAATTAAATCTACCGAGACATCATTAACTAAAGAAAAAGAGGGTTTGACAGAGCACTGTTAATGAAGAAGATCGGGGGGAAAAATTCCCATGGAGTTGAGACAGCTCAGTACACCAGGCTCAGGTTCATGCAAACACCTTTTGTCTTTGTGTACCTGGCATTCTCTTCCCCCAGTTTTCCAGTGGGGAAATAGTCTCCCCCCATTCTCAGTCTATATGGTGGGGAAGGGGATAGCTACTGCGCACCTTTCTCCCACCTCCACTACCCCCACCTCCACTCGAGGAGTAGACATATGACACAAGCCTCCCCAATCAGAGTGAATATCAAAAATCTGCTGGAACACCATGGGAAAGAACAGACATTTTTGCATTGTTGTTGCTCAGCTGCTGGAGCCATCAGCCAGAAACCACTGGTTCCCATCTTTCCATCACAAGAGAAGAGCTTGGCTAAGGAAGATGCTAGTGTGGTAAAAAGAAGAGCCAAGAAAGACAGGGCACCTGGATCCAGCTGTGCCTGAAGCTAGATAGATGCCCTGAGCTCTTTAACTTCATGAAGCCATAAATTCCTTTTATTTGTTAAGACATTTTGAAATTGGTTTCTGTCATCTTCACTGAAAATTACTTGTCTGATACAGGTGTTCAAGTAGGTGGTAAAGGAAAGTGTATCAGTCAGGTCCTGGGAGGAAACAAAAAGCAGGGACAGATTAAGGCAAAGGAACCAACAGGGACTAGCAAGAGTGGAAAGCTTTACCAACCACAGCCTTGTGTCATCAGAGCCCCATGAGAGGAGGAACTCAGGGAAAAAGTCAGCTGGAGGAAGTCACAGCCATCTCCAGAACTGCTGTGATGCTGAAGCAGGGGGTGAGAGGTGGGAAGCATACCTGGTCTCTCACCTTTGACCTCCTCCTTAAAACCACTGGCCAAACCCAGAGGGAAGGAAGCCTGGGTGATGCAGAAAGTAGGGGTCCAGGATGCTTCTAATCTCCTAGTAACGCCCTTGTTCAGACAAGTAGCTGGTTTGGGAGAGGCTTTCCTGTGTCCAGGGACTTTGAGCCTGGATCAAATGCCCCACAGGAATGAGATGACACACCAACATCACAGAGGGTAATATCGGGGATGCTGATCTTGGGTCATTTCACCCTGATTTCAAGGCTGGTTCACTCCATACCTTTACACACATCATTCCCCTGCTGGTGTGTTCTCCCCCACTCCCGAATTCCACCCTTTGTTCAAGACCTGAAGCCTCATCTTACCCATAAATCTGGTCCTGAGCACCCCTAGCCTGCAGCGCCAGCTCCCGTCATAGCTTCACCGCCTTTAACTCCATGCACCTGACTGAGCGATGTATTTGGAATCAACCATGGCATCAGCGGGTCGGTGCTAATGCCTCGGATTCACTCATGTGACTTTGTCTCATCTCCCTCATGAGAGTTTGCACCACCACCGCCCCCCAAAGGGGCTGGTTCTTACACTCATTGTATTTGGGTGTCTCAACCTGCCCTACCTCCATCACACATCTGTTGCCTGTTCCCCCATCCCTGCTCACTTGCCATACACTGGGGTGCAAAGAGTAGGCGCTTGATGAATACTTATGGGATGAAGTGGGTTTGGGGGAGGGCTGAGGCTACATAAATCCAGAGTCCTAGGACCATAATGTCTGTAAGACATCTTTCTGAAAAGAACAGAGCAACTTCAAAACATGGAAAATGTGTGAATCAGTACAGGAAAGATGATTCCAAGTTAGACCCATGTTCCAAGCCAGGGTAAGGTTCTGAGCTTATGGGGGCAACAGGAGACCTCAAAGCTTTGGAAAAAAACTCACCCACTCAACATACCATGTCCCCTTAAAATCTTACTTAAGCCATTATTTTCTGTGCTTCTGCCTATGTTTTTTAAAGAGCTAGTCAACCTTGCAGGCTTTCCAGTGAAAGGCTCCACAGAGTTTCTTACCCGCTATGAGAAGTGCTGCTTCCTTTCATGTTACTTGATATAGCATCTATCATCATCTTTACCCCATGGCCCATGGCAGAGCAGGGGAGCCCCTGATGGGCCAGCTGCTGCCTTCTCTATGCAGAGAGATCCCACTGCAGCCGAACCAGAGCCCACACTCCTCCATGTGGGAACCCAGTGGACTGGACTTATAGCTGAGATATTGATGCACCTGGAGAGAGTATCTCGCCACCTTCACTCAGCAGGAAGGTTCTGAACTCCCCAAGCACAGGCACAGGAGATAGATATTCTTCCTAGTTTCACAGTCCAAAGCTCTGGTAAATTCTCAAAAGAGCTCTTATTTCTTATCCACTGATTTCAGCATTATTTTCTCCTGGAATTGCAATGCATGGCTCTTGGAGACCACTGGCATGTTAATAGGCTGGTTGTATGGAAACTGAGAATATTTCTGTGTTCCTGCTGCTGCAGGCCAACACTTAACAAGGAGCCTTTGGTTGGGAACCAAACGCATCACCTTCAAATGCCATTTGCTTCCTTAACTTCCAACTCAATCTGATGCCACCCTCTTGTTTCCAGAAATATCATAAATAACAACATGGTTCTCAAGCAAGTATACCTCTAGCAAGTTCATATTAAATATTTTTAAATGTAAAGCATTATAGAATTACAAAAAATTCTTACAAAAAAGGAGTCTTAACTAAAAATAATAATAAATGGAGAAAATTCTGCACAAAACTCAACATAATTTCTGTTCCAGTTCACATCAGGGAGAAAGGATGCTGATTGATGGAGAGTGATCTTCATTAACAAAGGTGACACCAAAGCAAGTATGTCATACCAGAAAGGATATTGATGGGGGGATTTGAAAACATATCTCAGAGGAGGGCCAGAGCTGCCCTGGATACTTACAGGATGGACAGCACCAGAGATGAGGTCTCTGCAAAAGCACTAGCCCCACCTATTTAGCTGAGAGCAGTTCACTAGATTCACTGAGCTGTTAGGACAATGAAATGAACTGATCTGATGAATCCCCTTTACATCTGCCAGTTTGGACCACAGAGAAAAGAGGTCATGGTTTACAGTGCAAGCAGATATCTGAGGAAAGAGAGTGAGTTCTCTATTTCAAAGTCAGCAAGGGACACACTTCCTCTGGGCCACATGGCTCTGAGTTCTGTGCATACACCACTTGGGAAGACATCACCTCCATGCTGGGTTAATTTCCTGAGCTCCACGGGGGCAGCTCCTCTAGCTCCAGCCTCCCCAGCTTGTCTTAATTTTGTTTGTTTCTCCCTCAAAAAGAGCTTTGCTATTTATTCACTTCCAAATCAGATACTATCAAGTCTTCCATGATAAGGTGGTTGGGTGAAATGCTCTTTGATTACAAAATGTCAGAGCCAGACACTTGTGCCCCTGAGTCCACTCCAAACGCCCCCGACTGTGAAAATGCAAAACAAGGGGAAAGGATCCAGCACTCCAGAACTTGCCAACCACAAGCCTCTCCTCATTTATGTGCTAATAATCCCAGTGACCCTGAACTGCAGGGGCGTGAGATGAGATTCAACACTGCTTAGGTCAGTAAGAATCTCAGTGCACAGGAAAATTCTGTCCTTACTGTCCCAGACAGGGAACAACAAATCTAAACACTCATGCTGAGTAGGGCACCATCGAAACCCAATTACATGCTGCAGTTGGAACTCAGCATAACATGAGCTAAGGGGAGACTTCAATTTAAAAGCTTTATTTCAACCAGCTTTCTCAGTTCACTTCCCTGAATGCAATTCAATCCATGAAGACTGAACACCTACTGGGTGCCAGGGTGAGTTTGCAGCATTAGTCCTGAAGGAGTTTGTAACATAAAGGGTAAGACCAGCATATCTGTAACCAGCCAGGCTGCTTGCCAGTGCAGTCTGAAATTCCACCTTCTTTCCTCCAACTGCCTTCTCTAAGTTAAAGGACCCAGGAAGCAGAGATATACCTGAAGGTGTGTAACAAGAGAAAAAGAGACAGACAGGTGCCTGGATATCTGCTTATTACACAATTGGCATCACATGCTTGTAATTTGTGCCTCAACAGGTCCAAGAGATGATAAACCCAACTATATCGAGATGTGGTGAACATCAGATGGATAAGATCTATAAAAGGTCTAGCGTACCACCTGTGTTACTTTCTACTGTTGTGTAAAAAATCACCACAAACTTGGGGGCTTAAAACAATCCTCTTTTATTATCTCATGGTTTCTGTAGTTCTGAAGTTTGGCACAGTGTGGTGGGGTTCTCTATGCAGGGTTTTGTGAGGTTGAAATCAAGGTGTTGATGGGCTGTGCTCTCATCTGGAGGCTCGACCAAGGAAGGACCAACTTCCAAGCTCCCTCAGGTGGTTGGCAGAATGCATTTCCTGGAGGCTCATGACAGCTTGTTTCTCCAAAGCCAGCAAAAGAATGAGTCTGGTTTTTTTTGGAGCTTCTGACTTCAAGGAAGGCCTAAGGTCCTATTTTAAAGGGTTCACATGATTGGGTCAGGCCCATGCAGAATAATCTCCCTTTTGATTAATGTAAAGTCAACTGATCAGGGGCCTTAATTGAATCATTTCTCCTTTGCAATATAAGATCACCTAGAAGTGACATCCTGCCCACACACCAGAGGAAGATATTATACAGTTTGTGATTCCCACAGGCCGTGAGAATTTTGGGGGGCATTTTAGAATTCTGCCTCTCTCAGTGCCTGACACACACACACAGGCCCTTAACAAGAGGCAGCCATGCTCGTCTGCATCCTCGCCAATGTCATCATCTCTACTACATATTAGGAAACTGAGGTTGGGGTGGGTTAATTAACCAGCTCAAGATCTTACAACTGCCTGGTAGCAAAGCCAGGATTTGAACCCAAGCCTTCTCATTCCACACTGCATGTTCTCTTCTACACAACAACCTGCTATCAGGAGCCCATTTTGAACCAAGTAGAGTTGTCAACTGTGTTGAGCCTGATTCTCTGCCTTCCTTGGGGTAGGAGGGGAAAGAGATACAAAGCATTAGCTTCTTCCCTAACAGTCATTCTCCATCTATTTTTTCTATTGTAACTCCAAATGTATTCAGCTCAGGGTACAGATATTTATGTCCTCATGAGAGGTAGGTCCTCTCCCCAAGCCTAAGAATGCATCATGCTTGCTCTAAGCCTATCCTGGGACTCTAGATCTTCTTTGCCCACTGTGTCCAGTGATTTAAGGGAAGGTCTACTTAGGGTTACTTGGAAAGGTCTCCTTCCCAATAAAGGGGAGAGAAATAAGGGGAAAAGTTTATTTGTTCTTTTTCTTTCTAACCCCTTCTCCATGATGAACACAGTTGCATGAGGTTGCAATGCTTGGAACTGGGCTGCCATCTTGAAACCATAAGACAAAGTCCAAACGTTAACAGAGACCACTGGCCCAGAGCCCTGACCTTGTCAAGAGCTGACCTAACCCTGGCACTGACCTCTACCAGACTTCTTGTGAGCTGGGACACATGGGCACATGATCTAATCCCCATATGTTGGCTTTCAGCTTCCAGCAGTCTCAGCTGAGAAAGAATGAGAACGAAGGGATGTGGGAAGACAGGGAGAGAGAGAGAGAGAGGGAGAGAAAGACTGGCTGTAAAAATGCTGCAGGAAACCCAAATACCTGTTAGGATGTGAGGAAACCCATCTTCCCTCTCACCGCAAGGACTGATACACGTGCAGCTCAGGTCATGTGTTTCAGAGCTGGAGGGAATGGGACAGACACGACCACTTTAGGTCAGTTGCTACATTCTGTTAATCTCTCCTATATTTGCATAATGGCTTTAAAGTTTTAAAGAAAGTATTTTTTGATCAGGAATCTGGGGAACATTTTCGGGACTTACACTTATCACTAAAAGTCCTGAGATGGCCATACCGGAATCAGTGGCTAAACACAAATAAATATGATTTGAGTCAGAGGCTTTTTTCATCAGCTGCTGAAACTTTCCATTAACTAACATCTAACCTCTCCCTCTGCCCTCTGAAATCTCTACCCCAGACCAGATTCAAATAACAGGCTCCTTCCCTTTCCCCACTTGCCGCTCCCCACATCACCTCTTGCACCTGTACCATCACTGGGGTACCTAAAATATTGATAGGAAGAAGGAGGCAGAGAAGCAGCCATTTACTGCCTGCCTTGAGCTCTATGTGAGTCACAAACTCCACCATTTAAGGAGAAAAATGGAGAAGGGAACTGGAAACAGCTCAGATGGTTTGCGGTACTCTCTAATGTCCTCAATGAGGGTCCATAAAGTAAAAGAGTTCCTCTGTCTGAACATAAGGCTCAGGAGGAGGGGCATTAAATAAGCCTCCTTTCTTGATCCAAAAGGACAAGTAATTTGGGACTAAACGTGCACTAGGCCTGATAAAAATTAATGCATTAGTATCCGATTTGGCTCTTCTG
The DNA here is from genome assembly GCF_028023285.1 of Balaenoptera ricei. Classification (NCBI taxonomy): domain Eukaryota; kingdom Metazoa; phylum Chordata; class Mammalia; order Artiodactyla; family Balaenopteridae; genus Balaenoptera; species Balaenoptera ricei. Next base: position 3,482,525 of record NC_082639.1, read on the forward strand.
CAAGTATAATTTCCTGTGTCCCAGACTGAGCTAACATTCTCATTAGCAAGCATGTGACCATGATCAATACACAGATATATTCCTTTACCTGCAACATCACTATGTTAGGTGAGATATAGGCCATAGGGTTATAGGCCCTGCCTCAAGAAGCTTACATTGCAATGGGGAAGCAAGATACTTCTGTGAACAATTATATAATAAGAGAGTCAAATGTCTGTTCTAGATAATGAGAAAAGAGATAACCAAAGGCAAGACATAATTAATTGCCAAGTTAATTGTTCAGACAGTAATGACAAGAGGTCAGAGTGGAGAATGATTGCTTCAGTCGAGGGTAATCAAGGATGGTTGTATCATCCTACAATTAGAAATGTGGAGACAAGACAGAGACAGTGAGTAAATGAGTTGGATATCTGTTTCTCAAAGGGAGATATGGAAATAAGACTGGAAAGGAAGATGGGAAACAGAAGGTGATGAATCTCTTGTTCAGGAGGTCAAGTTCTGAGAGACTCCCCCTCTAAATGGCAGATAATATCATAGGGAAAGTGGGGAAGGGAAATCCGTGGAACTTATTCCCACGATACAACCTACAATATTACACCATGTCTTAACTCCATGACCAAGTGCCTGTCTGGACTAGACTCAGTATTGGACCATGGACAGAAAGAGTCTGTCTGTGCTCACTTTAGGAATGTTCTTCTGCTTCTGGCAAGAGCAAGTAGTATTGAACTTTCTCTCCTGCTGTCAACATCTATAAACTCAAACAAAATATATAAGGCAATTTTTTTCGGGATTTGGAAAATAATAAAGGAACAAAATATCTGAGAGAAGAAAACATATGAGGCGAATCTGACATTCACCCCAGCTCTCTTCCTGGGGACAAGGCAGAGCCCAGTGGTTTTGCTGGGATGAAGACATAGAGATTGGAGTTTGGTGCTGCTGGAGCAGTTGGAATCTGTGAGGCAGGACCTTGGAGAGCAAGGAGGTGCAATGGAGGCACAGAAGGGGTTCCCCAAGGGTGTTTGGCTAATGGCTGGGCTTTATTCACCCAGGGTGAGACTCCTCAAATCCTAGCAGAGAGTAGCTTCTGTGGGGTTGAGAGAGGAATAATAATACCAGGAATGTCATGGTGCTTGAAAGAATTCTCATTAATTCACTGACTTTAAGTTAAGAAAGCAACATGCAACAGGTTTCAAAAGCCAGAGGAAGAGTTTGGGGCAATATCATAAGCTAGAAAGATGGTGGAAGGGGTGATCCTAGAAGGAAGAGAGCCACAAAGAGGGAGCAAAATATTCTGCATAAAAATGTTGCCAAAATCTGTAGATGACTCATGAGTTATGCATGTGCAGGGCAGCCCCCTGCAGCCAGCTAAGTTCAAGGGGACCGAGCACAGATTCAACAGGTTACCCACCATGCACAGAAGGAAACTAAGTGATCACAAAAATACACTGTGACAAAATTTGTGGGATGCTGCTAAAGCAGTAATACAAGGAAATGTATAGTTTTAAATATTTATGCTAGAGAGGAACAAAAGTCTAAAATCAGTGGTCTACAATTCAACCTATAAATGCTAGGAAAAGAATAATAAAAAGAAAAAAATAAGAGCAGAAATAAATATAAGAGCAGAAATCAATAAAATAGAAAACAAAATACAGAAAAATTAATGAAAATGAATGTTTAGATTTTGAAAAAATCAAGAAAACAATACATCTGAAGCTAGCTAATCGTGAAAGAAAAGAGATATAACACAAATTAATATCAGGATCGGAGGTGAGTGTATTACTACAAATCTTACAGACATTACAGAAATGGCAATAAAATACTAAAAACAATTTTTGCTGATAAATCTAATAACTTAGGTGAAATAGACATATTTCTTGAAAAATGCAACTTATCAAAACTCACATAAGATGAAATAGAAAACTCGAATAGCCCAGTATCTATTAAACAAATTGATTTCATTTTCAATAATCTTCTAAAAGGTAAAACTTCATGCTGAGATGATTGCACATGGTGAATTCCATCAAGGATTCAAGGTAAAAATTATGTCAATCCTCCATAACTCTCTCAGAAAATAGAGAAGCAGGAAATACATACCAATTTGTTTTATGAGGGTAGCATAACTGAGATATCAAGATATGAAAAATCTATTTAAAAAGGAGAAAAAGGGGGAAAAAAGCCCACAAACTTTCTCAAATCAAAGTGAGCAATATATAAAAAGATAATACATTATGTTAGGTTATAATATGAACTCGATAGTTGACAAATCATTAACAGGATTCACCATACTAGCACAAAGGTAAAATCAAATGTTAATTTAAATAAATTCACACAAACATCTGACAATATTCAATACCAATTGATGTTAAAACTGACCAAATGAGGATTTGAAGATTTCTCAATCTGAAAAGGGACTTGTACCAAAAAAAAAAAAAAAATCTACAGCTAACTCCACACAAAATACTATATTATTGACTGCTTTCCTCTTAAAATGAGGACAGAAAGTGCTATTCACTCTCATCATTTGTATTCGACATTAGTAGGTATTCTAGCCATTGTAATGAGTCAAGAAAAACTAAGGTAAAAACATTAGAAAGAAAGAACTACCTCTGCTCCCAGGTGACATGACTATTTTAATAGGAAATAATAAGAAATCTATAGTCAACTACCATAACCAATAATTTAAATATATCAATGTCACAGGAGACAAGCTATGGAGACCCTCAAAAATCAATTGTACTTTTATAAATTTGAAATGGACAATTGAAAATTTAATTTAAAAAATCAATTCAATTAATAAGAGCTTCAGAAATGATAAAATAGTACAGGATAAATTTAATAAAAGATGTGCAGGAGCAGTATACTGAACAGTATACTGTTTTATACTGAAAACTATAAAACATTACTAAAAGTAATGGAAGAGTATCTAAGTAAATAGAGATGTCTGTGGGATAGAAGACTTAATATCGTTAAGATATTAATTCTCTCAAAATCGATCAATAGATTCAATTTAATCATGATCTAAACTCCAGCAGGCATTAATGTAAGATTTCTTGAGCTCAATCTAAAATTTATACGAAGATCCAGAGGACCTAGAGAAACCTAAAGGAATTTGATAAAAAGAATAAAGTTAGAGAACTTACCGTACCTGATTCCAAGTTAGTGTGGTGTTGGATATGGATAGACATTAGATTGATTGAACAGAGCACAAAGTCTAGACTAGACCCACATGTATATGGTCAGTTGATATTCCTCAGTGGTGCCAAGGTAATGCAATGGAGAAATAATATCCTTTTTGACCAATGGCTCTGAAACAGATACTGTAAAATATGAATCTTGATCTTACCTCATACTTTACACAAACTTTAATCTAAGTTTGATAATAGACTTAAACATAAACCTTAAAACTATGGAGCTTGTAGAAGAAAAAATTTTAGGAGAATATTTTGTGAAATGGGGGCAAAGCAACGTTTTCTTAGGTAGGACATCAAAAGCAATAACCATAAAAGAGAAAAAAAGTTAGATTTCATCAATATTTAAAATTCCTGCTTATAAAAAGACTCAGTTAATAAAATGATTGGGCAAGTCATAAAATAGAAAAATGCTTTATAGACAATAGAACTCCTATAATTCAAAAGTAAAAAAGAAAAAAAGAAAGTAACCTAATTAAAAAGAAAGAAGCCTTTGAACAAACGCTTCACAAATGAAGTTATATAAATGGTCAATAGGAACAGGAAAAAAGTGCCCAACATCATTGGTCATCATGTCAATATCAATCAATATGCTATCAATGCAAATTAAAACCACAATGTGATAGTACTTCACACCTGTCAGAGTGGCAAAAATTTAAAAAGATTAACAACACAAAGTGTTGGTAAGTATGGGGAGCAACTAGAACGCTAATACATTGTTGATGGGAGTGTGGAATGGTACAACTGCTTAGGAAAATGGTCTGGCATTTTCTCATAAAACTTAAAAAACCATCAAATGTTCCAATCTTGGGTTTATTTACATGAAATGTATAAGCATATGGCCACAAAAAGATGGTGTGTGAATGTTCATAGTAGTTTGTTCATCATAGTCGAAAACTGTAAATAGCCCCAGGGTCCCTCACCAGGAAAAGAGCTAGACAGACTTTACTATATTCATACAATGGGATATTACTCAAAAACTTTAAAAAGAGTGAATTTCTGATGCATGCTACAACATGGATGAAGGCCAATAAAAAAAAAAAAAGTAAGCTAAATAAAACAATGGAAGAAACGTTACACAAAAGAGCAAATATTGCAGCATTCCATTTATATGTTCTAGAAAAGGCTAAACTAGAGTAAATTAAAATCAGCACAAAATTAGAGGAGAAGAATGAAGTTGAAGGACTGACACTACCCAACTTCAAGACTTACTGTAAAGCTTCAGTTATCAAGACAGTGTGATACTGGCAAAAGAATGGACAAATAGCTCAATGAAACAGAGTAGACAGCCCAGGAAAAAGTCCCATACAAATATAATCAACTGATCTTTTGCCAAACTGATGGGTCCATTCGCCCTCGCATAGTAAAACCAATCTGACACCGGGTTGTGATGAAGGAAAGTGTAGCATGTATTGCAGGCACTAAACAAAGAGTGTGGGCAGCTAATGCTCAAAAAACCTGAACTCCCCGATGGCTTTCAGGAAAAGGTTTTTAAAGACAGGGTGAGGGAGCGGGTTGTGGGTGTGTGTGATCAGCTCATGGACATTCTTCTGATTGGTTTGTGGTGAGAAAATCAGGAGTCAATATTATCAACCTTCTGGTTGCAATCGGTCTGGGATCTACATGCTTATGGTCAGCATGCAGTTAACTTCTTCTGCTTGGTGGGAGTTTCAATATCTGCAAAACAGCTCAAAGGACACGGCTCAGCCCTTAAGGAGGAAATAAAGGTCCTTGACTTTGTTTAATGGCTAAAGTATTATTGTTTTGTCTTGTTTGACTGTTTTATTTTGTTTCTGCATTTTCTCACATCTCTGATTAAATTTATTCTTTGGAAATCAGGGGAGGCATAGAAGGCTAAAGTTTTTCTAAAAACAAGAAGCAGGCAGAGGACATGGAGGGGGTGGTCTGTGCCAGGAAGGACCCATATGGTCCTGCTAAGTTACAGACCTTACAAAGGAGCTTAGACAATACAATGCAGCAAAGATAGTCTTTTTACCAATGGTACTGTAACAACTGGACGTCCCAATGTAAAACAAACAAACCAAACAAAACAACAATCTAGACACAGGCTTTATACCCTTCACAAAATTATTAACTCAAAATGGATCATAGATCTAAAAGTAAAATGTAAAACAATAAAACTGGAAGATAATACAGAAGAAAACCTAGATGACCTTGGGTATAATGATGACTTTTTAGCTACAACACCAAAGGCACAATCCATGATAGAAATAATTGATAAACTGAACTTCATTAAAATTCAAAACTTCTGCAAAAGGAAATGTCAAGAGAATGAGAGGACAAACCACAGACTGGAAGAAGATACTTGCAAAGAAGTATCTGTGTATACTTGAAGATACACAGCTGATAAAAGACTGTTATGCAAACATACAAAGAATTCTTAAAACTCAAAAACTAAATTAATGGGCCAAAGTCCTTGACAGATATCTCACAAGAGAAGATATATAGATGGCAAATAAGCCTGTGAAAAGATTCTCCACATCATATGTCATCAGGGAAAGGTAAATTAAAACAACAATGAGATACCACCACATACCTATTAGAATGGCCCAAATCCAGAATGTTGGTGAAGATGTGGAACAATAGGAACTCTCATTCATTGCTGGAGGGAATGCAAAATGGCACAGCCACTTTGGAAGACAGTTTGACAGTCTCTTACAAAACTAAATATACTCTTACCAGACGATTCAGCAATTGCACTCCTTGGTATTTACCCAAAGGACTTGAAAACTTATGTCTACATGAAATCCTGCACATGAATGTTTATATCAGCTTTATTCATAATTGCCAAAACCTGGAAGCAACCAAGATGTCCTTCAGCAGGTGAATGGATAAATAAACTCTCGTACATCCAGACTATGAGTACTATTTAGCATTTAAAAAAAATGAGCTACCAAGCCATGAAAAGACAAGAAGGAAGCTTAAATGCATATTATTAAGTGAAAGAAGTCCATCTGAAAAGGCTACATGCTGTATGATTCCAATTGTATAACATTCTAGAAGGCAAAACTATAAAGATAGTAAAAAGGTCAGTGGTTGCCAGGGGTTGGGGTGGGGAGAGGGATTAATAGGAGGAACACAGAGGACTTTTAGGGCAGTGAAACTATTGTGTATGGCACTCTAATGATAGATACATGTTGTTAAACATTTGTCCAAGCCCATAGGACATACAACACCAAGAGTGAATCTTAATTTAAACTCTGGATTCTGGATGATGACGACATATCATGGCTCCAGAAACAGACAGAAGAGCCACAAGCTCCAAAGCCAATGCCTAAAGCTCTTTGTCATCAGTGTAGGTTCATCAGTTGTAACAATGTACCATCTGGTGGGGGTTGTTGATGGTGGGGAAGGCTTTATACCAGTTGCTGTTCTACAGGTGTAAAGTTTCAGTTATGTAAGGTGAATAAGTTCTAGTGATCTACTGTACTGTCTTTGGTTAATAATTTATATGCACTTAAAAACTTGTTAAGAGAGCAGATCTCATGATAGTGTTCTTACCACAACCAGAAAAAAGAAAAAAAAAAGTTCTCTGAAGAAATATGGGTATAAATATTCAGAGGATTTTTGTAGTTTACTTTATGTAAATTTCATCTTAAAATGATTCATAAATAAATATTTAAATCTAGTTAATGATATCTTGCTGAAATATTTAGGAGAAAGTATACCGATGTCTGCAACTTACTTTGAAATGCACAAAAGGTAAGATGGACTTTAGATAGAGGGATAAACAGATATATTGATGATAAAGCAAATACAGCAAAATTTTAATTGTAGAATTAAGATGGTGAGCACATGGGTGTTCACAGTTTAATTCTGTCTAATTTATATATTTGAAAATTTTAATCATCACATATAGGGGAAAAATAAATACACCTATCTGGAAAACCCAAAGACCCTTCAGGGCAGGACTTCCCATAGAGCCAGTCTCTATGCCTTGCTGTTGCTTTACAAATTTAGTCAAACGAAGGAATGAATTCTCACCTTTTTTTAAGCTTTGTATGTCTAACAGTATCAACACCTCACTTCCTGGAAATGTAGCCCTCCCTTGGAAGCCCTTGGAAACCCTTGGAAACCCTTGGGTTTCTAGTCTGGGAGCTGTCCAGCTCCTCCTAGACCTGACTTCTAATTCTTCTGAGCCTACACAGGATTAGGTTCCTGAGGGCTTTTTCTGAGGACTCTCACCTTTTTAATCCTTTCCTTTTTGATAGCATGACTCTCAGCCTCATGCAGCCCATGCTTACTCAATGGTCTTCACCTCCCAAGCTCTTCTGGCCCCAATCACTTAACTCCCAGGTAGTTGCCTAATCTGATAGACCCTTCCATGTAGGGGGTTAAAACACATTCCATTTATTTTTCCCTGTAACCACCACTTTGAACCATTGTAAGAATCACCCCCTTTCCTTCCAACCCAGCCTGTCTCCAGCTCTTGATTTTCCCACTATGGAACTTCAGTGGCTCCAGAAACAGACAGAAGAGCCACAAGCTCCAAAGCCAATGCCTGAAGCTCTTTGTCATCAGGTCTCACCTGGCCTGGCAGATTCCCAGGTGCTCTCCTGAGAGCTGCTGCACCTGCCTCCTCCTTGCTCTCAGCTCCACTGATGCTCGTCGAGTCTCCACCATGAGAAGTTTACCCTCAGTCATGGTTCATCTCCAAAGACCACACATTTTCCCTCCAGCACCAACATCGGCCTGAGATCTGGATTTGAGTGTCCCTCTGCCTCCGGACATTTCTAAGTGTGTTACTCCAAGACCTCTCAATCAGCCTCCCCAAAAGAGAGGTATTGATGTCTGCCCCAAGTTGCTTTTTCCCAGTGTCCCTGTACTAATAAACGGGGTTTCCACTGACTCAGTTTGACCAGAGACTTTCTTGTACCCTCTGTCCCCAGACCATCAGGAGCTGCAGTTGACTCTACTTGCCAAATAGATCCTTCCAACTTGCTCCAATCCACCTTTGCCTCTCCTCTGAGGTCTTGCAGTAGACCTCGAACTAGTTTTCTGTTTCCCCCTGATGCCCCCTTCTCCCCTCACACACAGCTTTATTCTCAGACAGACGCTGGAGAGAATCTTCTAAAACATCCCAAAGATCACATTTGCACTGTGCTCTCTAGCTTACAATGGCTGTTGTCTCACTCAGAAAGGATCCAGACTCCTTGCCACGGTTGATTTAAAAGACCTAGTAGGGCTGGTCCCTGGTGGCCTGTCAGTCCCTTCCCTGACCCCCATCCTCTCATTCACTGTGCTCCAGCTGCACTGGGCTTCTCCCTCGGCCACACACACACACACACAGATCAGCTATGATCCTCTCTCAGGAGCACTGCCTTGAAGTTCTCTCTGCTAGGGGCCCTCTTGCTTCAGATATTCAAATGGCCAGCTCCCTAGGCTCCTCCCATGCCATCCTTCTCTTCCCCTTTGTCCTTTTTCCCTGCTTTATTCTACAAAACATCTGCATTAATCTGGGTACTTCCAGAAGCAGAGGCTGGAAGGGGATTAAGCATGTAGGACTTTATTAGGAGAAATGTTTATAAAAGAAACTGGGAGGGAGCCCAAAAAGGCTAGGAGAGCGGCCAGAGCCCATGCAGGTCTGATCCAGGTGATGGGGAGCAGCAAGAAGGCAGGTGAGAGCCTAGAACACCAGGGGATGTCTGGTGGCTTCAGCAAAGCCACTGGAGAGTCCTTGAGCCCAAGTGGGGCAAGGGAGGGGTCCCTCAGCTCTCAGCAATCAGGTCTTCATTAGGACACCATCATTCAGCCCTTGGGGAGCAGCCCATGGGAGGAGTGAACTGGGTGCAAATACAGCAATGGATTCAGAGCCCAGCAGCAGGGGCGCTTGTCACTCACGCTCCCTGTGGTGAGGGAAGCATTCTAGGGCAACCACACGCCTGAACTTCCATAGTCCATTCACGATTCTAGTTGCTGCCTCCACTCTGATAGGAAATCAACACGAGGGAGCTGTTTTGCTTCCTCCTCTAATCCCAGCACCTAGAATAATGCCTGATGCATAGTAGGTGCTCAGTTAAATTTCTTGCATGAACAAATGAATAAATGACTGACTGAATGAATCCAGGATGCTTCATTTCTGCTCCCTCTGGGTTCGTAGAACCCCTGGTACCCTCTCTCTTCTCACATAGTGTTTTACAATATTTTTCATCTATTGCCAAGTTGGACATGGGTTTCAAGGGCTGTGCTCCTGGCCATAGGTACTTGGCTCCATCCTGGTACCAAAGACCTTTCAGAGTCTGGGTTAATGTCTGCTTGATAAATCTCTGATGGTCCTCATTGGGCCCTCAGGATACTCATGTAAGAAAGGGCAAGACTAAGCTTCCTGTTTTGCAAATAGAAAGTGTGGAATGCAGAGTTATTGATCACTTTCTAAATGCCAAGGCTTACGCACCTGAAGTACTGCAACCAGTGCAGCCTCACGGTCTTAATCTCTCCCCATCCTGCACCCCCATTTAATGGATGGGTCAGCTGAGACTTAGGAAGTGACAGAGCCAGTGCTGAAAGCCAGAGCCTGTGACCCTTTCCATGGCCATGGGCGGCTTGCACAGAGCCCCAGCGCCCCTTGCTGTGTGGGAAAGAACCCACCCGGGAGGCGTCTCCATAGAGCTGAGACTGGAGATCTCACAGTCATCTTCCTGCCTCTGTGGGGCTCAGGGCTCGCCTGAGCTCCTTTACCTTGGACTTCAGAATTACAAAGGTGTGCAAGTGAACAGGTTAATGTTGGGACACTGCCTTGGAATTCCAGAAGAAGAGCTGCTCCAAAAGCCCACTATGATTATTCATTATTATTAATAATCAAGTCAGAGGAAGTGGAGGTGTCCAGAGCCTTTCGGATTGATGGATAACCACATCCCTTTGCTATTTGCTAATGCCATTACTTTTACAGCTTAATCTTCCTGTAACCATTTTTCAATAATCAGGGAAGCTAAATTAAATGAAATGCACCTCCTCGCGATTTAGCCCAACATCTTGCTTACCCTGCTCTTACTGAAGGATATCAATACGGGTGGGCAAGTTCTAAGCTGCCTTTTTAAAGCTCAGGCCCCCGTTCTTCATCTTGCCACCACCCCCACGTTCCTCCTCCCAGTACACAAATTTTGACCACATTGGAGAAAGCTCGGATTCTGAGATTTAGGTACAGTTAATACCACCAATCTCATGCCTCTCATTGGAATTCTCACCTTTACTCAATGCTGACAAAGTCTGGAATGACAAAAGCCTCAAGTCACCATCAACTTTCCAGCAGAAGTTTCAGAATAACCAGAAGTTTTCCCAGATGTGAAGGCATGTCTGCTCCTTCCCAGCACTTGGTGGTGTGACACGTCAGCACAACAAAGTCTCCATGCAGCCCCTTGAATGTTTGTTGTGATGCCTGTACAGCAGACAACGCTTTTTAAGTCAAGCATAACCCACATTGGGATTAGTTCGGGATTAGTTTACTTCTGCACAGACCTTCAGTAGGGAAAAAAAAAAAAAAAAGAAAAGATGGTCAAAACCTCACACACATCTGTGGCTGCTGTAAGGGATGTTTTAAAGATAGCACCATACCAAGAATGTAGAAATAAATTAAGGAGGCTTACGAGCTGTGCGCCAGAGACAGTAACACCATCTGCTTTAAGTAACAATTATTTTCCAGAAAAAAATATGCTCTAAGGCTGAGTAATGTCCCTGTAGTCTAAATATTTGCTTTCCACAAGCATCCTGGGAATGATATGCAAACGTCCCGAGAATTCTGAAGGCATTTCAAAATACTGAAATGGAAAGGAACAAAGTTATTCTACTATGCAGTGTGTTCAATTGCTATGTAAATATGGCAGCATTATTATTTATTGCTTTTTCAGCTCTGACAGTTGGAAATATTGCAGAATCATGAGACATCTGTTGAGTGGAGTGCAGGGATCTGCAAAACTGCGATTGGGATTGAACTGCCTGGGTTGTGCCTGGGCTCCTGGGTGCAGTTGTGAAGTCACAGCGAGAAACAAATTGCTCTGAACTCTTTGCAGCCACTTACTTGGTGAAAGTTAAACACTCCAGGAGGGCATTCGGGGATGTGCCATGCTAACTCTGGCTAACACACGGTTGGTTTCCGTTTCGTGCAATTTGACGCAGGTCAGACGCTGCCCAGGGACTAAGCCATCCCATGGGAGCCCTTCAGAGGGGTGGTGAGCAGCACAGGCTTTGAGGGTGATACCAACCAGTGTTCTTGGCCTTCCCCAATCAATAGAAATTGATAAGATGCCAGTCAAGAAATTCAGGCAAGACTTTACGGGGGCTCCTGAGGTCACAGGAGGGAGAGAAAACAAGTAACATGTTCTCTTGCTCACTCCCTGAAGGGGGGCAAGCTCATTCCTTACATGAGGTGAGGGAAGGGTTGTGTCCAGGGGTCAGGCCAGAGGGGTAGCTTAGGTGTTTTGCCCAGCTCTTTGGAGGTGTTGAGTGCAAGGGGCATGTGCAGTACCCTGCTTTTGCTCCCAACACCCTGTTTCTGCTCTCAGCTCTTGAGAAATGGCAGTTGTTCTTTTTTTGGTTTTTTTTGGTCTTTTTGTATCTTATTGTCCAGAATTTGCCCCAACTATGCATGCACACAGATATTTTTTAATCCCTTATAGTTTCTTTGTACTTTGTTGCTTGAGGAGATGTTTGTCCAGGTGCAAGCACTGCAGCAAAGGGTCCCAGGTCCCAGCCTGTCTCAGGGTGGACAGACCTGAGCTCAAATCCCAGCTCTGCAACTTGCTGGCTGTGGAGCTTTGGACAAGTTGTACGACTTCACTAGGTCGCAGTTTCTTTACCCGTAAAATGGGGATAAGAACACTCCCCATGTCCTAGGGTTGTTATGAGAGCAGAATTACATAATATACATCAAGGGCTTAGTGTCCTGGTTCCCAGGACACCTCTGTCCCTGCTCTGCTTCCCCAGCTAAAGGTGGTTTCCATACAAAATACATCTGAGACATCTTAGCCAGCACACTTTGAAAATTTTATTGACACACGGTGGGGGGCAGTCAGTGGGGAGATATGATTCATTAACTTGTGGCTGCGACTTCTGAATTGTATCCTGCAGGGTCTCTAATTCTATAATCCAGGGCCTTGTTCTAGCCTTTGATATCTCAAATCTGCCAGGAGCAGCAGCATGAAGCCCGAAATGCCAGATCTTAAATATTCTTAAAAACACCTTCCCACCTTCCCAAGCTCACTCAGAAGACCTGACGGTGACACTGAGGAAACGTTAATGAGCATCAAAAGAGCATCATTACGCACTGCCTGACCACCCTAAACCGTTCCTTCCACCTCTTTTCCAAGAATGCAAGAAAGATTTCTGATTATCAAGAATTCATCGCAAGATTCTTTTTTAGTAAACCAGATTCCTCTTTATAAATATCTACCATAACTCCACACTTAGATAATATTTACTTAGGAAATACCTGTTTAAGAAGTGCTTACTATGTGTCCAGCATGGGATTATCGTTATTTAGATTATTGTTATTATTGTTAAGTCCACTCTATTAATGACCTCTATAAGTACGACAGTCAGCACACTGGTTTTCTGACTGGCCAGTGGAGTTCATGGGATATTAAGGTCCTGGTTTCTAGGAATAACTTATTTATTCTCCTGGTTTATTAACTGAAAATGAGAAAAGAATCGCCTAAGGATGAGATCCTTGGCACTATGTTCAACTTCTTGAGAAATCAGCACAGGCATTAAAAAAGCGCAGTCCTGCCTAAATCTGTTCCTGCTTTTGCCTTTCCCCCTGAATTAAAGGGTGCCTGTCATCCAACATGGAGAAGCAACATCCCCGGGTGTCAGGGAGAATGCTGGTGTGGCACTGGCCAGAGAGCCGGGGACAGAGTACCACATAAAGCACATGGAGATGTCCAGAAACTGGAGGCAGCAACATGGAGAGACCATGGGGAGAGCCCTGCTCCAGGCAGCATACTTGCCACCGGCTGGGTGGAGGGATGCCCTGGGGGGATTGTCCAGCTGTCTCTGGAGCTATAAGGAGACACAAGGCTGACAATGGTGTCAAAGAACATGGAGGAAGGTCTGCTATTGCAGAAAGGCCAGAGCATCCTCAGGGAAGTGGGAAAGGAGAGACGAACCCACAGCTGCACCGGGAAGGGTCTAGAGGACAGTAACCTGTTTATACGGACAGGGTGAGCCTTGGTTCCTCCCTACAGAATGGAAAATAACCCCTTGGAGTACCGTGAAATGTCTTGGGAGAGAAACAAACAAGAAGATAAACAGACTGGGAATAGACTGACGAGAACAGCAGAGCAGAGGGGGAGGTTGGGAACACGCAAGACACAGGTGGATTCAGATGAGAAAGAATGATTGACAGGCGGTGAGCAGGCAGAGGGAGGGGGGGAGGCAAGGTTGCCTGGCTGCAGAGGAAGGATGGGAGAGGACGAAGCAGAGGTGGGACAGGCAGGTGGAGGAGGGCTCTGACCCAGGAGTGGGCCCACATAGCAGGGTGGAGCATTTCCCCGTCCTGACACTTGAAACCACTCTCTCAAGAGCCACTGTTTATTGAGAACTTAGTGTGGGTCGGTATGCACGGACCTGTGTACACATCATCAACAGTGATTTCTGCCAGCCTCCACAGTTCCTTAAGCAGCAGGTGATGAACAATGTTTTTAGTGTCGTCTGCCCCTTGTCTGCAAAGACGAAAAGGCAAACCCTGTTCCCATACAAGGGGCTGTAAAAATTCTCAGCCTTGCTCCAAATGGTGGAAAACCCAAACACACATAGAGCTTATATTTCCGGAAGCAATGTTACTACTATGTCATTTAGGGTCATTTGGAGGAAATGTGTGATCATGGCACATATTTTAACATTTCTTCGTTAGGAATTCTATGTGCTCCTCTCCCCAAAAGTTTATAGATTTCATTTCCTTGAAGACCTGCCATGGGCCAGAATCCCTGCAAAGAGGGATTAAAGAAAACATCAAGAAAGAGGTAGCATTTGATCTGGAAGTTGGCTATAAGCACATTGTGTATGTTCGAATTATGGTTTTCTCCAGATACATGCCCAGAAGTGGGATTGCTGGATCATATGGTAATTCCATTTTTAGTTTTTTAAGGAACCTCCGTACTGTTTTCCATAGTGGCTGAACCAAATTACATTCCCACCAACAGTGTAGGAGGCTCCCTTTTCTCCACACCCTCCCCAGGATTTATTGTTTGTAGATTTTTTGATGATGACCATTCTTACCGGAGTGACGTGATACCTCACTGTAGTTTTGATTTGCATTTCTCTAATAATTGGCAATGCTGATCATCTTTTCATGTGCCTTTTGACCATCTGCATTCTTTGGAGAAATGTCTATTGTGTCATGCTTTGCAGTCTCCTATGCAGACTGGGAGTGAATTGGATAAACAGGGAAGTTGTAAACTTGGGGAGTGGGCAATGGGGTGAGGGGCTGCAGTGACACCTAGGAAGCCATGTGGGGACTCCACACAGGGAGCTGGGGGTGGGAGGAGGAGCCTATATCCAGCCCTGCACCATCAACGCTGACCTCTCCTGCAACAATCATCAAGGAACTTGACACCCCTCCTCTGGGATGGACCAGAGAGAATGGAAGCAGGAAATCCCCCTCCCCCAACTCCAGGATCTCAGAGAAATGGGTGAGGCTGCTGGCCATTCAGAGAAGACGTCTTGGCCAAAACAAGACTCACTGTAAAGAGAAATGAGGAAGCTTGTACTCAAGCCCTAAATTTTTCTTTAAAGTGAAGTAGAGTCGTTTTACAAATGTTACGTTAGTTTCAGGTGTACAGCAAAGTGAATCAGTTGTACATATACTTATATCTATTCTTTTTCAGATTCTTTTCCCTTATAGGTTATTACAAAATATTGATTATAGTTCCCTGTGCTATACAGTCAGTCCTTGTTGATTATCTATCATATATATATATGTTAATCCAAAACTACTAATTCATCCCTCCCCCACTTTCCCCTTTGGTAACCATTATCTTGTTTCCTATGTCTGTGGGTCTATTTCTGTTTTGTAAATAAGTTTATTTGTATCATATTTTTTTAGATTCCATATATAAATGCTATCATATGATATTTGTCCTTCTCTGTCTGACTTAATTCTCTTAGTGTGATCATCTCTAGGTCCATCCGTGTTGCTGCAAATGGCATTATTTCATTCTTCTTATGGCTGAGTTATATTCCATTGCACATATGCACCATATCTTCTTTATCCATTCCTCTGTCGATGGACATCTAGCTTGCTTCCATGTCTTGACTATTGTAAACAGTGCTGTTATGAAAATTGGGGTGCATGTATCCTTTTGAATTATAAGCCCAAACTTTGAACAGCTGCAAATTTGGAGGTTGAGAATGCTCCATGTTGCTCAAGGCAACTCATGATGCAGAGGTGGGAGGGAGGCTGGACACCACGGAGGTGTGAGGCTGGGAGGACCTAGCAGAGAGAGAAGCAACCAGGTAAGCCCGGTACAGAGATGCTCTCTCGAGCAGCACCTGGCTCAAGGTTCCTCCCATTTCCCGTGGGGAGGAATCGGAGGTCAATGACAGAGCCCTTCCAAAGAACTGCCTTTGTCTGTGTCTGTCTGTCACACAGCCCCCCACCCGAGCATCACTGTTTGATGACCATCAGCACGTGAGTGCAGTGATAAGATCACGTCCCAGCTACATGACTGACCAGCAATGTGATGACTGACCAGCACCTGCTAGGCAGGTGCTCACCTCATTCTCATCCTAACAAGAAGCATCTCACAGGTGGTTTAAGGATTAAGTGAATTAATATTTACGCTACACCAGGCACTGTGCGCGTTGGCTAATAAATGATGTATGTTTTCTTCTCTTTCTCCTTCTTCTCACCATCATTGTCATATTTGACACAAAGAACCCCTTCAGGGACTGTTAGTCGGGTGTCTGGAGCAGGTAAACCCTCCCCACACTTTCAGGCAAGGTCCAGGTGCCCGGGATGGATATGCCAGGGTAGCAGCTGTTTGGTTCATTCAAGTTCTGAGCATAACACTTTCACACGTGTTGCCTCACGTGAACGTCATGATAGCCTTGTGGACGGGGCCTGCTTCGGGGCATGTTTCTCATGCAGCCCAGCCCCACACTCAAAAGGCCCCAGTGCTTGGCTTAATGCTCTGTTATTGTCATCTTGAAACCCTGAGTAATTTTTTCACAAAGGACCCTACGTTTTCATTTTGCACGGGGCCCCACAGATGATGTGACACCCGTGAGCTATTTTACCCTCCAGATTCCAGGGCAGTTAAAGAAGAAGCAGAGCTGGGTGCGCAAAACCATGTTCCTTGGATTCAGACTTGAAGGAGTTCCCTGAACGTTTTAAAAATTTTGGTAAAATACACCTTACGTAAATTGATCATTTTAACTGTCTTAAAGTGAGCAATTCAGTGGCATTTGGTACATTTATCGTGTTGTGCAACCATCACCACTACCCCGCTCCAGAATATTTTCATCACCCCCGAAGGAAAACTCTGCTTATTAAGCTGTCACTCACCATCCTTCCTCCCCCGGTCCCCGGCCACCACTAATCTGTTTTCTGTCTCTATGGAATTACAAATTCTGGAAGTTTCACACAAATGGCATCATACAATATAAGGCCTTCCTTGAGCTTTTGGACCCACATTTAACTCACTTATGAAACAGAGATAATACACCTGATCTCAGTGTTGATGTAAAGGCTCAATGATAACCTGCCCAAGCACGAAGTAAACAGTCGTTATTGTCCTTGTATTGCTTGGTTATTATCATATTAATAATATAATATAATATTGGTTATAACCAATATTGGTTACTGCTTGTATTGCTGCTGTTGCTGTTGCCATGACGATAGTGATGCTGTTGATGATGACTGTGACTTGAGCCGTCCATGACCACACAACCAGCAAATGCTGAATCTGAATCCTGCCCTTTGATTCTAATCCTAAATTCCAAGCTCTGTAATCTCCCTTGTTACCTGGATTGGATTTCCAAAGGGACAAGGACGGGGAGCAGGTTAAGGCCATGCAGACAGAGAAATATGATGAGAAAAGTTCTGGAGGAAGAAAGGACAGGGCAGGTGGTGGTGGGTGGAGAAGCACAGGCAATGAGCTGGGCTGCCCAGTTGAGGCTACAACCTAGGGCTCTCGGTGCCCATTCTGTGAGTCTGGACTGCCCACCGCAGTGGCCTTGCAGCACCCTGGAGGTCTCTGGGTAGGCTTTAACAGGATCCAGACTCTGCTCTGTGGGAACTGTGGCTGGAAAGAAGGATTGTTCAGGATTGGATTGTTCAGGATTAGAGAAGGCAATCCAGCCAGTGCTGTGTCCCGGGAACATTCTTTCTCTCTCACAGAATCAGTGATTTGTAACGTCTTAAAATAACTGCAGTGCTGTGCTGGAGCTGAGCTGCAGGGACCTCCCAGTATTCGCAAGCAATAGCTCATGATGCCTTACCCTGCATCTACCTGTCTGTGATTAAATGGAACAGGCCTGGCTTGCTACCTGGGATTCTTTCTTTCCTCTCTGAGCACGGCATTGTCTCTGCCCCCCAGTGGACCCGTATCAGCAGTACAGGAGCAAGGGAACAAGACCAGCCTCTGAATACAAGGGACAGAGACCCGGAGGATGGACCACACCCTGGCCAAGCAGCCCCCATAATGCAGACAGATAGTTATCACACTTTTTGAGATGGCTCTGGGCAAGAGATCCAGATACCTTTGAAAACAAAGATTCTGCTTTTATGCAACCATCTTTTCTTGTATGAAAGTCCATTTGGATGCCCGTTGGAACCTTTCCTAGCCCTTGAACTTGAGAATAGTCAGATTGTCATAGGGCGGTCCATGGAGGACCAGGAGAGACTCTGATTTCAGAAGAGTGCCAAACAAGGAGGGAGAGATGGATGAAAGGACATGGAAAAGTGGTTGTCCCTGGATCTCCCGTTTGCAGGGGCAGAAGACATTCTGATTCTCTTTGGAAAGAGATGACCAGATAGACAGGAAACGTCCACTCCAGCTGGCATGGTCTTATCCAAGAAGCCGTCCATATAAATTCCAACCCTTCCATTCCCAGATCTGCCACTGCATGGCTTCATGATCTTTGGCAAATTTATATTTCCTGAACCTCTATTTCTTCATCTGTAAAATTGTTACAAAGCCATTGCACTTATGGATTTTTGTGAATATTAAATGAAATAATTGATGCAAAGCACTTAGCCAAGACCAGTGAGTGCTGGATGATGACAGCCTTAAGAAAAGCTGAGGATCCTTGGATTCTGGGTTATTTAGTTGTTCTTAAATCTCTGGTGCCCGTGCTGTAAACTTTTACATTATTATAATTTTCCTGAAGTGGCTGTCTTGTTTATTTTCCTTTGTTGTTTCTCTTTTGTTTTGTTTTGTTTTTTTAGGTATGTTTTTGGAAATCAACTTTTTGCATTTTGGGGCCTTTAATCAGAATTTTAACTCTTTCACAATTATTGAAATTACATTTTCTTTCATTCCTACCATCTTGGTATTTCTAGCTCAATTCTTTCTCCCTCTTGAAATTTGCTGTATTAACTTTATTTCATGTTTTTTTTTCCCCGCAGAGGTTTGGAATATCTGCACCCTATTACTGGTAAACTAGTAATTACCTGTAAAATTTTTGCCAACAAATTTAAATATTTGTTTCTTGTAAATTTTCAAAATTAATCAGATTCTATAACCTCTTTACCACAAAGACAGCATAAATCTTTCTATATTCTCTCTCCTGGTAATCCTGGTATTTTTTAAATTTTGTCAAATTTTAGTTCCAAACTGTTTTTAATTTTTTCACATTAAAAAATTAACCATTTTAACATAAATTTAACCTTTTTAACTTTTAAAAATTAACTTAAAATTAACCTTTTTAACTTTTTAACTTAAAGTTAAAAATTAACTTTAACTTTTTGACTCTTTTTAACCTTGCATAATAATTTTATTCAAAATAATACAGTATTAACACTATTTTGAAAGCTTTGACTAATATTGCATTTTATTTCTCTCTTCTTCGTATCACTTTTTTTCTTGTAACTGAACTTTTTCTTGTTCTATATGACTCCCTCTTTCTGGGTCCAGCTTTTGCTCTGCTGGTATAAATACTGGAAATTTCCTTTCAGGAATATTTCATAGGTGATACAATTTTCCTAAAATCTGCATATTTGGGAGTTAGTTTTGTCCTCTTTTTTTACTGACTCTGGCTTATTACACAATATTTGGTTCATGTCCTTTTCCCTTAGAACTTGGGAGATATAAGCCCACTGCTTTTAGAATTTAATGCTAAAAGATGATAACTGATGCCATTCTAATTCTTGATATTTGGAAAATAGTCTGCCTTTCTTCTAAACATCTTTAAATTAGCTTGTATTTAAACTTGGATTTCAAAACTTTTAGCTGTATTTAGGGCTATGTACAGTTACACGTTTTGCTTAGCATTCAATGTTTCCTTTAGACTCAAGTCTTTCCTAATATTAGGTCATTTTCTTCTGTTGTTTTTCAATTTCTTTTCTTTTTTTTTTTTTTTTTTAACCCTTTTCTTCCTCTTGTCGTTTTCTGGGTCACCCGTTATTGGGTAATGAATTTCTTGGTTCTATTATCTATGCCTCAATTTTTCCCTCATTGTTTCTCTCTTTATATTCTTGTTCTTGTGTGATAGGAGGTTGCCTCATTTCACTTCCAAATCAGTAATGGTTCTGAGCCACTGTCACTCTACTATCGGTCTACAGAATATTCCTTTTAGAAACTTTGTTTATAAGTCTTTGTTACTTTCCTCTCATTTCTTAAGAGCTTCTTGTTTTGGGGTGCAATCCGTCCATGTTTTTAGCAGGGAAACTCAACATCAGAAAGATATCAATCCTTCCTCAATTGATTTATAGATGCAATGTATTGCCAATTCAGATTCTAACAGGGATTCTATGAAACTTGACAAATTGACTCTAAAATGTACGTGGAAGCGTGAAAGACCAAAAATGATGGTAAAAATTAACACGAAAATGGAGGGCCCACACCACAGCTATCAACACTTGCCATAATGCAGCCCCAAGTTAGGCAAGGTGGTATTGTCAAAGAAGGTGATAAATTGGCTGGACATAAAGTACAGAGAATCTAGAACTAGACCCACACATAATAAAAAGTTATGACAATGCAGAGTAATGGGAGAGGAGGAACTTTTTAATAAATAGTACTGGTTCAATTGGTTATCCATATTTTTAAAAAGTGAACTAGGTTATCCATCTCATATTATACAAAAAAGTTTAAATAAATTTAAAACTTAAAAGGAAAAAGTGAAACTCTAAAATGTTTACTTTTTAAAAATATTTATTGTATTGAAGTATAATTGATTTACAATGTTGTGTTAATTTCTGCTGTACAACAAAGTAATTCCGTTATACATATATACATTCTTTTTCATATTCTTTTCTATTATGATTTATCACAGAATATTGAATATAGTTCTCTGTACTATATAGTAGGACCTTGTTGTTTATCTATTCTATATATAATAGTTTGCATCTGCTAACCCCAAACTCCTAATCCATCCCTCCCCCACTTTCCCTTCCTTTTGGCAACCACAAGCCTGTTCTCGGTGTCTGTGAGTCTGTTCCTGTTTTGTAGGTAAGTTCATTTATGTCATATTTTAGATTCCACATATAAACAATATATAGTATTTGTCTTTCTCTTTCTGACTTACTTCACGTAGTATAATAATCTCTAGGTCCATCCATGATGCTGCAAATGACATTATTTCATTCTTCTTTATGGCTGAGTAATATTCCATTGTATATATGTACCACATCTTCTTTATCCATTCATCTGTCAGTGGACATTTATGTTGCTTCCATGTCTTGGCTGTTGTGAATAGTGTTGCTATGAACATTGGGGTGCATGTATCTTTTTAAATTATAGTTTTGTCTGGATATGTGCCCAAGAGTGGGATTGCTGGATCATATTGTAACTCTATTTTTAGTTTTTTGAGGAACCTCCATACTGTTTTCCATATTGGCTGCACCTATTTACATTCCCACCAGCAGTGTAGAAGGGTTCCCTTTTCTCCACACCCTCTCCAGCATTTGTTAACTGAAGACTTTTTAATGATGTAAACTATAAAATGTTTAAAAGAAAATATAGAATAATATCTTTCTGACCTTGGAAAAGAGGAGGAGCTCTTAAATATAATCAAAAAAATATTAAATATTTTTAAAAGATTGATAATTTTGGCTAAATTGCAATTTGAAACTTACTATTGTAAACCTTACTATAAAGAAAGCTAAAACTTGAGAGAAGATATTTTCAACACATATAACTGAAAACAAAAAGGTTTCAGTATTTAGATTCTATAAAGAAGGCCTTTAAATAAATAAGAAAAAAAGAAATTAACCAAGAGAGAAATGTGTAATGGACATGAACTGTCATTTCACAGAAGTGGAAACACATATATCCAAAAAAAAGAGGGAGATAATTCATTCAAAACCAGGTAAATGCAAACCCAGATACCATGATAGGCTATTTTACCTCCATGGGTTTGGCACCAGCTAATAAGCTTATGTAACAGTGGCAGTGTATATTTGTACAGCCGTTTTTCAGACAATTGGACATTATCTTATAAAGTTAAACATACACACATGTGACAGCATAGCAGTATACTCCCAGGTATCTTAAGAAATTCTTGCCCAGGTGTACCAGGACCCAGCACAGTTCAGATTAGCAAAAAACTGGGAGCAACCCAAAGGTTCATCAACAGGACAGTGGTAAAAAAAAAATGTATATTCACACACTAGGATATTAGGCACCGTTAAACAAACATGAATGGACTATAGCTACACAGCCTGAGTGATTCTGAGAGTATAATATTGTGTGAAAACAAGTCTTTGTGATATTCCATTAAAAGGAATGAACTACAGACACATACAACTTGATGACTCTTAGAAACATAATGTTGCATTATAATACAAGTCCCAGAAGACCACATCCAAGAAGTTGCCATTTTTATAATAATCAGAAACGTGCAAAACTCAGCAATACACTGGTCAGAGACACACATGTGGAATTATCTTACTTTCCTTCCAGCCACAAAATAAAGTCAGTGAAACAGTAAAGCAAACCCCATTACCAGATAACCTGAGGATGCTTTTTGAGCATCTTTTTCTTAAGAGCCACAGTGGGTGGATTTTTCTATACTATTATGTTACCTGGTGATAATAAATAATTTGGAAAACACAAGAGCTAAAAAGGAGGAAATAAAATTACCCATCATCTGACATCTTTTTAAAACATCCCTGAAAAGGGACTGTTTTCTGTTTTGTAGACTGAAAAATGTCAGTCTGGATCCCCAAGATGTCTTCCAGCTATCTGGGCACAGAGCTAAGGGAATAGATGTGCACACAGGAATTGCATGGCAAGGGGACTTTTGTCGGTTTGAGCGGCAGGCGCCCCAGCACTGGAGAGGCAATGGATTCTCATCAATGGTCTCACAGTCCTTAGCCAAGTGTCACACTCCTTAGCCAAGTTGCCCCACTGGCATCCAAGCCAGAACCAGCACTTGTTCACCATTTGTGTGAAAGTGTGACATACTGCAGTCTTCAGAAAATTGGATTTTTGAGGACAGAATTTCCACTTAAAATGAAATTTAACAAGCTCTCTAGAGAAATTAGCTGAGGTCAGAGATGTAAACTTGCCAAATAAACATACTGTCAGAGACTAAAATGGACAAGTTTCTCCCCCCTCCACACTGCTTTTTAAACATTAAGGAGCCAAATAATCCTATTTTTCCTCTAGCTTCAGATAGAATAAATGTTCATAAATATTCATTTTTTTTTCCAACTGGAAGCATTAGGCCTTGTTACTTCGAGTGGAACTAACTGAAAATTAATGATGGTTTTTAGAAAAAGCAAGATTATATACACAGAAGCAATTAAACACAACCTATTAATTATTTAACAACTTGTTAATGAGTAGAATTTCAGCATCAGAGTTTTAGCTACTCCAGACTGCCCCTGCCAAGTCACTCATATACCATCTTTTCAAAGTTTAGCTTTGAGAAGGGAAAGAATTGGGGGGATTTTCACATAGATCTGCACCTTTCAAAAAAGAATCTGGGATGCCAATTACAGAGAGATGGCAAAGAACTGTGTTGGAAATAGAACAAAGAAATCATCTCAAGATTTTGATCAAAAACCTGAGATGCAGTAAAGTTTAATTTCAGAACATTTGTTGTGAGAAAACAAATGTTAGTTCTATTTCTACTTTGTGCCTGTGTATACATATATACTGAGGATTTTAATGTGAAGTTGAGGAGTCTTAAAGTAATTGTGTTTCTGCGTGTTTGTGTTATTTTAAGTAAACTCAATAAACAGAATCTGATATTTACAAAACCACTGAAGCTGGATCTTCATGGATATTACAGAACTTCAAGCTTTAAGTCTGAAATCTATGCCCAGTGAATATTTCACTTGTAAAATTGCCCCCCCCCCTACAGGCAAAGGCATGACACAGCAACCCAGCACTATTAGACATTATAAATATCTACACCAAAAGGATTAAGAAGGAAATATGTCGAGTTGATAAAACACATTTACTTATGGCTGAGGTTTCTTTCTCGTGCATCCTTTCTGTATTCTCCTTGGATGTTGCAGTGCCCCAGAATCTCCCTTGGACCTCTTCTTCTCTTTTCAAGTGACACTCTCCCCTAGGCAAACTCACCCAGTCCCATGGCTTTCATACCTTCTCTATGCTGGTAACTCCACATGGCCTGGACCTCTGTGCTGAATTCCAGACGTGTTGCTCCAGCTTCCCACTCAACACATTCACGTGCATCTCTAACAGACTCCTCACCCTTGAGCCTGTTTTTCCAACGTCTCAGTCCATATGCCTGTCTTCTTTCCTGACCCAAAGCCTTGGAGTGACCCTTGACACCCTTCCTCTTTTCTTTCACACTCCATATCCAATCCATTGGAATCCACCTCCACCAGACACAAACTCCACACACTTCTTACCACCCACACAGCTGTCCTCTCCTTTGAGCAGCATTAATGACCAAGCTGGTCTACAAGCTTCCACCTTTCTTTCCTCTTCCGCCTCCAGACTATTCACAGAGTAGCTTGAGTGATCTGTTTAAAATGTGAAAAACATCACAGGACTCCTCTGCCTAAACCCATTCAGTCATGCCCCATTTCTCTGAGTAAAAGCCAAAGCCCTTTCATGTCCATCAAGGCCCAACATCAGCTGCCTTCACTACTGATCTGGCCACATCTCTGGCTACTTTCCTCTTTATTGCTATGCTCCAGCCACATGGGTCCCCTGTTGTGGCCAGAATACGCCCAGAGCCCTGCGCCAGGGCCTCAGTGGCTGCTCTTCCCTCTGCCTGGGTCTCTTGTTCAACATGAGCTTCATAAGTCAGACCTACCCTGACTTCTGCTCTCCCACAGCACTTCCACGCTTTCTTACCACTTGGCATAGCAGTTACTTTTTCTTAAATTTTAAGTCTGTGCATTTCCTACATGTTTCCTACATACTTCTCATGTGTTTCTTATGTATGCATTCACTCATTCCTATATCTAATCATTCATTTATTGTCCTTTCCTCCTACAAAAATATAGGGGCAGAGACTGTTTTGTTTTCTGCTGTGTTCTCTGCACTAGACCAATGCCTAACATAGAGTAGGTACTAAATAAATGTTTGTCAGATAAAAGAATGAATAAAGATTGATGGCATTAATAAAATTATGAATGAAGGAACTAATTATTAATGAATGAATTATCAATAAATGAATAAAGATTGATTGCATTGTGAATTGGATGGAAGATGGCCTAACACCACAGAGAAAATTTACAGAATAAAAGAAGGGGTTTCCAAGTCATATTTAACTGGGAAAAAAAAGACCAGATGACCAAATCAGAGATGAAAATTGCTGCATGCTAAAATTCCACCCCCACCATCTTGCAGACATAACCATGTGACCCAGACAGCCTTCCTGCTGGACCTCATGGAGGCCTCACTATCCATGTAGACACAGGGTTTTGGAACCTTGCTACTAAAAGTGTGGTCCACAGGCATTGGCCAGCAGCATGGTCATTGCATAGGAGCCAGTTGGAAATTCAGAGACTCGACTGCAGCCAGACTTACTGAGTCAGAGTCTGCATTCTGGCCAGATCTTCCAGTGATTTGTTTGCAAGAAAAGAACTACCACTCCCAGTTCATCACAGCTGGCATGTAAGCTCAAACCTACTTGCCTTCTCTGAGCTAAATGATTGTCACAACTTCTCTGCTTTACCCAAATAGCATCCATCCCATTTATTCACCCTTGTCAGAACCCAGGTCCCAATTCCTGCAACATCCCCTGTAATCATGATGGGTTTCTGCAATGCCCAGAAGATAAGAAAGCTGCCAACCATCTCCATTCCTTTCGTTAGGGTCCCGGCCATCAGCACACTGCTCTTGACATACTCTTGCGTCCCCCTGGAGCCCTCTGAGCTCTGGTCCCCCCACCATTGCCCACCCAGGGAAAGCAGCAAGACCCTCTCCACCCCAGCCATCTCCCAGGGAGGCGACATGGTGTCTTCAGGACAAAGCTGCAGCCGAGCTGGGAGGGGTACCTGCAGCACATTGGGTGGGCCTCCCAGGTCCTTGTATTCCATCAGCACCCTGTCTCCACGCTCTTAGTCAGGAAGCTGCTAACCCAGGGGTCACTTTCCAACTAAAACAGTGTCTGGGTCAAGGACTGAGACATTTGCAGACAAACCTTGTGGAGCAGGAGAGACAAGAAGGGTGGATGAGCCCAGAGTGCAACCCTGGAGGGTCTCTCCTCCCAACCACCCCCACCCCCACAGGAAAAAAAAGCCTACCCCTGCAGCACAGCCCAAGTGAGGGTTGAAGATTTCACCCCATCTGTCACACGCACTTATCAGCCAAAGCTGCGGAGAGTTCTAAAGGAAAAGTGGGGAGATCTTTGAGATGCATACATGCTATTTTATGAAACACAGCCTGTGCCAGACAAAACAGAATTAATGGATCAGACAGAATATGAATCTAAAGTAAAATTTTTAAAAACATCCTCAGAGTACTTACTAAAGATATTAAAAACATGAAGCGGGATCAAGCATTTCTGAAGAAGTGTGTCTAAAATGATAATATTTTAAATAGTGAACTCAGTTGGAATGCCAGAACGCCAAAGGGAACAAGAGGAGGTGGGAGGTCAGGTGAGACGCTCACCTAGAAGGATGAGGAGAGTGAAAGGACTGGGAGACAGTGGATGTGGCAGAATAAGTTCTAGACATCCACATAATAGGAGCCCCACTGGGAGGGAGAAGGGCAAATGGAAAGGAAGTTTTCTGAAAAATAAGAAAAGACCAAGAATATCACAGACTTAGGAAAAGATGTTCTTGGCTGGAAAGGGCTCACATAGGGCCCAACTGGATAGATTAAAACTATAGAACAAAAGTTTTTAAAAACATACACTACCAAATGTAAAATAGGTAGCTAGTGGGAAGCAGCCGCATAGCACAGGGAGATCAGCTCGGTGCTTTGTGTCCACGTAGAGGGGTGGGATAGGGAGAGTGGGAGGGAGGCCCAAGAGGGAGGAGATATGGGGACATATGTATATGTATAGCTGATTCACTTTTTTTTTTTTTTAATTAATTAATTAATTTTTTTTTTTTTTTTTATGGCTGTGTTGGGTCTTCGTTTCTGGGCAAGGGCTTTCTCTAGTTGTGGCAAGCGGGGGCCACTCTTCATCACGGTGCGCGGGCCTCTCACTATTGCGGCCTCTCTTGTTGCGGAGCACAGGCTCCAGATGCGCAGGCTCAGTAATTGTGGCTCACGGGCCCAGTTGCTCCGCGGCATGTGGGATCTTCCCAGACCAGGGCTCGAACCCGTGTCCCCTGCATTGGCAGGCAGATTCTCAACCACTGAGCCACCAGGGAAGCCCTCACTTTTTTATACAGCAGAAACTAACACACTATTGTAAAGCAATTATACTCCAATAAAGATGTTATAAATAAACAAAAAACTGTACCCAGACATATTACGGTAAAATTTAAGACTATCAAAGGAAAGACAAGATTCTAAAAACTTTCAAAGGGATAAAGCAGATAATCTGCCACGATAAAGGAATAAGATTGAAGGTATTGCTTATGTCTCCAATCTGCAATTGAGGAATGTGATGTCCAAAGGTAGAAGAAAAAGAATAACAACCCTTGGATTCTGCACACGGACAAGCTGTCATTAAATTGTAGGCAGAATACAAAGTTTCAGAACATTTACCACACAGTAACCATCAAGAACTGATGCTCACTAATTAAAGCCACAGACCCTCAGAGTTTAATGTATGCATAACGTACATTAAATAACATACTATAAAATAGAAAGATTTGTTTCTAGCAATAGAGCAGTCTAGAAATTCTTAAAAGCTCTCCCACTATAAACACCTGTTGGATAAATGACAACAAACATAACTTTAAATTAAAAAACTGAGTTTACAAAAGAGTTAAGGAAATTGTCAGAGGCCAAGAAAAGGGAGTTAAAACTAGAGCAGACGGTGAGGTTGAAGTGGTGGTTGCCCCCCGGGACCATCACCAGGGACACAGAGCAGTGGGTTTTAACAACCTCATGGGGCAAGAGGCAAGACCTTGGTCCCTGAGAGATGAAAGTTCGAAGCTGAGACCCCTACAAAAATCCAGGCCCTCTAGGGACTCAGTGAAAGGTGTCAGCTCGAGGGAAAAAATTGCCTATTGGCAAGGGAGAGGTGCTATATACTGAATGTTTATTTCCTGCCAAATTCTTTTGTTAAAACCTAACCAACCCCCAATGTGATGGTGTTAGGAGGTGGGGCCTTTAGGAGGTGATTAGGTCATGAGGGTGGAGCCCTCATGAATGGATTAGTGTCCTTATAAAAGGACCCTGGAGAACTCCCTTATCCATCCCTCCATGTGCAGACACAGTGAGAAGGACGTTGTCCATGAACCAGGAAGCTGGTCCTCACCAGACACCAAATCTGCCCGCATCTTGATCTCGGATGTCCCACCTCCAGAACTATGAGAAATAAATGTCTGTTGTTTAACACCATTATGTTATTCTGTTATAGCAGCCCAAAGGGACTAAGACAAGAGGCAAGAAAGAAAAACATTTTCTCAGACTTACATGAGAATTTATGACCACAGGCCAGCCCCACGTGGATTTGCAGTTTGAATCTATACCCACTGTGGAGGAAAAATGCATTATAGCAAAATGGTTGAAAGCATGGACATTAGCACCAAGGCCTCCTGTGTTCAAACCCAGCTCTGCCTAGACATTCTGTGTGACTTTTCTCAAATCACATAATCTCTTTTTATCTCCATTTCTGCTTCTTTAAAAGGAGGATATAAATAGTACAGAGTCTGCCATGCAGGAAGCTCTGTACAAAATTTTTGTTGGGGGAAACACTGAACAAGGTCCTGGACTTTAGTGCCTCCAGATGCAAGGCTGAAGTAAACACAGATCCTCTCTGAAGGAAAACATCCCAGCCCAGGATCCCACAGAGTACCTCAATTAAACATGAGCTCACAATTGGAAATTACAAAACACATACAAGAACAAGCCACCATGCATCAGAGTCAGCAGAAACAATATTCAGCATGATTAGACCTATAATGACTTCACATATTAGAATGGTCACATATAGAATAGGAAGTACACATGTTTAAAATGAAATAAAGGGATTGAAGATGTGAATAAATAAAAGAAAATAAATAAATAAAAATAAACAATAAAAAATATAGGCATTTATAAAAATGTTTACACAAAATTTTAAAAAGATCCAATAGATGGAAATTAAATTAAAATACCTGAAATTTAAAAGTCAGTGGATTATACATATATCCCCATATGTATATGTGTAGCTTATTCACCTTGTTATAAAGCAGAAACTAACACACCATTGTAAAGCAATTATATTCCAATAAAGATGTTTAAAAAAAAGTCAATGGATTAGTTTTAAAAAATTGATGTAGCTAAAGAAATTTAGTAAACTGGAAAATAGATCTGAAGTAATTATCCAGAATGCAGTACAGAGTGAAAGAGACAGGAAATGTGAATGAGAGACTCAAAGATCAAAACATAGAACGTAGAATGAAAGGTCTAGTGAACATTTAATAGGAGTTCCAGAAGGAGAAAAGAAAGTTTTTGAGTGAAGAAAAAGATATTCAAAGTGAGAGTGGCTGGAAATTTTGCAGAATAAATTTGGAAATTAGTGTCTCAGACTCAGAAAGCACAGTGAATCCCAAGCAGTATTAAATGGAATCCACACCTAAACACTTTGTGTTGAAACCAAAGAACATGAAAATCTTAAAATCAGCTAGAGATAAGAGATTACTTTTAAAAATCACATAAAATGTAGGTTTTATAACAGAAAAAAAAAAAAAAAAAAAAGGAAACCAGGTAACAGTGGAATAAAATCTTCAGATGGTTCTCACCTTAATATTGTCACTAAAAACTGCAGGATGCTTATGTGTGTGTGTGACATAAAGACATTTTCTGACAAAGGATGGGAGAGGTTATTGCATGTTTTTATGCTCATGGAAGTGACCTAGGAGAGAGGGGAAATGTGGTGATTATTGGACAATGCCCTGCAGTGGGTGAGAGGGGCCAGGAGCTGGCACAGGGAAGGGAAGAACTGCTCACCCTAACAGGAGGGGAGGCAGAGTCAATGCAGGTGAACTAATGACCCTGAAGGTGGTGGCACATGGGATTCTCTTCTGATGTTTCTGGTTTCTCCATGAACTGGGAAGGAGGTCATTGCCATCGAGGGAGAATTTCAGAGGAGGGCTTGAGGAGCAAGAAGAAGGCATGAAATAGTCCTTCCTGGAAGTCGGGGATAGATACACTAGAAATTTATGTTACCAAGTCCAGTCTCATACTGCTCACCACACAACAGGCCAATAAATCAAATTGTTTGGGCAGGGAATAGCAACTTTATTCAGAAATTCAGCAGACTGAGAAGATGGTGGACTAGTGCCCCCCAAAACCATCTTCCCTGAGTTAGAATTCAGGCTTCTTTTATACTAAAAGGGGAAGGGGGTGTTTCTGCTTGTTGCAAACTTCTTGGTGCCAGAATCCTTTGTCCTTGCAGCTGTCCACGTAGGTCACGTCAGGATGTTCCTGTAAACCTCCAACAAGACAGATGTTATTCTCTGCTCTGCAACTTTTGATCTCTCTGTGAATGGAAAAGTGTTATATTTTTAAAGGTCAGAGCCTTGAGAACGGGCTATCCTGTATATTTCAAGCTATAGGCAAGATTCTTAGCTTGTAGCAAAAGCAATAGAATACAAAGGTTAAAGTAAAAGAAACAGATCCAATATGGAGTCAGATTTGTTCTTCCCTATTACATTTATAGTGGGATATCTTGTCCCCACCAAGGACCCCTTCAGGATGTTGGCTGCCTGTGCTTGGCACAACCAGAAATACAATTCTGCTACTCTCCCCCCATGCTCTGTGCCCAGGAGCAGATGTGCAGTAGCTGGCAATTAGCCAGATGAGGGTTCTGCAAGGTGAGGGTACAAGGAACACTGGTGTTTCTGAGGACAGACATAAAACCTGTTAGAGTCACTGCCTACAGGAGCCATGTGGGACCGAGGGTGAGTGAGAAGAGGAAATACTAAAATAAAATAACATAAATTAAACCAAGAGAGGTGCCTTGCAAGGGGCAATAATGGCAGTGTGAGGTGAACTGAAGCATATAATTGCCCAACTGTGTGCACCTGAGGTCCAAAATCAGGAGAAAAAGGAAAAAAGAGTGCCCATTTATTTGTCTTTTGAATAAATTGGAAAAAAAAAGCCCTGACCCATTTTATTCACCAGTGCTTCTTTGTTCATAGAAGTATCAGCAAGAAAAGGCAGATAGATCCTTGGCATGGGTGATTATGAAGAAAAGTCCAAATGTAGACATCCATGGGCCAACTGCTGGTCTTGCCTGGGCATCGGCAGTCATGTGGGGTCCACTTTGGGTTCAGCCTGGCTGCATCTATTTGTGGTTATTCATCTGCTGCACAGCCATTGATTTTATTTTATTTTTTTCCTTGCCTGTGTTAGCAGCTGATTGAGGAATAATCAGCTGGATCAACTGCAGAGCTATGCGAACTAGCTGTGAAAATGCCATAAATAACTCAATTGGCCACTTCGCATGAGGGTTATTTCTGTTCTATACAAAAAGGCTTATGTAACTCCCATACAACTCGCTATTTGAGTTGTTAGCGGGTAGAGAAAAGAAGGGAACTCAATACTTCTCTCTGGGAGAGGAAACCCTATATATAGCAGCTCTCTATGATCTGGATGCAGTTCTGGGGGATTTCAGTCTCAGATCACACCCCCCCTCTACTTTCTTTCCTCCTGTTTTTCGCCAGCAGCCCCTCCACCCAGGTGTGTCTGTCATCTACTGCCACATAACAACCAGCCCCAAACAGAGAGGCTTAAACAATAACCATTTATTGTTTCCCATAGTCCTGTTGGTCGGTTGGGCACAGCTGGATATTCCTCTGTCCTCTGTGGTATCATCAAGGGTGACTCATGTCAGATTTCAGCTGGGAGCTTGGCTGGGGCGTCCACACCCTGTGTGTACCTAAGGAAGTAGCTCAGAGTACAGCATGCAGGTGTGAAGGTGACCCTGATGAGAAGGACCAGAGAGTCTGCAGCAGAGTTGGCCAGCCATGGATGCCCTTCCATCCCATCGGGTCTGCGCAGGGCTCTTTGCTCTCTACTGTTTCCTCAGTCGCTGGAATGTGTTTCATCCTTCCACCACCGTGTCATTCTCCAAGGCTGTGTAAACCTTGTCCCTCCTGCTCCTTGACCTGAGAAGCCTCTCGACTTCCTGCGTGGGTCACCTGTGTGGCTGGTTCTTGTTTGGGCTCTGAGCTCCATTGGTCTGTGATATGTAGTACTGGGATAACACCAGGCATTACCTTCTAGAATGTTCTGCTAGGGCATCCAGGAGTTGGCAGCTGCCATTTAGCAAAGCTCACTGATTTCTCTGTGTGTCAACTTTCCAAAAACCATGCCCTAGGTCGGTGGAGCACAGAGATCAGGAGACCAAGTGCACGCACACCAGAGAGCGTGCGCAGTCAGGGGACCTGGGGCAGGAGTGAGGGAGAGATGCCAATGGGCGAGCTGGGAAGCAAGCTGACCCCCCCCCCCCCCAGCATGGCAGGACAGACCCTGGGCTGGGCACTGTAAAAGCTGTAATAATAATCACCACCTCCAGCTCATTCCTCTTGTACTAAAAGGGGTTACCTGATCACGGTATCCTGAGAGTTGAATGAATTAAGGATCAGAGTGCTTAGGAACGGGCCTGGCACAGAGTAAGTGCTAGCTAAGAATGAACTGCTATGACAAAACAAACTTGGCCCGTCACCATTGGCCATGGCCTTGGCTAATGTCCACTGCACTCTGTGCCAATAGAAAGGAGTTCATGTGTGCTGAGGAGTTGGTTCCACGACAATTAGGGGAGTACAGTAACGCCATCAGTTCTGTCCAAGGGAGCTCGGGCCTCTGCAACCACCCACTGGCTGCCCAACACTGTGCTTTTGCTGTTCGTGAACCAGGTTGTTAATCCTCTTGCTAGTAACTGGGGCCCATGCAGGGCAGCACTGCTGTCAGCCCCCATCACGATGTTGCCATCCCTGACTTGCTTCCTCTCCTACTCTGCCATTTCTCTCTGCCACCCCGACTGCAGGCCCAGCTGCTCCAGCTGGACTGTCTGCTCTCCCTGGATATTTCTACCCCCTCCCCCCAACCCCGTGGCCTCTGGCTCTCCCCGCCTGCATGGATGCTTAGATTTACCTCTCTTCCTGGGATGTAATTGTCCGGATTATGTTTCCATATGCCAATTCATCATTCTGGGTTTAAGCACTATTTATATAAAGATTGCCTTTGTCACTCACTCTGCCTTATTTACCTTTCAGCCTGAAGTTATTACCCAGGTTTCAAAGGGCTGCCACACACCTTCCTTTCAAAGACAGCGTTGTCAGGCCCATGCTGCCATTTTTCGTTAGGGTTACAAGGCTTGGGTAATGTCTGAATTGAGAGCTGCTCTGAAATGGTTGCCTATAACCTCATGCTGGCCTTCCAAACGACTGCAAAAGCCCCCTCTCTGTTTTTGTCATATTCCCAAGTTTCAGGAAACAAGGAGAGGCACTTTTCTGAGACTGAAGGACAGCCAAGCTGAAAACCTGGTGTTCGGGGCAAAGGCACTTCCCTGGGCCCCCTGAGCGCACCTCTTCTGTAGCAGATGCAGGATTCCCTGGGGCTCTTCCCTAGTGAGGAAGACCCCGCCATGGCATGGGAGCTGGGAAGAGGGAGCTTGCAAGGGTAGGAGGTAGGCTCCGACCTGGGAGGCTTTTAAGAGCTGGGTGTGAATGCATCGAAACCTTCACGCCCAGCAGACTCATCTCACTTCCCCACCTATAAATAACTTCAGATACCATTCTTTTTTATTTGATCTGAAAAACCCCACTCCTGTGTAGATGGACTCCTGTGCAAAAAAGAAGTCCATTTTGGGAGCCCTGAGCAAACTACTCATTTTTCTTTTCCATCGATTTGGTTTTTTTCTGACCACAGATGTTTATGGAGTACTCACTACCTGCCGGGCTCTGGGGCAAACACCGGCTCCAGGAGCTTCTACGTGAGTGACTGTCCCTCCGTCCAATCATTGAGGCGTGGCGTCCATCTGGGACCCGCCTTCTGGTTCATCACCCCACTGCCGTGGAATCCACATGATACTGTAATAGGGAAGAACCTTTGTATTCTATAGAAGTTAATCACTAAAGGGATGTGGCCTAAAAGCTTAAATTATACATAATGGCCCAACTCTGGGAACCCTGCATCCCAGGAAATGAGTGTTAAACTAAAATACCTTTGTTTAGCTCACAGGAAACTTCCTGACCAGTCTCACCTGTGAATGGTTGAGGGAAGGAAGAAATTAACACATCCCCTCTGGAGTCTGGCCAGAACCAGGACTTTATCCCCTCCCCTTTTAGTGTAAAAGAAGCCTGAATTCTAACTCAGGGAAGATGGTTCTTTGGGACATGAGTCCAACATTTCTCAGTCTGCTGGTTTTCTGAATGAAGTCACTATTTCTTGCCCCAGCACCTTGTCTCTCGATGGATTGGCCTGTCGTGTGGCGAGGGTTGTGAGCTTGGACTTGGTAGCAATACAGCACTTGGGGACGGCTGGGGAGCTTGTCAAGATGCAGATTCCATTCTGTAAGCCTGAGGGTCCTGAGGCTCTCCGTTTCTGCTGAGTTCCCAGGAAATATGAGTCTCCCATCTGAGGGCCCCTCTGAGAACTGTGCTGTGTCCCTTCCACACTGTCGCCCCTTCCTGATGCTTCTCTGCCTGTGCCCCAGGCCTGGCTGCAGACCCCAATGACTTCCCTGCCTCATCATGAACTCTGTTTCTGGCCCCTGCCCTGCCTTTGGTCTCTGGCCAAGGCAAGTGGTTCCAGATGCCTTGCCATGAGTTCCAGCATCCTTGCCCTCCACCTCCCACCAACCACACCTGCTGTTGCCCTCCAAATCTTCCTCAAAGGGCTCTGCCTCCAGGAAGCCCTCAGGGTCTGCCCCTCTCCTTCCTTGCAAACCTTTATGCAGCAGGAGGATGTGCAGAACAAGTGGTGGATGTGGAAGGTCATCGTGCTGCCAGATTAAAGGTGACCGTTTCTGTCTGTGAGTGTGTCGCCAAAGAAGGGAGCTGTTTTCTTTCCAAAGGACAGCGAGCCTTGGGGTGATAGCCCAGGAGTTGCCTCAAGAGAGTCTAGATGCCTTTGTTCTTCAAAATGCTGAGGTCCAGAGCTGAGCTCTTTGTTGTGAGTGAGGGTAGGAGGGGTGAAAAGGTAGAGAACTGGCACCTGCATTCCCAGAGGCCAAGGAGGGATGACCGGTGGATGCTTGCTCTGGTCAGCCCAGGGCTGTGGGCTCTTGAGTGGGGGCAGCAATCTGGGGGCCTGGGCAGGACCCCTGAGCTGAGGCTGTGATGGAGGATGGGGACCCAAGAGCCCTGGTCTGTGGTCCACTTTGGGGTGGGGCCTAGAAGTTACTGGCATTCCGTTTCCCCCAGACTCTGGAGGGAGAAACCAAATCAGGTTTTATTTGATTTAGAAAATCATGAACCATGCCGTTGCTTGTGTCTTGGGCATCCTGGAGCATCCTTACCTGTAAATTGCTCCACATGGACAGAACTATTTCCCCACAGCAGCTGTGGATGCCAGGCTCCTGAATGTGGGGGTCGGGGCCCTCCTTGGGGCACATGGGGTCACCTGGGGTGACGGGCTCTGTCCTGGCTGTGGGTCAGCAAGCAGGGGCCCCTGCTCAGTCAGCGACCTCTGTCATTCCTATTCTCGTCAGACTCTTGGGGCACAGCCACCCAAAGGGAATATGTAGAGTAGGTGTCTCAGTCAGTAACGGCTGCTGTAACAAGGGTTAGAGGGCCCTTGTTGGGGCAGCTTAAACAGCAGACATTTATTTCTCACAGCCCTGGAAGCTGGACATCCAAGATCCTGGTGCCAGCATGGTGGGGTTCTGGTGGGGACGCTCTTCCTGGCCTGCAGACGGCCGCCTTCTCACCGTGTCCTCACATGGCTGAGGGTGAGATCGCATCTGCTGTCTCTTTATAAAAGGGCACTGCTCCACTCTCACGACCTCATCTAACCCAAATTCGCTCCAAAGTCCCCACCTCCCAACCCCATCACACTGGGGGTAGGGCTTATATATATAGATTTAAGGGGGCCATACACATTCAGTCCACAGCACTGGACAAGTGTGGCAGGTTCCCTACCTTATGTCTCCTCTTGCTGAATGACAAAGAGCACAGGTGAAATGGCTTCAAGGTGGCAGGAAGTCAGGGATTCCTTGGGGTACCACCCTCCCTCAGTCCCCAGAGCCCTCAATGGCACACCTTGTCTTCTCCTATGGAGATGCCCCCTCTGGTCTCCTGGAACTCCCCATCTCTCATCTGTCCTCTGAAGGTGTGTCCTGTGCTCCCTCTGGCTGGGACTCCCTTCTGGTGCCCCAGCCACTCAGCGGTGGTGGGGCTGGTGCTGGGTGCACGGCTGAGGGTGAGGGTGGAGGATTTGGCACACATAAGCCATCAGAGAATAGCCCCTCTCTTAGCTCAGCTCACAAACTTTAGGGTCAGTGGCTAAGATTTCAATTGATCTGAGTCACCAAGCTCTGCAGAGCACAGATTTGAGCCTTGGATACTTAAGGGCCACAGAAACCTATATGCAATGCAAAATCCCCAGAAGTAGACACAGTGGTCCTGGTGGGAGATCGGGGATGCCCGCTATTCCTCCAGGTGTGGGAGGAGTCAGGCCAAGAGGGGCGGGCCTGCTCTCTGTGTCTGAGGCTCTGCTGGTTATTGATTTGGACACCGTGAAGTGGCTACAGGATGCCAGCCAGAGATCCAACTAGCACAGGGCAGACAGGGAGGGCAGAGGGATGGACAATCACACCGGAGCCTCCAGGGCTGAGGCTGCCAGAGCCCCTCTGCCTTGTTCACTCCACCGTGTCACTGGGGAGCCCTTCCGGAAGCAGGACACAGAATGGGTCACCGGGGGAAGCAGCGCCTGCCAGACATCCTTGGCTGTGTTCCCCCGTGAAGCCGCCCCTGAAGCCCCCACCCCCTGCATCCTCTGCTGGCTGTCATCAGGAAAACTCAGGACAAAGTCAGAGCCCTTTGGTGGGGCCTCGGGGAGTGGGGCACCCAGGCCGGGGGAGGGAGGGGAAGGCCTTTCTTTTGAGGTCTGTTTGCTTTTTCATTTTGAGCCCCTGAATTTCTGAACTAATGGTCATTTCCCCATAGATCCATGAAAGCAAATGATTACAAGAAGGAGGGAAACTAGAGTTCTCCCAAGAACAGGACCGAGGGTGACCACTGGAGGGTAGATAGAGGCCAGGAGTGTGCTGGCTCTGACTATAAAAACACAGTCGCCGAGATGAAAGGGACACGGATACAGTGAGATGACCAAGAAGCCCGTGGCAGGCTCCTGGAAGCAGCCAGCATGGTGCCCACTGCTTGGCAAGGTGGAGGCAGCAATGGGGAGGGTAGCTCCACCAGCTGACTCGACCTGTGTCTTGATCCAGGAATAGCTCATGCTGCGGAGGAAACCGATGATGTGAACTCACCTTATGAGACTGAAGCGCTGACAGTCGCCCGAGAGAAAATGCTTGGTCAACTGATTGAGGTAGAAAACTGGGAGTCCTGAGACTCTGAAGATGGGGAGGGAGAGATGGAGGTTTAGGAGGTGGAAGCCAGAGAGCTGTCAAAGGTGAGAAAGAGGATGCCTTGAAACTAAGTTTTTTTTCTGAGTTTGGACAGGGCTGTCCCTGCTTTAGGAAGAAGTCACAGGGACTCAGACCTGAGCCAGGAACCCGGGTCTCTCCCCACTCAGGACAGCTGACCATCTCCTGCCACCCCACCTCCATCCTTCCCTGGGTACAGGATGTTTCCCAGGAGCCTGACACTCATGAGAAGGATTCTGACACCAGGACTCCTTGCCTAGTCTAGGAGGTGAGGTGATGAAGCCTACACCTTCACCTGGTTCCTTACTTCCCTCCCACCCTCCTCTCCTCTTCTTTCTTTCTTCTTGGTGCTTAGCATATTTTTGTTACTGAGGCAAAATTCACATAACATAAAGTTAACCAATTCAGTGACATTTAGTACATGCACAAGGTTGTGCAAACATCACCTCTATCTACAATAGTTTCAAAGCATTTTTGCCAACCCAAATAAAAACCCATACCCACTATTCAGTCACTCCTCATTCCCCCTCCCCATTTAGATCTTTAATTTCTTTCTTTCATAGTTTTCTGTATATAAGCATTTCGCCTCCGTGGTTAAATTTATTCCTAGGTAATTTATTCTTTTGGATGTCATCAAAAATGCAATTGTTTTCTCAATTTTCTTTTTGTATTGTTCATTGATGGTGGATAGAAACACGACTGATTTGTGTGTTGCTTTGGTGCCCTGAAACTTCTCTGAGTTTGTTTATTAACTCTAGTAGGATTTTGAGTGTGTGTGTGTGTGTGTGTGTGTGTGTGTTTGGGATTTTCAATATACAGGATCATGTTATCTGCAGATGGAGATAGTTTTATTTCTTCTTTTCCAATTTGTCCAAAAACATTGGACATTGGTCTTCATTTCTCAGCTTACTTTCTGGCCTCTGACCCAGGAACCTCCCCTGAGCCCCTTGCCCAGCCTGGCTTAGCTGCCCCTGCTATGTCGTGTCCCATTCCCTGCTTGTCCCTGTTGTCATGCCCCATGTACTTTGTCATCACCTGTCTGCACATCTGCAGATCCTGTGTGGGCAGGTGCAGTACCCATCACAGTACCCATGGAGACCACAGAGCCAGCACGGCTCTGGAACGTGGTAGGGCTGCATGCACTTGGGTGACAGTGACAGATCTGCAGAGTGGCTTCATCACTGCACTCTGAGCATCTCCTACAGCCTCTCTCTGGGATGTCTCATCCCACTAACCCCCTCCCTTCCTGCACAGACCCCTCAAATTCACAAAGTCATATGGTCCCTGTCTTCTGGGCCTGGACAGAGTGAGGATCACACTTGGGGTCAGAAAGGGGCGATGAGAACATTGGAGGTCATTCTGATGACATTAAGCTAAGCTAAATTATTGCTCTAATAAAAGAGCAGTGGCCTATTCTCAATTTTCAGAAGGAAAGTTATGTTAATTATAGCATTTTCTCAATCTTAACCTTTTATCCCAGAATTGTTTCTTAAACCTTTGGGCAGCAGATGTCACTTGCACCCAAAAGGGCACTGGCACACAACGATGAACAAGTGGAAATGAGAGCAAGGGGACCCCTGGACACACCCATCGCACACGGATTTCCAGGGATGCAGACTTGTGTTTGTGAGTTTGTTTATGTTTCCTAGCACCACTGTTTCCACTTCCTAGGATGGAATTAAGCAGACCATGCTTCATCACATTCTGCAAAGAGCACATGACATTTAGGTGTGTCCACTGAGACACAAAGAACCGAGAAGCTCTGCTGTGTCCAGAGATTTTCACAGCATGTCCCCCGACTCTGGGGCCTTCAGGTCCAAATTGCAGTCTGTGCGAAGGATGAGTGGGGACTGGCCGTGGCCAAGGTGGTGGGGCTCCAGGTCCCACTCCTGCTCCAACCAGAATTGCTCTGCTCTCCAATGCTCTTTGCATTGGGTTTCCATCAGTCAGGGCTTTATCAGGAAACAGAAGCCACCCAAGGATCTAAACTGGAGGGATTTAACACAAGGAATTGATTATCCAGGTAATGGAAATGCTCCAAAGCAAAGCCCAGAAGTCCCTCTTTACTGGAGGCTCACTGGGAAAAAGCTGTGTTCTTGAGTACAGGAGTTACCTGACGGAAGGGAGAACCATGCAGGGCCTGTTTTGAGGGCACTGGACACAGGGCTTATGCAACCACTGCTGGAGATATTGCACAAGGCAGAGAGAGTGGGGAAGAAACACCCCAGTTTCTCCTCACCCCTTGCAGGCTGGGCTCCTCCTGTGCCCTGATCAACCACACAGAGCTAGAAGTCAAGGACCTGGGAGCCCAGGAAACACAACCTGTAGGGGCCAAGTCCACAGGCAAACATCACGAGGCTCCAAGTGAAATATCACGAGAGTGATTCAATCAGTCATTCGATGAAGTGGAAACTATCACTATAATCCCATTCCTTAGGTTAACAGATGAGGAAGTCACCCAAAGAAGACAGCAACTTGCTGGCTGATGAGCAACAGGGGCTGGATGATGACCTGCATCTTCTCACACCCAGAATGTCCATCTCCTACCACACCGCGTCACTGTTCACATTTAAAGCAATTCCCCAGATGATCAAACATCTATAATACACAAGTCCTGGAAAGGGGTGGGGGGAGGTTTACCCAGATGCATGAGTTGTGGTCTCCAACCTTTAGAAGAACCTGCAGCCAGATTGCATGGTTTTTTCCTAGGCACATCCCCTCCCAACAGCTCCACATGTTCTTCATTATCTTGTAAAAGACAAATATGATTTATGCAAACTCTCATAGTATGTTTCTGGCTTGTCCCTTCTGAAACGATTTCCCCTCGAAATGTATGTCTGGCTATTACCATTTTTGCATACAATAGCAAAAACACAAGCCCCCTTGAATTTATAGAGGACTGCAATTTTAATCATTTTTTATGGTCCGCCTTAATTGTATATCATCTTTAATGACAGTTGAAAAAATAAGTTATTCTTGTGGACATTTTTATGACCTCTTTAATACTGCAGATCAGGAGTTTTATTGTATTGCATTCTGGGTATGACACACAAACTGGGAAACGAGAGGGGAGAAAAATGTCCTGGCCAAGTTATGGATTGCAGGGAGGAAGAATGCTGATAATGGTCTTACAGAATTGTTCCAGATTACACGGGTTACCCTGGGCTTTTATTTCTGTGTCTGTATAATGATTGTAATTTTACTGCAAAAGCTGAGTGTTGAATAAAGACTTCCCTTAAGGGGTAACTTAATTAAATAAAAAAGCTCTGCCCAGGTTCAGTATTACAGAAAAGTAGGGGATGTTTCAAGAGCCGCCCTCCCATCTCAGACAACAGCTACTTTCCCACAGAGCTGTTTTGCTGGCTTCTGCTCTGTTAGAGAATTTGATTTCTTAATATAGTTCTGTAATGCAGGGGAGAAAAAACCTAAGACTCACTAATTGTTAAATCAATGATGTCTTAACTTCTTTTCAAAATTTGAAGTGGGAAAAAAACCTAAACAAACCCAGGAAAAGGCTCTGTTTGGGGTCCTCACCTAAGGCCTCCTCAGAATCCTATCTTAGGGTTGATTCCCATCCTTGGGAATAATATCTCTTTCTTACCCTCCAGCATCCCAACCAGCATCCAGCCCCTGCTCCTAAGAAGATGGGTACCTCAGACCATCTTAGTTCTGCTCTCGTGAGGAAGGAGTTAACGTGGTTGACAGGTTCTCTCTGTGCATCTCAAGGGGCCGACCCCTTCCATCAAG
The DNA here is from genome assembly GCF_028023285.1 of Balaenoptera ricei. NCBI lineage: Eukaryota > Metazoa > Chordata > Mammalia > Artiodactyla > Balaenopteridae > Balaenoptera > Balaenoptera ricei. The sequence goes on from NC_082639.1 coordinate 3,523,729, forward strand.
GCCAGATGCAGGCTGGCCCTGCACACCTTTGGAGTTGATGCAGCGCAAATAGCCTCCTCAAAGCCAAGACTTCAAATGTCCTGTATCCAGCCAAGAAAGTCACCTGAATCATCCCCCTAAGATTCTTTCACCGCCTTCCCAGATAGGAATACCTAATGGGATGGGATGCTGGTACCCCTTATAGGGCTGCATATCGCCCACCAAGGCTAAGGCCTAATGAGCTCTTTAACTGCACGTGAGACTCAGGAAAGATAGAGAGTCTTGCCCGTGAGAATATGGATGGATGAGAAGAGGCAGAGCAAGGAGACAGGTCTTGACAAGAAGCTAGCTCAGAAGCTTCCAGTAGCCCCGTGCGAGGGGTCAAATAGATAGGATCCCAGCTGCAGGTGACCTGAGTGATCACGTGGACAGCTGTTCATTGTTTCTCCGGCGGTGTCACATCCCGCTGAGCAGAGATGCACACGTGTGACCTGCTGCTCTTCACAGAGGTTTAGGAAGTTGGCGCTGCCATGAAATATTTTTCTCCAGAACAAATACACGTTTCTCTGAAAGAATTCCTTCTTCCACCTGTCAGGTCTGACGGAATTCATGCGAACCCCAGTGAACCGTATCCAGTTAGACAACCAGGCGACACGGAGCCGGCTGGCTTCCTCCAAAACTCCCCATCAGAAGGCCCGCTTTCCATGGGCACCTCCGATTAGTGCATTTCCAAGTCCAGTCCCGACAACGGGGGAAACGCTGCAGACGTTTTGCCAACATGTTGTTATTTGTGTTTCCCTCCGTAGGATTTGCCTACCTTGCACTTTCTGGGATGTCTTGAACTACACAGGAGGAGCAGGTGGGAGGGCCACTCGAGTCTGCAGAAACCCACCTCTGGAGGGGCAGACGGCATCGCCGCCCTCAGTCCCCCCCACTTCCGGCCTGGGGTCCCCTCCAATATTCCAGAGGTGGTCAGTGATGCAGAGCCTACCACTTTGCCTGTTCACTCCTAGTATCTGGCTCCCAATTGTTTCCCTTGGGAGCTGAGACATACACTGCCTGACAGTTCCACAGGACTATCCACTTCGGACCCTCCTCTGTGTCAGCAGTGATGACAGCCACTTCTGAGCACCTGATATACATGCCTTCATTCCTTTAGATGCCACAGATGGCATCTACCAAGTGCTAGTTCTGTTCTAGGCCCAAGTACACCAGTGAACCAAACAGACCTCTCATCTTCTCGTGGGGTTAATATATTGGGGGGAGGCAATAAAACAGGTAAGTAAATGATATTAGCAAATGAGATGATGTGAAGTGCTGTGCAGAGACACAGATGAAGGAGGGAAATCAGAGATGTCTGGGGGAAGATGTTGGGAAGGATGAAGGAGAGAATGGAAGGGAAGATGGAGTAGAAGATGGAGGGGAGAATGAAGGAGAGGATGCGGGGGAGGGTGGAGGAGAGGATGGAAGGGAGAATGGAGGGGAGGATGCAGACGAGGATGTAGGTGTGATTCTATATTGTGAGATAAGACATGACCCGAGGTGGAGCCAGCATGGTCCTGAGGTTGTCCAGCAGAGGGAACAGGAAGGATGGCTCTGGGCATGAGGAGGCATGAGGAGGGGAGGGTGCAGGATCCCAATGTTCTCATGGAGTGGGGGTGGGTAAGAGCATAACACGGAGGGCTCCCAGTGATGGCAAAGATGGGGCTCTGATGTGGAGGAGCTGCGGGATTCTGAGAGAGGAGCAGCTAATCTAATCTGTGATTGAGTAGGACCCCCCAGAGCTGTACTGAGACTGTAGAATACGAGGAGAGAGGCAGGAAGAGCCCTTAGAAGGCCATCAGGACACTGCAGGTAGGAGATGATGCTGTTGGGCCCAGGGCAGTGATGGGAAGGGGGTTCTGGATTCTGGGTATATTATGATGGCGGAGCCAATAGGATTTGGTGATGGCTCGGATGAGGGAAAGATGTGTCAGGCAGGACTCCAGGGGCAAATGGAGATGACTATGTAGGGAGCTGCCTGGAACGTTTAAGCTTGAAGCACATGGAGACAAGCAAGCAGACAAGCAGGAGCATTCAGGTGTCCGGGGTACAGAGGAACAGCTCCAGGTAGGGAGATGAATTTTTGTGTCATTAGACAATCAACTGGAGTTTTAAAATCATGGAAATGAATGAGAACACCCAGCAAAGAGCATAGCGTAGATAAAGTGACCAGGAAGCCCAGCACTGAGCCCAGGGCTCTCCTGCAGGACCAGGGTGATGGGAAAACCAGCAAGAGAGACTTAGGAGTGATCAACTGCATCAAGCGCTGCTGACAGGTCAGGCAAGATGAGGCCTGGGAATTCAACCACTGGATCTTCCAACCCCTGTTTAAGTCCCTCGCAACCTTGATAGGAGTCACTGCAATGCAGTGAGAGTGGACAGTCCTGAATGGAGAAGGTTGCTTCTCTTCAGGATATTCTTTTTTTTTAAACTTTATTAATGTATAATTGGCATAAAATGAAGTGCACGTATTTAAAGCATACAATTTGATAAGTTTTGACATACACATGTGTATATGTACATAGGTGTACATAGATGTACATACGTATGTATATATGTCTGTGAAATCAGTAAAGATCAGGAACACATCTCTGACTCCCAAAAGTCTCCTTTTGCCCCTGTGATCCCTCTTTCTTGCACCTCCCAGCTGACGATCTTCTTGCTGATGTAGGTCAATTTGCATTTTCTAGAATCTTACATGCTCATGGAATCATACAGTATGTACTGTTTTTATGCCTGGCTTTTTTTCCCCCCACTCAGCCTAACTGTTTTGAGATTGATGGTATTTCTTTCTGAGTAGTGTCCCTTTGCATGGACAAACCAGTTTGTTTATGCATTTGCCAACGGATGGACATTTGGGTCATTTCTAGTTTTTAGCTATTGCAAATAAAGCTGCCACAAACATTTGTGAACAAGCCTTTGTATGGATGTTCAAGTGTATTCACTTTTCTTGGGTAAATGCCTAGGAGCACATTGGCTGGATCATATGACAGGTACACATTTAACTATTTAGGAAACTGTGAAACTATTTTCCAAAGGAGTTCTGCCACTGATCATTCTCATGAGCACTCTATGGAGGGACAGAAAGCTCTGCAAGTGTCTGCAGCTCCCAGGGTTCAATACTGTGAAGCTGGTCACACCTGGTCTTCAGCAGTTCATTAACATCCAGCTGACCTCTTCCTGTCCTCTTCCTCCTATTCTCTGTCATGGGTGAGGTGCCCGTATGTCCCAGACTGCCTGCGGGGCCTGCTTGCCCTGGGATTTTAGGCTAGTTGGTTTTCCCTGTGACCTCAGGTTTCTGATGCATAAAAGAAGAATGTGTTATTATAGGTTTTTTTCTGTTTTTGTCTTATTATCATAGAAGTGACACTTGTGCCTTTTCTACACCTGAAATGGAAGCAGAGCTAGTATTCAGTGTATTGCATCTTAATCTTCTCTGTAGCCCTTCAGCTTCTATTATCAACTCATTTCACAGGTGAAGGAACTGAGGCAGAGAGAGAATATGTATGCCACCCAATGTCAAAGAGCTATGAAACCATACAGCCACTATGCAAAACAGTATGGAGGATCCTCAAAAAATCAAAAATATAACCTTCCTATGATCCAGCAATCCCACGTCTGGGTGTAGATCTGAAGGAAATTAAATCACTCTCTGGAAGAGATATCTGCACCCCCATGTTCATGACAGCATTATTCACAACAGCCAAGTCATGGAAACAACCTAAGTGTTCGTTGACTGATAAATGAACAGAGAAACGTGGCGTGCACGTGGGATAAAAATGGAATATTGTTCAGCCATGAAAAAGAAGGAAATCCTGCCGTTTGCAAGAACGCGGAGGAACCTTGAGGATGTTACCCGAAGTGAGATAAGTCAGACAGAGAAAGACAGATACTTTATGATCTCACTTATATGTGAAATCTAAAAACACTGAACTCCAAAACAGAGAGTAGATGGCTGGTTGTCGAGGGCTTGGAGTTGGGGAAAATGGAAAGATGTTGGTCAAAGTGTACAAAGTTCCAGTTGTAAGATGAATAAGTTGTGGGGATGTGATGTATAGCATGGCAACTATAGTTAACAGTACTGCACTATACACCTAAAAACTGCTGAGAAAGTAAATCTTAAATGTTATCACCACACACACACACACACACACACACAAAATGATAGTCAAGTGAGGTAGGTGGTGGATACGCTAACTAACCTTTTTGCAAAAAATCATTTCATAATATATGGTATATAAATCATCATGTTAGAAACCTTAAACTTACACAACGTTACATGTAAATTATATCTCAATAAAACTGAAAAATACAAAAAGAGCAAAGTGGCAGGGCTGGGATTTGAACACAGGCAGCTTGGCTCTGAATCATGAAACTACCACCTGCCAAGAACACAACAGGTTCTTAATTTGTGTTTGTTGAATTGGACATAAGGAAGGAGAGAGAATGAGTTTTGCTGACCTTGGCAATGCCGCCCTCTCTGAGATGTACATGCCTATGGATGCACCTGCACGACAAGCCTCAGCACCCCTCCTTCCAGGGTTCCTGCAGGTAACACCTCGCTCATGCTAGCTCTGGGATCTGCAGAGGTCCAGAATAATTCCTTGTGTGAGATCCTTAAATGAAAGTCTTTGTTGCAGGGCTGTAATTGATTTCTGCATCAGGAGCATTCATATGCATGGAAAGACAATTACATTGTTAGAAATTCCCAACCATTTAGATGTGTTCAAAGTTGTATTTTCAGAGATTCTTACAGCTTTTAAATCATTATCTGCCATCCATTGGAAGGGTTTAATGGACTTCTTGTGAGTGCCTTCATAAAGTATCCACTAGATAGATCTGAACTACTAAAGTCTCCCGTTCCTGCTGACAATGTAAGTTTGTATCATTAGTTTCAGTGGTTCAAGTACAAATCAGAATGCAGAATGCACACACACCCCATTAGGGAACATAATATTATCGCTTTTTAGACATATTGAAGTTACTTGGGTAAACTGGGGAAACCTTACCACTTTAATATGCTAATGTCTACTTGAATTCTTCTCCTTAGTACCCCTCAACTCAAAATGAAATGTTATTCATAGAGATTTTGCCTTTTAGACTGCAATGTCTAAGAACATGGATTAAAAAAATAAAATTCTCCTACTTCCAGAGGACTTCGCCCCCCTCCACCTTCCCCTCTTGGGATGGATGCTCCTGCAAAAAAAATGCACCGATAAAATGTCAGCCCACACTGCTCTGAAGGTCAGGAGACACTGCACTAACCAGCTGATACCTTCCAGCAAGTTGGTTCACCCCTCCGTGCTTAGTTTGACCTTCACAAGCAGGACTTCCAAGGTCCATGCATCAGCCATTTGGAGTGGACTCCAATGCCACATGTGTGTACATGTGTGCATATGTGTGTGTGCATGCATTCATATGTGTGCATGTGCATGAACATATTTGTACCTATGATGTTGGTTAGCACTCAATTAAACCAGGATTAGCACATTCATGATTTCTTAACAGCAGGCTGAACTTTGGGTTCTGTTTGGACTTGTTTGCATGTCATTTAGGTAATGATTTTGTCTCTCTTAATGAATGGACGGTAAAACCAAAGTAGAGGGGCAAAAGAAAATGCCTTTGATGATCCAGCAATTTACAACTGTCTATAAATGACTAATACTCTGGATGAGAGCCATTGAGGAGGTCCTTATTATAGCGACTCTCACACCATTATTACAGTCTGAGTGCGCTGACATGTTTTTAAATTTCCCTTTAAACATTTGCTGTTATGGTTATGACTGTTGTTGCTATCACCATTGTCATTATTTTGCCTGGGGAATTATCCCAAGAGGCAGCAGATGGTTACTAAGAAATTGTCTTGAGATGCCTTTCTGAGAACTTGGGTCTGTGCCTTTGAGTCCAACACTGGGAGGTGTGGGTATGCATGGGAAATAAAAAAAACAACACTTGCACAGATCTCTCCAAGGAGACTGTTTGTACCGGCACAGAGCCTAACAGGCGTGCCAATATCAAATCTGACGTGAAATGTAGGAGGTTGAAAAATTGTAACCAAGGGCCAATGGCCAGAAAAGGCACACCACAGCTGCGAATCCCAACACTGGCACAGTACATCAATGCGATTCATGAATATTTAGGTCGACCAGCACAGATTTCCATCCGTATATTGAATATGGCAAATCAAACAGGATGATAGAAAACAAATACCATCTCTCTGGAAATCCCAGTGAGCACAGGGCAGTAAAGCTGACAGAAAGTCATTTCAGTGTGTTTGTAAAATACATTCAAAGAAGGACAAGTTGGAGCTGTGCTATACAGCAGGGACAGAGCCAATTTATCATATTTTGGAGTTCACCAAGTTGAGACACAAGCAAATAAACCCAACCTGCTGTGGTCTTTCCCTAGGTTTCATGTGTGTCCCGGTCACCACTTGAAAGTTTCCCGTGTAGCGTAGCTTACCCCTGCAACAGAGTTCATAAGCCCAGGTCCGGGGCCACCAGAGCCCTGGTTTGATTCCCCTGATGCAGGTAGACTCGCTCAGATCAGAACACCTTCAATACCTGGGCTACCTCTCCACATGTGGTGGAACCTGCCACAGGGCATCCAGGGAATTGAACACCTGCTTGGATCCTTCTTCTTGAAGCAGTCACTGAACCCTTCTTTGTATTCAGACTTACTGGTCAGTCCCCATCGGCCGCAATTCCTCTTCTTAATGCTGATACAAAGGAAGACACATCCCCCAATGCCAGACTCCGGGCTCTCACCCATAGAGCAACAAATGCAAGAGCAGTGGAGAATGCAGATTTCATCTATTCCCCTGAATGAGCGTGCCCCCCCGGGAGGATGCCAAGCCTTGTCAAAGCTTGGTCCCCTCGTTACATCCCGGCAGACTCGATGGTGACATCTCGCCGACATCTGTTGACACATCATGCCCACCTCCTCTGTCGGCACCACTTTACCACTTTACTCTGAAGGAGTTGTTACTGTGAAAGCTTTTGAGGCCAACTCCTTGCCCCAAATTACAGGAAAAATCTAAACTCCCAGCGTTCCTTTTGCCCAGATGTGTCTGGGGCGTGACACCGGCAGGGAGGGTTTGACAGGAGGGTCCAGAGGGCAAACGCTCCAGCTCTTTGGTTTCATCAATCTCTTTGAAATACACAACAGAGCATCTGGCAAATATGAACGTTCTTAGCAAGTTCACATAAATAACCACGGAAATCGCTCCTGGGTCCCAGCCTCCCAGACAGGTTGGAGACAGACTCTATGTGGAGAGCAGTTCACTCAACAAGACGAAGCTGAGCCTTTTCTTTGTGCAAACATCCCTCCACTGGCCCCAGGGATGCAGGGATGAAAGGGACCTCACGGGCTGGTGGGAGAGATGGACGCGCGGGCAGAAAATTGGAGTATGATGTGATGAAGGGCATGATGTAGGGAACTGGGAGTCAGGGGCTATGGGGCACTGAGAATCCACTTAAACCAGACAGTGTGGGAGGGGGAGAGCAAGGCATGGGGGCGATGCTCCAGAGAAGTGTCAGCCCTCCAGTGACAGAGGAATGACATGCTAGTGAGTCCACTTAGGGAGCAGAAGTAAGCCCAGAGGGGCCTTTCTGCACAGTTACTTTCTGGGTGGGGATGTAACCCCAGGTGAGGGTGCCATGACTTTACTGCTCACCTTAAAACCCCCAAATGACCTGAACTGTCTCTCCAGTTCTGGGAAGGAAGCCAAATCAACAAACGGTGGTTGGGAGCCCCTGGTGCTGACACACAGGGGAATGTTTAGGTCTGGGAACAGGAAGGCTGTCACCTGCCTTCCTGATATCCGAGCTGTGTCTACAGTAGCACTGTGTACCTGATTTACAGAGCCTGGACGTGTTGGGGATGCCACCAGTGCAGGGACCAATGCACGGCCCTTCAAGTTAGAGTGAGCCCTTGACATTATCCCAGGAGGAGGAAGAAAGCCATGTGCTAGGACGGGTGTGCGCGTGGATATCTGACCACGGAGAGGGCTTGGGAGCCGAACTCTGGCACTGATGGTCACTTTACATTGGACCCTAAACAGTCATTTCAGGCACCATCTTCAAAATGGTCCATCCTCTGACCCCTTGAAGGTGGAGCAAAGGAACATGACTGCACCCAGCAGTGGTCCTGCCCCAACCTCTGGCTTTCACGTGACTGATCCTGAAACCTTGGGGTGGAGTCAGTGCAGACTGTGGGCAGCCAGAGATGCCGTGTTGAGTGTGTGGCCCTGTCTAGCCAGCTGTCCTTGGCCTCTGCTGTTGCCCAGGCTCTCCTGTCTGACCTGCTTATTGATCCTGTGGGCTACCCAGGAGCCTTCCAATAAATCCTGTCAGCTTAAGTAGCCAGAGGAGGTTTCTGTGATGGTAACTAAGAACCTTGAACTGCAAATAAATAGTTGGCCCACGAAGTGGTGGCTTATCTGAGTGAACCAGGATGGGCAGAGACCAAAAGGGACTTACCCCCTCCCTTTGTTCTTCTGTCTATCTCTCTCTGCAAAACCCTCTGTCCTTTGTTCCATCAAATCCCACTGGGGCCAGAAGAACCATCAGGAAACCCAGAGGTGACAGCTCCTTAGCTGTGCTTAAACCCCTTCTGTTCTCCTGGGGCTTGAACCCCATCGGGCCCTGCTTTCAATGTCAGAGCTCCTCTAATGCACATGCAAATTGACATTCAGTTTAAACACAAGTCCAAGCATGGAAGGGAAAGCTTTGCCCCTGTTAACAGGATTTCTTGCCTTGGGATGGGGGAGTGAGCCACCCTGACCTTTTAAAATAAGAAGTCTCCTCCTGCACCTGATCCCAGGGCCAGCCTTGGACGGAGAGAACTGAGTCCTCTTCAAACCCCTGGAAGCTCAGCGACCTCAGCCAAGTCCTTCCTGCTCTCTGGGCCTCGGTTTCCTGAGCTGTGAAATTAGACTGTTGTCTCGTTCAGTTACCTAATTAACACGTTTGTGTTGAGCAAATATGATTGCCTCTTGAGTGATTTATGAGTGATTCATGGAAAGTGCCAGGACGGGGTTTCAGTAAATGTTCTATGTCCTCACCATCAGGTAATGAAGGTTGTTTGCCATTGAGTGCACAAGGTTTTCAGGGAAATTTGATTACCATCATCCTGGGGTCAGGAACCAGCACTGCCTGCTGCCTTTGCTGGGCTGGAGGGGGAAGCAGACTTTGTGGGTCCAGGCAGGACGGCTGTTCCTCCTTTGAGTTCCTTTGAGTGTCAACTGGTCGAGAAGCCCAAACCTACAGGGGCGAAGGGAGGGCAAGATTGGGAAATGAATTCAACACATTCTCGAACACACGTTTGAACAGGAAAATTAAACATACCCAAAGAGGGCTCCCTGGTGATGATGTTTGCTTTAACAGGACAGCGGCCCCTGGACGTTTGCTCCATGTTAACTTGGAAAGTCCTGCTTCAGCCCCTGATCTTCCTGTCACCTGCTGCTTTCTGTCCCAGGCATGGGTGATGATGGTAGGTGATGGTAGTGACAGTAAGGAAAGCTCCGAAGTTTGTGGAGGGCGACTCAGGGCCACATCCCGCGTGGAGTGCTTCATCTTTGTGGATTAATCATCAGAGCAGCTGCTGTCGTTGCCAAGATGGGGGTGGGGAAACCAAGGCTGACCAACCTCGAGTTGCACAGCTGCTGAGGGCAGAGTCGGGTCCTCCTGACTCCACAGCCACTGCCCATCATGATGGAAAGAGTGGTGCAAACGGAGGGGCAGGTGAGAGCCCCAGATGGTGCAGGACAGAGAGCAGACACCAGAGAGCACTGAGTGAGAAGGCCAGAAGTCGACCCCCAAACATGCCCACATCCTAATCCCCAGACCTGTGAACTGTCACCTTACAGGACAAGGGGACTTTGCATGTGTGAATAAGTTAAGGACCTTGAGATGGAGGATCATCCTGGCTTATCTGGGTGGCTCCAATCTAACCCCAAAGGCCCTTATAAGAGGGAGGCAGGAGAGTTGGAGTCAGAGAGAGATTAGAAGATTCTGTGCTGCTGGCTTTGTAGATGGAAGAAGGGGCCACCAGCCAAGGAATGCGGGCACCTCTAGAAGCTGGAAAAAGCAAGAAGTGGGTTCTCCCTGCAGAACTCCAGAAGGAACCAGCCCTGCCTGTGCTTGATTTAGCTCAGCAAGACCCATTTCAGACTCCTGACCTCCCGAACTGTAACATAATACATTTGTATTGTTTCAAGCCACTAAACATGTGGTCGTTTGTTACAGCAGCAACAGGAAACTCATACACCCAGCCTGCAGCCCACAGAGGGAGGCCAGCAGTTGTGGGCAAAGCCTACTCCTTGCCAGCCCCGTGGCCAAGCTCAGGTGTGTGAAGCTTCACTGAGAAGTGGAGGTGGTAACAGTTCCTCCTTCCCAGGAGTGGCTACAAAGCCCTCAGAGCAGTGCCTGCCTGGCGAAAGCTGGGTACCACCAAGATGCGGGACACACAGGAAGCATCAGTTGCCAAAGTCAGTGAGTGTTCCAGGTGCTGCTTCCGGAGGACCCTCCATCTTCCAGAGCTACATATGCAGCCTCCAGGTGTCAGAGTCTGGGTGGTAAGAAGGTGTCCCGTTGCTCCCCCAGAATTCTTTATTACAACATCGGGCGGCTCTTTTGCAGACAATAACATCGTCTGCAAAGATGATTTTGTTGACTCACTTCCCATCCAGGCCCCCATTGGACTGTAAACTCCGTGGGGCAAGCATTCTGTCTGTTCTGCCCACTGTTACAGTCGCAGCTCCCACCCCAGGGCGTGATGAATAGTAGGCACTCAACAGGTGTACATGGGATCAAAGGATGATTGAACAAATGAACAGCAAGGCTGCATGTCCCTTCCCTGAGCTGGGCTGAGGTGTGGACGAGAAGCAGCTCTAAAGTGGGGGTTGAGAGGAGCAAGGAAACCACGGTGGGACAGAGCAAGGAGAAAAGGCACGGAGAAGTAAGGAGAAGCAAAAGGAACTTTCTTCTGAGATGAAGACATCGCAAACCAAATGGACAGGGGAGCCCTGGGAATTGCCATTAACATCTCGGGGTGGAGAATGGCACTCAGCGATCAGACCTCGGCTGGGGAGGGAGAAGCCTCCAGAAAAATGAGGAACAAAACTGTTCTCCAAAGGTCAAACATTTCCTCTCACTTCACAAAGCCTGAGGTTTTTGATTTCTCAGTGGACAACTAATTCACTTTCAGACAGCCCCCTGCTTGTTGAATGTTACCCAAGGGACATGAACGGTGATTTCAATTTGTGTTTGAATTCATGCCCCAGCTCAGGAAAGATGGCAGGTTGGAGGCAGTCCTAAACAGTGAGAACTGATGCTCCTCTGCTGAAGCCGTGGGCTGGGCTGTCAGCAGCCAGGGGTGTCAGCTCTGCTGTCTCTAGAGGACCACAGAACCACTGTACCCTGGGATGTGCATGACACAGGCTGTGCTTTGGGGAGGCAAATTTCATGCCAAGTGTTGTAAGTCCAGTTACCTTACTGGGAAGCCTGGTGCTTCTGGTGAAAAGAGTAGTTTAGGGGGAGGGTGCTTAGCTACCCTCCCCCAAATCAAACCCAAGTGGGTCTGCTTGGAACATAAATAAGGGGCAATGCTGTAGGGTTAGCTGGAGATGAGAAGTACAAATGTGGGGTGGGAGTGTTCACAGCTGTTGGGAACCAGAAGGTGGATGAGTTTAAAATGATTCTGTAAAAAAATTTAAAAAATAAAAAATAAAATAAAATGATTTTGTGTGTTACCTGCAAAGCCTGCAGGGGTCCACAGGGTGCAGCCCTAGTAAGGCCACCTGCCAAAAACCTGGAGTGGAATGCCGGGGGGCTCGCACCCCACTTCCTCTTAGCTGGTTTCACCCTCCATTGCAGTTGGCATCATTGGTCATTGGAGGTAACAGAGGGTGACACCAAAGACCCCAGGCTGCTTCTCTAGGCTTGGGACCAGCTCTCATCTCCAACTATGGAGTGGAATTTCACTGTTGATGTTTTACAGCTGGGCTATAGCCTGCATTCCCAGAGGCCTTGCTCCCTTCTGGAAAACCAAGGTGGACATGCTGGCCAGAAAGAGAAAACTCAGCACAGAAGAGTTGGAAGCAGAGATGGGGAGGGCCTGTCGCAGTCCCTGGGCAACCTTTTCACTCCCCGAGCCTCACACTCATTTCTGCTACTTGCAGACTCACCTTTCTTCATCTGCAGTCTCGAGAAGGAAGTTCTGTAAACACAGAGCCCTCAGGAAGCCATGAAGCAGCCTCTCTCATAAATTTTCGGGGACACTTTTCATACCATAAAGGTTATGTCATGATCGCTGCCCAGCTTGATTGCCAGCTTGGAGTGTTTGCCGGGTAAGAAAGGAAAAGATAACTCGTGGGAGATGCAGCCTCATTATCATGTGACATTTAAGGGTAATTTACACCCGACATCACACCACTTCTGCTGTGGAAGTAGCGTTGCCAGGAGTCTCCATCTTAGCCACTGCCACGACTGTGTCAAGAGAATGGAAATAAATTGATCCGGCTGAGTTCTCTTTGCATTTTTACTGCCTATTTATCAACGTGAGTGAATAATAATACACATGGCATTACTTACAGGTCCTGGAACGGGGGTGGAGCTGTGTCTGGGGGCAAGTTCCCTAAATTTTGGAGGAGGTATCCTAGAAGAGAAAGGATGGTGGTCCTTGATCATACCATCAGGGCTGCCAGGGTTTGGAGTCCATCTCATGTTTGATTTTTACGTGAAAATTTCTATAAATGGTCAGCATGAGATTCCTTCCTCTGAGCACTTGGGAAGACCAATGGCTCGCTCATCACTTCTGCAGCTGTTACGTCTCCAGCAAGGCTTGGTGTGTGTGCATATTTTCCACAACGTACAAACATGCAGCTTTATGACTGCCCCCTTGGGAAAGAGGTTTTGTGTAACCTCACCTTGCTGAAAACCTCACCCAGGTTAAACCACGGGTGTGAGAACCCAGCAAGGGAACTGGGAGGATGAAAGGAAGGGAGGGAGTGGGGGAAATGGGGGTGGGGGGGCTTCCACGCAGGGGCCCATCTTCAGGAGTTCTAGTAGAGAAAGATGCCAACTGACCAACGATTAGGAGATAATGATGCCTTTCATTAGGAAGAGTCGCTGAGTTTGTTCAGAGCAGCTGCATCTAACACCACAGATAGAATTAACTCCATCATGACCACGCCACACACACATCCTCAGAAGCATGTCTTCTTCTGGTCACTCACATGGATGGTGGGTGTCTGTTGGGTTGCACTGCCAGGGTAGCTCCCAGGTGCTTCTTAGAAGCTGTCCTGGGGTCTCCTCTCCTTGCTCAAGGATTCAGTTTAGGTCAGAGAAGGCCAAGGACTTGGCATTTCCAACAAGCCCCCGGGTATCCCAGAATGGGCAGCTTCTGCTCCAGCCTGGGGTTAGCGGTGCTGGATTTGAATCCTGTTTCTTTCACTCCCTACCTGAGGGGTCTCAGCCAGGTTTTATAAGCTCATGAAACCTGGAGTTTCCTCTTCATAGAAGTCTTGAAGAGTCAACGAGACACACCAGAGAAAAACCGATCAGACCAGCTCCACAGAGGACCCACTCAACTCATGGCTTCTTGTGGCTCTGCCCTGTGGGACTTCTGCTGAGCCCCCCCCCCATAGCCCGTGTCTCAGCCTCACCCTTGTGTCAGATGCTGTTGGATCCCTCAGCCTCTAACTGCGCTATGCATTACACCCCATAATCCAGGCCCCACTTCTTCTCCCCATAAATGAACCCCTGGTTAGATCATCCTCTTGTTGCAACGTGGCTGTGACAGGCATTGCCGTTCTGTGGGCAGCTGCATGATTCTGTCACTGTTTAGACCTGTCACTTGGGCAGAAGACCCACTCCAGTTCTGAGGAGAGCTGAGCACATGGAGATTCAAAGACTCCCCACAGCTGCAGAGCCCAGGCTGGTGCCAGAGTTGGTGCGAGAAGAGAAGAGGACCATGCCCAGGTTCTGGAGAGGGATGCTGGCAGCAGGGCAGGTGCATTTCCAGGAACCTGTCACCATCCACCATGGCCAGACCCAGGGATCACAGGCCAAGGCAGGGACCATTGCCCACGGATCACAGAGAGAAGTCAACAAGTCAGCAGCTGCAGCGCCTCTATCCAGAGGTGAGAACTGAACAGCTCAGAAAAAGATCAGTGATGGAGCAGGGCGCCCAGCAGATGCACTGGGCCCCACTTCAGATTTGTATTTCCAAGGGTGAAATGAGACTGGAAACCCAGCCAAGAGAAATTAATTAAGGCCGCACACCCTTAACTGTATTTTTTTGCACAAATGGATGCAAGGCCAGGGAGCTATGATGTGGTAGAAAATTGCCTTGGGGAATGTGGGAAACTTCCCCACATTCCCCAAGGCAATTTAATGAAGGAATGGCCCGGGGGGGGCGGGCAGGTTGGGGAGAACACCAGAAAGCAAGACTAAGAAGTCCAGTGACAAGCCCCAGGGGGACTTCCCAGTGCCAGGAGGCTCCGAGTGGCGGGGAGGAAACTGAGCTCCGGCCGCCCTAAGAGAGCTCAGATGGCATCAGAGAACCACTCACTTGTAGGGCAGAAAGTGGAGACAAGGAATCCCTGAACAATTTTCCCCACACTCTCTCCCTGCCGAACCGCCTGTGGTTTGTGCCCCGTCCTCCAGCCCAGTGCCTCCTCTCGGAATTATCATGGAATCAAGGACCACAGTTGAGCATCCATTATTGAGTCTTTAGGTTTGCAGATGGGAAAACGGTGGGAGGAACCAAGACCTCTTAGGGTCAGGTTGTAAAGTCCCTGTAGACCTGGACTGGAGCCCAGGCTCTAGACTTGCCCTCATCCAGACTATATAGAGCAACCCCCATGCCCCTGACACCGTCTAGCACTGGGGCCAGATGGCTGACCAAGGAAGGCAGATACCCCAGGAGCGGGGCTCACAGATTGGGAGGCAGATAAATAACCTACTACTGGAGGTGCAGCACTGGTCCTGGACACGGTATCCACTGGGGAGAAAGTGTGATTGAGGGGCCTCTGGGAACCCCACATGCAGGCGGGGAGGGGCAGCTGCCCATCACAGGCAGATTTGTCCTCCTTGGTTCAAGTAAGGGAAAAGACTTCCCACTGAAGCAGGCATGAGGCTGGGGAAGGCTCTCGTGGCAGGAAGCTGGAACACCTCTGGGAGCTGAGCCCTCAGTCTTGCAGCCACGAGGAGGTGAGCTCTGCCAACAACCTGAATGAGCTTGGGAGGAGGTGCTGCCCAGTCAGTCCTTCAGATGAAAATGCAGCCCATGCAACACCTTGTCTGCAGCCTCTGAGACTCTGAGCCGTGGGAACTGTGAGAAAATAGAGTCGCTTTAAGCTGCTCCCAGAGCCTGGCACCCCCTACCTGCCCACACGCTACCCTCCTCCCCTGACCATCTAGGCCCCTGTGAACTCCCACAGGGTCACCAGAAGACCCTGGGCAGCCAGTATGTGTGGGCTGTGCTTGCCTGCAACACCACTGTTGCTTCATGTGCAACCAGTGGGCTCGACCAGCCCATGTCCTGTTAGTCAATGGTGTTGATCTTCAGAGATCTGCATGAGAAAAGCCAGCACCTAAGCATCCAAAACCAGAAAGAGAGGAAAGTGGGAAACATCAACCCCAGGAGAGGCACGTGGAAGTGCTGGGAGGAGAGTGACAACCACGGGGACAAAGGCAGAGAACATGGGAGCCATCACTCACAGACACTCCCTGGGTGCCAGGCGGGTTCTAAGCGCTTGACACCTGGTTGAGGGAGACCCATGGTTCCATATGGGAACCATCCTTCCCACTTCACGGATCAGGAGACTGAGTCACAGCTGAGTAACTCACCCGAGACTCAGAGCCAGGACTCGAACACACTGAAGGTCTAGTGCTGGAGTATTGGAGCAAAGGGCCACGCCACTTAAAAACTATTTAACAGACACAGAAAACTAACTTATGGTGAGCAAAGGGGAAAGGTGGGGGAGGGTAAATTCGGAATATAGGAGTAACCTGTACACACTACTATACATAAAATAGATAAACAACAAGGACCTATTTATAGCACAGGGAACTCTACTCAATATTCTGTGATAACCTACATGGGAAAAGAATCTGAAAAAGAATATATGTGTGTATATATGTGTAACTGTATCACTGTGCTAAACACCTGAAACTAACACAACATTGTAAATCAACTATACGTCAATTAAAAAAAAAATTTAAAGTGCAGTGAGAAAACAGCCAA